>NC_132938.1:17415530-17718560 GCF_034638445.1 Ciconia boyciana
ATTCTCTCTTCATTGAGTCTTTAACAGTGTCCAATTATTTCACAAGCTGGCCAAAACTGACAAGTGAATTTGGCAGAACAGCATCCACGTGAAAACTGCTATCATGAAACCCAAATAAGAAAGAAACAAAAACTAGCTAATTCAAAAAAGTGTTAACTTTAAGTTAATCACAGAACAACAGAAACTGTATGACTGCTGTATATTAATTATAAGGTAATAAAAAGAAGAGCATCTTACAAGACTAAATGGTAAGGTTCTTTTACAGCAAACTCCAGTTCATGCTGAGGTTCCCATTTGCAGATGCTCAGACAAGTAAATTAAGTGAACACTGCTCGTTCATACAGTGGTTATCTGTGAGTGAATCCAACAGCTAAATAATTTTATCCATCATTTGTAGCCCTAGTATTGCTGATTACCTTCCTCATCTATGAATCAGTAGTTCTTACTTGCAGTGTCATTCTTCGTTTACTTGCTGCATTGTGTTGGCAACATTTTGATTAAAAAATCCTGAAATTCATTACTGCCAAGGTGTAGTTTCTCTTCAGCAGAGCTCTAACCCTCTTGGCTCCCAGCTCATACCTGGCAGTCAGCAGTTGTTCATCTATTACCTAGCTGCTTATCAACACACTCTCACATGCAGTCAGAAAAGGGAGAGTTTGTTTTCAGACCTGCAGAGTATTGCTTTATCTTGGTAGGCAAGGACAGTGGTGTTTTCAGAAAAATGTAAGTGGTTTTAATTAACCAAGGAGATCCAAGCCAGTGATGGAGCATGACCATTAGGAACGTGTTTCTGAAATGATGAGGAAATCCCTCGTTTCATTAGATAATACACAGTAAAATTCTGTGGACCACATCTATACAGGTGACAGAAAACTTTGATGCCAAATGGGGTTGACAGAGTGTTTCGCCTTGGCAGGAGGAGGCTTTCCAAATTCAAACAAGGATAGGAAAATTTTAGATGCCTCTTCTCCCTTAATTTTATTGTGAAAGTATGTTGAACCAACCTTAAAGAAAGTTTGCCTTGACTTTGAAACAATTCAAAGGCAAAGAAGTATAAATAATTGCCATTGCTAAGTAAATATGATTACCCTCTCTGTACAGGATGTTAAATGCTGCTACCATGATAAAAATGATTGCTACCATACAAGAGTTAGTGGAAAACGTATCCCAATCTAAGCAGATCCTAAGATTTTGGTCCCTGCATATTAGCATCTGATAATGCTACAGGGTCGCCAAAGAAGAGATGGGATTAGATAGATACAAAAAATCTGTTTTTTCCTCTTCTTTAGAATTTAGCTTTCGCAGAATACAAAGGCTATATTTTACAAAGAAAAAAAAACTGGGAAGAAAAATAATGTAAAATAGAAGGATACTATACTGAAATGTGTTTCATACTGATTTTTCCAATATTAGGAGGAACTTAACCTCAAAATCTGAATTTTACATCTTTTCATTTAATTTTG
Source organism: Ciconia boyciana (assembly GCF_034638445.1). Lineage (NCBI taxonomy): Eukaryota > Metazoa > Chordata > Aves > Ciconiiformes > Ciconiidae > Ciconia > Ciconia boyciana. The sequence goes on from NC_132938.1 coordinate 17,416,994, forward strand.
GTTCTAATGGAAGTTATCACTTCTCAATCACAGCTAAAGACTCTCCAAGCACAATCATTTCATTGTCCTGTGCTTTTATTTGAGCAGGCTGGCTGCTTGATTTATTAGCATAGATTCCAGGGCATGCTCAAGTTGTTTTGGCAGCCAGGGGAAACAGCTATTGACTAATTGCCACCTGAACTATTTAGCCTGCTAAGATTTTTATAGCTTAGAGCAATGCAAGAGCCTGTCTGTCTGACCAGAACAGCTTCAGAAATACAATCAGACAAAGGATCGCTCTCTTACAGAAAGATACAACAAGTAAAATAATAAAAAGATGCCATTGTAAATTACTGCCTGCCGTTAGACTGGAGTCTGCTCAGGGTAATGGCAAGTCATGCATATCTATGAGAAGGAAGAATTTGACACGTTACATGAAATCATCAGACACATATCTCTAGAACACAAGGGACTGTCTTATGAGCAGCACTGTTTACCATAAGCAGTAAGCTTAACGTTCCAACCAAAAAATTCTTTCAGCTGTCACGAATGCCTTATCTCTCATTAAAGCACTGTAGTAAAAAATTCCCCGTATGCTTACGCAGATGAATAGCTGAAAAAAGCCTTTGCATTAAGGCAATACTGGTGAAGTTACTAGAGGCAGACGAGGGTAAGAAATGAGATTCAGCCCTCTTCTAGTTCTAATCCACCTTCTCATAAAGGTAAGATTTTTTTTCTTAGTGGGAATGTGAAATGACTTAGGCATTGTTTTACTTTTTTTCTGATGTATACACAACAGTTTCCACTGAATTCGTTCCTTTACAGGCAGCAAAAATACTAATTGATCCTGCATAGCTGAAGGGAACCAAGATCAGCTGAGGGTTATAGTGTGGTTTGGAACATTTCAAATATTGACCAGATCAGCGGTAAAATTCTTCCACACTTTGCTGTGGTTGCAGAGTGATACAGGATGACCATGAATGGAATTGAAGACAGAGTATGTACGGGCCAAGATGTGGTATATTAGAAAGACATTCTTTCCTAGCTGCTGACCACTTTTTTTGAGCTTGTGTCTGGGCTTCTGTAAACCACATCTGTTCTGAACTGATATAATCAACAGTATTTTTTTCAGGGAAGATGCAGCAATTATCTTTTCTGCCTTTTACTTTAAGAAATCAATGCAGCTTAGATTTCCTTTCTAGTTTTTCTCTAATGCAGTCCTGGTCAGAATAGATGGACTTTCAAAAGTCTCTTTTTGGTATCAGTGATAGTTCTGATCTTTGTCTGTTCTCAGGATCCTTTCCATAAAGCTTAAAGCTGTTGTGTAAATAAATTAAGCTGTACCAATAAATATACATGCGCATATATACACAGATGTATATATAATAATATAATATAATAAGCATTGAATAGTTTTCTCCCTTCCTTTATAATTAATTAATATTAATGGTTTTATTTGTATATTTGTTGAAATAAGGGGTGCATATAAGAGTGTGGAGAGAGAAGAATAGAGATTTATCTACTCTGACTAAGACAGTATATTGCGTAAACTCTTATGAGTTTATCAGTGCCTGGTCATTTTGTGGTTTTTAGCACTGATTCCAAGCACAGCAAGATGTTTCTAGCACTTGCTATGGAATAAACATTCACTTCAAGTACACATGTTAAATATAGCGGAGAAAATGGAAACAGGAACCAAGATACTGTTCCAGGAGAAGGAAACCAGGAACCAGGAATGGAAAACCAGGGACTTTATAGTGTAGGAGACTGCTGGGTCTGGCTGGGATGGAATTAATTTTTTATAGCAGCCCATATGGTGCTGTGTTTTAAATTTGTGACTAGGATAGTGCTAATGACACACTGATGTTTTAGCTATCGCTAAGCAGCATCAAGGCCTTCTCTGTTTCTCACTCTGCCCCCTCTCCAGCAAGTAGGCTGGGGATGGGCAAGAGACTGGGAGAGGACGCAGCCAGGACAGCTGAACCCAGCTGACCAAAGGGACCTAAGGGATATTCCATACCATATGATGTTGCGCACAGCAATAAAACTAGGTGTAGTCTTTCTAGAATAGCTGTTGCTTGGAGAGTGGCTGGGCATCAGCCTGCTGGTGAGAGATATAGAGTGAATGTCTTTGCATCACTTGGTGTTTTTTTTCCCCTCTTCCCTTCACTTATTAAGCTGTCTTTATCTCGACCCACATTTTTTTCTCTCTTTTGCTCTTCCGATTCTCTCCTCCATCCCAATGGGGAGGGGGAGTGAGTGGCTGGGGTCAACACACCACAGAGACTTCAGTCCTGCAAATAACTAACAGAAATTTTTATTTCAGTGGATTCTAGTTGGAAAGAAACCAAGAGGGAGTTCAGTCCATGTGCAGAACTTCCCCTTCGCTAAAAATACCAATGTCAGGTTACACTGATACCGCCTTGGCTCCATGCTTCTAAACCACGACAGTTATCACAGCAAAGACAACAAGAAGGTACAGTCACAGTTGTGACAACTCCTTTGCTGATTTAGATTACTACATTTGAAGAAACTATTTCAGCTACATGGAAAAAGTGATCTTGGGCTAACACAAGCTATGCCTTCACAAGTCATGTCAGCCACCACAGCCTGACCTATGGACTGACAGGATGAGACATAAAGTTCATCTTCCATAATCTTTGTGTTATCCTTGAAACATAGTATAAGCATCCTTTAAATGCACTTGGGCTGTAAGGCTCAAGAGCTCACATCTGGAAGGGGCTCTGAAAAGTCCTCCTGAAAGGTGAGCAAGTCGGAAGAATGACTATAAAGCTCTACGTTTCACAGCTACTGTGTGGGCTGGTAGCTCTCACCATTTTAACAACTGACATAAGTCTCTGAAGGCACAGAGAAAGGACAAAGGGAATGGACAAATCTTATGTCTTAGCCATTTTCACTTTACTGAGATCAGCATGTTTGGGTATATAGTGAATAGAAGCCATTAACAAAGAAAAAGGTTTCTTGACCCATCTTTCCAAGTTCTAGTGCAACTTGTTACGGTTAGCAAAAGCTGAAAGGACACACATGCCTCAGCATTTATGATAGATTTGGGGTTTGCTCAGTTAACCAAGAGAAGGTATGACGTCTCTGACTATATTGTTCTTTCAAAACTTAGTGTTTTTTCTTGGATCATTTCTAACTCTACAGCTCCTCCATGTGGAGATCATTACCAAACAAGAAATTAATAATTCTAAACACTAGCTATTAATACTTTTTTTTATGGGTTTGCAGACAACTAGCAGCATTCTAAATATTTAGGACATTTTTTAGAGGTATTCAACCCTGTTCAGCCAGAAACCCATTTTCTGAAAACGGGTGAAAAGCAGTGCAGTAATTCCGTACATCAGAATGCCGCTGCTAATGCTGCAACGTCACAATTCCAATTCTAGTTTAAATTACCCTTTTTCCTCTGTTATCACATAAATTACACAAACTAACCTTTTACTCATGTTTAATTCTATTTGTTCCTGTGTACCTGCATAGGAATCTCACATCTGTGTCCTACTTCATGCCATCAGGGAATTTGGGGATTTTTCTCCTGTATGTTGGTAAAGAGGACCTAAATCCTGGTTAACTAACCTGCTGGTTGGGAACAGGGCTGAAGGCTGTATCTAGTAAAGAACAGCCTTCCCATAACCACTTCCCACACTGCCTGTCCACAGCCTTCAGAAACTGAGTCCTAGATTATTTAATGCAATATTTAAAACAATTATTTAATAGATAGTGAATATTATCTGCATGTTGATGATGACACAGTCCAAATGACTTCATTAAACACTAATAAGCATTAGGCTTGGGGCAAACTGAAAAGATAAAAGAGAACCACCTAACACTCCGCAGGAATTTTGGAGAGTAGGCGCTGGCAGCCTCCATCCCCTCGCACCCCTCCAGAAGAACAAAGGTGGTATAAGGAGAGACTGTATCTCCCCTGCCTGTTCTCACAGCTGAACTGGAAACGGCCAGTGTTCTCAAAGATGGTTCAGATAGCTTTTGGTCATCACAAGGATACCTGATGTATGCCTGTCACTTACAAAAAGATATCTTTTAACACTTTTGGTTGAGGGTTTGAGGTTGAATAGGAAATGGAAGAAAATATGGAAAGAAGAAAGACTTCAGGTGCTGCTAGATTTGGCCTGCAAACCACCCTTTTAATAAACGTCCAATGGTCTGAACTCACATCCACTATTGATTAGTACAAGAGTGCATCTCAGACATGGTAAAACAGTCTTTCCTGATGCTTTTATAAAGCGTTTCCTTAAGCCAGGCCTCAGAATAGTTAGCGACAGTTGTGGGATTCTTTCTGTTAGCTCTGGTCAGGTTTTGACCTCAGATCTTAAAATAAATGGAGCTAGCCAATTGCTTTTGAGAACAGTATTTTATAGCTTTTTGAAGTATAGTTGAGCTCAGCAAAGAAACCTTAGTCCTTCCTCGCTTCAGCACGACTAAAGCCCAGAGCTGCTCTGAACTAGAATAAGCTGCTGACTGAAGCGTTCTGTGTGACTATGGTCTACAGCACAAAAGGGCTTGATGGCTGCCCCACCGCTATGGGAGGGAGTGAGATGGGGTGCACCAGACAGGCTTCTTTCACTCCCGCATTAGGTTGAAATCAAGAAGAAAAATAATAACATTTAGACAGTTTCTGCTCTGAAAGAACAAAAAGAGATTTTTGAAGACAAACAAAATTGATGAAATGATCTCATACCGTAATTTATTTTAAGGATGGCATAAAATAGAATGACTATAAAGGGCAAAAGCAACCTTTTTCATTGCTGTCTTCTCGCCATGTAGACACTTGTAAATGTTAGTTTTGGAATAATCAATGAAATCTTGGCATTCTCAAGGGCCCTTTCCTGTTAACCCATCAATATGTACTCTGTTCCTCCAGCTACCCCAGACCAGTTGCTTACTATTTGTACAAAGCTTTTTCTACTATAAAAACACAGACTAGGTTTTAAATATTATTTTTGTTCCTCTCCTTATCAGCTCTTTGTCCCTTCTCGGAATCACTATATTTAAGGTAATGAACGGAAAGAACCAAAGAGTAATGGTTTTAATTATGTATAAACATAACTAGCCCACAGAAACACTGTTGCATTCAGATGGGAGATTTACATTAAACTGCGTGCTGGCACACATAGGCAGGTCTGTATTCACCAGGCACCCTATATATATTAATCTGCACTTTGCAGCATGACAGATTTATGGTTGGAAGAACTAATGAGATGCGGGCAAACAGATATGCAAGCAGATAAAATTGTAAGCAGCAAGACCTGAGAAAGAGATAGAGTTTGCAGTGCAGAATTTCATTATTGGATCTACATGCATAACCTACTGATTACAGACACCGTAAAACTGTGTAACGGGCTGGCTCTGTTTGAGAGCCCTCACTGCATGTTCCAGATCCAAAGCTGAGGCGTGTGAGAGAGACTTTGTTCCCATGTGTGTACTCATCTAGTAGAATTACAAAAATGTGTGTTAAATTGTTGTTTCTGCTTAAACGCACACCTAGTACTGTTTAACATACTAGCTTCTGTCAAAACATCTGCTGTCAGAGGCCCCCTTACATGTCTCTCTTTCCTAACCTTTTAAAGGTGGATAACGACATTTGTCTATGTCAGAGAGATGCAAGAAAGTTAGCTTTATATTTCTTGTTTTGTAAACATCCTGAAATGTACAAATAGAAGGCAATGTGGAAATAAAATGTATTACAATTTTAAACAATTTCTACAACTGAGAAACTAACTTCTAGCTGAGTTCAGTATTCTGTTGTATTCAGTTTTCCTTTCCAGGTCTACAGGCTGACAAGTGATGCACTTACACAAAGCCGCTGTAGAAAGCACACTACGAATTAAATTGTTATAGGTGTCTTTAAATAGCAACAATTATTTTTGTTTTGAAGAACTTTTAGATAACGCAGGAGAAAACAGAGACATGATGATGACGTGGAAAATTAACTACCTAAGGATTTCCTTTTCAGGTGGATTTCTTCCTCTCTCAGACATTTACATGTCTTTCTTCTCACAGATGCTGAAGGCAGTCAGTTTTCTACACTGCTTTCTAGTCCTTGACAGTATATTTTCTTTGCTCATGTAAATTAGTCTGAAGCTGCAAAGTAGTCATATACTGTTCTTTGCTATTCAACTAGACGTTTAAAAAGGGCCGTGATATACCCAGAAGAATAATTTGTCTGGTGGTAAGCATTTAAGGTAATCTTTAATTTTGGATCCTGGGGTCTTTCCAAGCCAGAAACAGTTGTGACACAATCCCCCACGAAACGAATGAGTAATAGTGAGGAAGAAAAAAAAAGTTTGCCCGTTCCATCAAATCACTGATTGATCTCTTGCACTTCAAATGCAGTACATTCCTGCCAAAGGACACTGCTGCTGCTGAGGTCAAATATGAAGTGTTCTATGAAGTTTTATAGTTCCCTAAACTGAAGGAAACCAGTGTGTCTGATTTCTTTCAGTTGTTGACTCACCCTGAGCCAAGAAGATGTCCAGATGCCATGCGATCAGCATGAAGCAAAACCAAAGGCTATTGAATTGATTCCAACTATGTAAAAGAATTCAGGCCCGAGAAGGCAGGGGAAGCAGATGGTTACAGGTGACGTTCCTTGTTGGTGCTACTCAATGGCTCTTACCTCTTCTTGTCTGGTATATTGTGAAAAATATGTCCTGTCATCCTGGCACAGCTTACCTTCCTGGCAGACGCCATGTGGATTTCTATGGGCACGTTTTAACAAGAAGTCTTGGAACATCTTTCTGATGAGATAAAGTGGCACGGGATGAGTCATGGGGGACAGCAGTATTTGAGGCCGGTCTTGGGGAAAGACGGAGATCTTGTCCTGATGAACCACGTCTCCATAGCCTGCTCCGGCATCCACCCTTGAGGCAAACCCATCACCCCATGGCCCAAGTTCACCAACACAACTTGAAAGACAGTGGTGTCTCTCCCACGCTGGCCTCCAGCCCCCGGCAGGGTCCTGCCAGTCACACCTCCCTGAGCACTGCTGCTCCCAGCCGGACCCTGCAGAACTGCCAAAATGCCAACATCTGCAAGCAAACCACCCTCCTCAGCACCGCTCAGGGCCCCAGAGCCACAACCCAGCCCCAACAGCGCAACGTGGCCCCACAGCACAACAGCATGCAGTCCCCAGGGCCTGCACAGCCTGCTCGCACCTGGGCCGTGGGAGGCTCGCTCAGATGACGACCCTCATGGAGGCCGTGCAACTTCTTCCCCACGCAAAACCAGGTGCTGCTCAAACACTTGAGCTTCAGCTTCATTTGTGCCATCTGAGGCACCAAAGAGGCATGACGGTCTCGGGTAATGTTTTCTGCACACAGATGTGGAAACCCTACTCCACATTTCCCTCCTGTCACCTTCCCACACTGACCAGGTCTCCTGCACGATCGCGAGGGCATTAGATAACCTTCCCTAGCTGCAAACACCAAGTTGTGGATTCCCAAGTTAAATTTCTGGAGTGTAGAAGATGGGGGATCATCTCAGTACCTCAGTGACAGGAGCCTCGTGGCCTGCGCCTGTCTTGAAGTGGGGGGGCAAGAGGGGAGAACGGTGAGCAGCACTCTTGCCTGCCAGCCTGTTTTGGCAGAAGAAACAGCGAGGCCCCTCTGTCAGAGTTCAGAGCCTGAATTTTGCTCACCATTTCCTTTGGCAGGAAGTTTCTATCCCTCTTCAGTTCCTAGGCAAATTCTTAATTTTATTACAGCCGCATTTGTGGGGAGGGCCCCCTCACAGGCCACATTATGCTGGTAAGACAAATAAAGGGGCAACCAATTTCACCATTTGCACATTAATCTTTACGGGCGGTAGCGACAGAGTAATGCAGTTTTTTACATCTGCAGCCAGCAGACCTAAAAGGACACCTCTGTTTCCCCTCTTGACTACAACCATTGTAAGCCTGGAGGCAGTGGGAGCGTACCATGGGCTGGATGCCTATGGCGAGCAGCTGGTTATGCAAACAGTTTTATAACCTGCTGAGGAGCAGGAGGGGAATGTGAATTTCTGCTCCAAATCAGACATCAGCTTCATTTCTTTCTTGCTCTGTACATACTGTAATATAGCTACTCTGGAGATTCAGCACCTGGCCTCCTGCCTAATGTTTACACAGTTAACTTTGTATACAAGACATGAAAGTGAAATAAATAGATTCTCAGTATGTCTGATGTGATGTGTCCATGAGATAACACCAATGTCTTGTCATCGTACAGGCTGCATCTCTTCTGCTTTGTTTTCTTATTCCTGTTTTTGTATATGTATCACATACTTGTTGTCATTGTACAATGATCTGTGAAGTCCAATGAGAGCAATTCTCTTGTTTGTAGGGAAAAAGCAGAGAGCCAAAAGAAATCTCCTCTGCTGCATCTGACTTCTCTTCAGAGAAGAAAGCAGAGATTGGGAAAGGTAACAACAGCAAGAGAAACAGAAAAAAGAAATCAACAACCTTAAAGCTCCTAAAGAAGCAGGAAGGGCAATGGGCAACTTTGGGAAATTTTAGTTTTTCCTTTGTCTTCTTATTTTTGTGGAAGATCTCTGTCCTTAAAATCCATGCCATATCAACTACGACACCTACTGAAAAAATCAAGAATGCAAAACGTAAGACTGCAAACCATGCAAGAATGACCAAACGACATACCTAAACAATTCTCTCAGAAAACACCAGAGTGCACTACTACATAGTTGAGATGATTTACAGGCAGACTGAGCAACATCATTATTGAGGTGTGGATTTGGTCTACTTTAACACAAATAACCTACACACTGCAAACGGTGATTTTCTTAGTTTCAGATACTTGATTTTAAGGCAAACACACCTGATGTTTGGTGTTCCTTAACACCTGAATTTCTTGTTGATTTTCTCTGCTGTCAAAACCAGGCTAAATAAAAATATGTACCAAAAGACAGAGGTACTGAACATCAAGTTATCCAAGATGATGCATTCAACTTAATGATGGGATCTGCCATCAGAACATACTTAAGAAAATCATCTCTCTCGTTTGATTTGATATAGTTATCAAAGAGCATTTGGCTTATCCAAGAACATTTTTTGCACTTCAAGAAGACACAAATGCTAACAGAGATGTTCATTATTAAAAAAACAGAACTTTTAAGCTTTCTTCTGTGTTTCTGTTGTAAATCATAGAATCATTCAGGCCAGAAGGCACCTTGGGGTTTGTAGTCCAACCTCCTGCTCAAAGCAGGGTCACAGTGAATTCAGACTATGTTGCTTAAACTTTGTCCAGTTGGTCCTGAAAAGCTCCACTGATAGAGATTCCAGAGCTGCTCTGGGGAACCTGCTCCTGTGTTTATCCTTACAGTGAATGTTTTTCCTTACACCAAGTCAGAACCTCACCTCTACCAATTTGTGACCATGATCTCTTTTCCTCCTATCACAGAAGTCAGTGAAGAGCCTAGCTCTACAGCCTTCTCATATGTATTGGGGGGTGGCTATTAGGTCCCCCTTAAAGCCTTCTCCAGGCTGAACAAGACCCGTTCCCTTGGCCTTTCCTCACAAGAGCGTGGAAAAGTCCAGCCCCCACCGTCTGGTGACTCTCCATTCGACTCGCTCCAATCTTTCTTGGATCTTAACTATGTGTGTTAAATACACATCCTTTTACACACAGGTTCTCCAAACGCATCATTTTGCTTTTCTTGGAGGCTTACTTTGTCAAAGTAGCAAATACTCATGATGTTTCTGTGGGAACCTAAACGTGAGGATCTTGAGGCAGGTGGACTACCTCACATCGCATTGAATTAGCAGCAGAAGCAGCAGGCCTGGATATCAGGGGTCTCCCTGGTTGCAGGAATCCAGACAAATATTTTTGCCTGCTGTTCCTGTCAAGAAAATAAAGACAAATTCCATCTCCATCTCCTCTCACTTGAGCAGATTCCCTGAGGTACTTACATATATGGGGACTAACAGGTTAACCTAAAATGAATGAAACAGCAGGTTTCATTCATTCACGAGGAACTTGAAGATTGCATTAAACTCACCACGAGCACTTCTCAATTCACCCTTTCAGTAATGAATAGCACTTTCATACCAAGAAGGTAACTAAAATGTCACGACTGTGACATTTGAATGCTGATAGTGCTAAACACAATTAAATGGTAATGTAGCTGGTACAATCACAGTGCTGTTACACTAAGGTGGGGTATTTCAGTTAACATCCAATTTTTAAACATTTTGAAAGCAAGATCATTATAGTTAACTGACTTACTGAGGCTGCATAGTGTTGCCTAATGAAATGCAGTCCAAGCCATGCATCACCTTGGTACCAAAATCTTCACCTTTTTGTAAAATTTAGTGCTTAACTATGTATTTTGGATCCTGGATATTTTACAAAAAGCATTTAATGAAAGAGGGGCCTTTGGTGCAAGACTATTTGATTTCTAGTTTCCACTTCAACAGTGAAGCTTCAGGTGGTCATTCCAGACAACACAGTGCCAAGCACGGAGCCCTGTGCAGCAGAGCTCTGCTCTACTGAAACAAGATATGAGTTCCCTAGGAAACAGTGCACTAGCAAGTACGTGACATTTGTCCTCTACTAAGCAGGATCAATGATGGCCATGTATTTTAGACTGTATCATCAAGAGTTCTACAAAGTGGCAGACAACTTTGCTGCCTTCTGTGCTCGGTGCATATACATAGAAGAGGGCATAAAGAGGAAAATTTCTTTTGGTGAACTGATGAAACCTCCTATTTTCTCTTGCTATCAGTATGGTGGGTGACTGACTCTCCCAGACTTCTCTCAATGCAAGACATTGTCTCATTTTTGAGGTCGTTGCTGTTGTAGTGGATACTGCTGCAAAATACTCACTCTGCAGTGTGGATTTTGCATCATACAGAAGAGGAGTTTTAAAATGTTTAAAAAACACACCTCAAGAAAACCCTCAACCTCCCCTCAACATTTCCAAACAGTTCCCAAATACCACTTAGATGCATTTTGCATGTTTGTAAATCAAACAATTATATTCATTTCTATGACAGAAATAAGTGAATAGGTGTACTACTACATTCTTTACTCACAGCACAAGAGCCTGGCAAGGGTAATTGAAGTTACAAATGACGATTAACCACATTAGATTTATGGCTGACAAAAATACAGACTTGCTTGAGCTTGCATTTTATCAGCATTCAAGCTGTATTTCTGCCTTGTACATACAACCTTCTGCACTGATCCCGTGTTCATTACTTGCTGTTCCTTTCCATATATTTCAAGAGGTTTGGGGATAGAAAATGATTTCAAGTTTTTTTGGTACAAGGCACAAAGTTTAGTGACTGGACAGTCACTATCTGGAATTATGAAGTGAGATTTACAAATCTGTGAGTAAAGCTGGAGAAGTACGTAAGTGTAACAACGCCTTGCAGAAACTGTTTAACAGCAAATATAGAGCACTACTAATTTCTGTGTACGAAGTTGTTTTCAGTTATATCTGTGCTGTGAAGCCCACTTGGGAACAAAAGGGATCATTGTTAAAAAAATAATCTGAATAAAAATGTGCTGTAATCTCTGACAACAGGCTATTAGGTCTTGCTTTGTGTTTTGATGAGATTTATGCAAGTGCACAAGCACACAGATATGAGTTACCTTTCAGAATATTTACTGAACCCAAACATTAATATTACCACTTACAGATGCTAACAACACTGAACTCTGCAGATGCATCACAGATGAACACTTCTAATCTGCTATGTTTAGAAATCTATTCTTACATTACTCTTATTTCTCCAATCTTTTTCTCCCTGCTGGCTGAAACTTATCACTGTAATATAAACGTAGTAACATTGAAAATATTAATATTAATGAAAACATGTTCACAGTGGGAAAGTAATGACTCAGACCTGTAACTTCTCTTACACATTCTACCAACAATCTCTTAAGAAACAAGTATCAAATACCATGACTTTATACAAGTAGCATCATTTAACATTTTAAGAAAGCACAAAGTATGTTTTCAAAAATCTTATTTTATTGTTTGCACTAACTGTAGCATCATTTACAGCTTTCACCTCTAACAAATTGCAGCGAATCAGCACACACAAAAACCTATTTAAGGTCAGCACTCTTAAAGTGGATCCTTGGCTACATAAACGCGGTACACCTTGGTGTGTAACAGACCTAGGAACAGTTAGTACATCCTAACACTTTAAGTACAGTCACTCCAGTTTCATGCATTTTTCAGGGCTGTTAAAAAGTTTCATTTTAGGGGTGCAAAGAGAAAACAGCTACAAGATTTACAGAGATTACTCATTTTTAAACCAAAATTCTTACATCTAAATTATTGAACTACAGCAAGGACCTTTCTTCAGCTGTAAAAATTTTGCTCTGCAAAACAAAAAAGAAAAAAATTAGTTACTTTGCTGTATTAAGCACGAGTAAGATCATTAGCAGCCTAAACACTTGCTGGCTCATGCTGCGTATATTCCCATTTCTGTCAAAAGTTTGCCAGGTTTAGTCACCAGCTCCTGGCTTTCTCTCTGAGCTGAAATGGAAGTGGGTATAAAACCAATCACTTCTGTGAGGGCTTTGCCTTTTTAAATCCTGGCTGAAAACCTGAGACTTACCAGACAAGTGACTGCATGCGGTCCTCTATCACCTCTACAGAAACAGACCCGCAAACCAAGCCAGTCTGTTTGGTTTTACTCATTTCTGCAAGTTGTTCATGAACTAATTTTTAAAATTAAAATGGTTAATTATTAACTAGTAGTTTTGATGAACAAGCCTTATCCTCTCAATTTCTGAATGTAGTTTTAAATTATTCCAGCTAATCCATTTGTTATTGGATCTGAAACATTTGTTATTTATCTTACTTCACTGGCTTAAATCCAAAAGTCAGCACAAGAGGGAAGGAATGACAGAAGGTGGAAAACTAGCCCCATTCAAACAGTTAGAACTGAAATACTATAGGATTAATAACAGATAGGACAAACATCTCAGTACATACTAAAGACCTCACAGGAGGCTGTCAGGGAGTCCTGAACTAGCAGCCATCACTGGGAGTTTAAGCTGTCCAGCCTCTCAGAAGCCACAGTACAGGCTTTGCCACATTAGATTTTAGTGAGCGAGCCTAGAAACTCCCTGTCCACGCTCCTCAGAGACCCCCAAGATCAAAATAAAAAAACCTACAACTGTATTATTCTTAGGTGTATTCTGCTGTGCTTCAAGATGGGAGTTTTACCTGAAGCAAATCCTTAACCTCTAAAGATGCCAATAATGTAGGAGCAGAAACCATGCAGGGATTCCCAGCAATGTTCCCGTGCCAGTTTCATTGCTTCCGTTTCATTTTCAGACCCTTGACCGTGTTGGGTTGGTTTTATAAGAGGTAGTACTGGAGGTTTCCCTATTTTCTTAACAGAGCTTTTCCCTGCTCCCCTTATAGAAGTGGAAGGTTTCTGGACTGATTTGTCCTCGTTTGCTAGATCTTCTGGCTCCATACCAGCAGCTATTTGCTTCATGAGAGCCTCCGTGGGAGCCTTTTGGCACATGGTGGTCTTCAACACTTGTGAGGATTCACAAGCGTGCAGGAGCTTTCTAAGTTCCATGGCGATCTGATTCCAGTAAATCTTTGGATTGTTTCTGAAAGCGCGACAGACTGATGGCTTGCCAGTGAATTCACACCAGTAGGACATGCCTTGGCTTTTGCATTCAATTCTAAGTTTCATCTCCTCGTCCCCACTCATGCTCATCGTGCAAACATCTTTGGTTTTAGTCCGAAAATTGATTTCTTCACCATTGCTTCTTTTCTTTGGCTTCAGCTTCTGTCCCAATCCTCCCATGCCACAGATCACTACTAGGAAAAGAAGAGCAAAACTCTTCATGGTGAGAGGAGCTGACTGAGATCCTTGAGCAACACGATCTGAAAAAGTGAAAGCAATAAGTGGCTGCTCACAATTTAAGGGCTTGGTGCACAAAGAAGCCTCTTTCCAGTGAAACGTGGAAATTTTTTTTTAAATAAAAATAATAAATCACACTGCAGTAGGCATGTGCCCGTAATTTATAGCCTGAGGGAGTGTCGAATAACCTGTAAACTCCCAAGAAGGTAACAAGACAAATCTTGTAAATGCAGTTAAATACAGAATGATAGTTGTATAACTGAGAAGTACATTCCTATTCAGGATGAGCATGTCATATTTGATTTTCAACAGATATTTTCCATTCTCCAGCTGCTTTATAGCTATCTTCATGCCAGAGCTTGTAAGACCATACTGAAGTAAAAAAAAAAAAAAGTGCCAAAACAATCTATGCAGCTACATCTGGATGATTATAAATGCGTCCTACTAATAAGGGCTGATTTGTGGAACAGGTTTTCTGTGGATTTGCACAGTAAGAATGCAACTTTAGTACTTAATTTTGTCAGCAAATGACAGGCAGTGGGGACACACAGAAGAATCAACTGCACATTCTTTGAGCCATGACAGATTTTTAGACTTGCAATATTTAAGCAAGATAAGGAATAAAACTTTAGCAAAATAAGGTATTACAGGCCTAAACATGAACCAAACATTTGGAAGTTTTATCATCATTGTCACACCATGGGTTATTTTCAGCCAACAGAGCAAGACAACAGAACTAGCTTATCATGGGTCTGAGCAGCAGGGAATAGACCCCAGAGCGTGTCAGACATATATTTGCACTTTATCACCTTTCACTTTTTTTTTAAATAGATATTTTCCTGTTCATAATAAATGAACTGTAAAAATGCCATAAAACAAAGGCAAGAGAACAGAAATATTTTAGTGCAGAATCCTGTACTAGCAGTTTCTGCTGCAGTAACTAAAAGCAGAGCTAAGGAAAATCATGCTAACTCCCTTGGCATTCAGGAGGTCATGAGGAAAAATCCCTCCCATGCTGCTGCAAGCCACAGTACTTTTCTGTGCAAAAGGCATTCATTTAACACAGACAGTGAAGCAGAACAAAAAAATAAGATTGCAAAAAATGCTTCTCTAATACTTGACAATAGAGTCCCTAGCTGCTGTGGCAACCCAGCTAGTCTGAGAGCTGCCTGCTTGAAGATGGAGCCCCCTGGAACAGCCATTCTGGGTAGCCTGAACCTTGTTCTTCCAGTTAATGTGTCATGAAGTTCCCCATGACTAAATACCATTTGATGGAGAGAAGAACACTGTTTTCCTTTCATCCCCTCTCTAAGGCTATTTTAGTAACATTTTTAGTAGAGGTCTCATTTCTAGCTTCTTGCCATTTGTTCCTCCTGACTGTCTCTTTCAAAGCACAGTGGTGTGGCTCTCCGGGCAAGTCTTAGGAGAAACAGCAATGGTACAAGCCTACTTAAGATTTACAATTCACTCTTCTGTTGTTTTGGGGGGAATCTTCTCACCCGTCATCCAGCCAGAAGAATCTTGTTGCCCACCGCACACTTCATTTCAATGACTTCAAATCTCTACTGCAAGCACTCAAAGACCTCCTAATACTTGACAAGCAAATGTATTATTTACACTTGGTTATGCACAACAGCACTGACAGTTCCTAGATTAGAAATTAAAGGTATTCATCTCTCTTGTTCTAATAATTGTTAAAGAGTTCAAAACTACTTAAAAGTTACTTTATACCAGTTTCAGATCTCTTGTTCTGAAAGTTTTTAATAAAGTGTAATCATGAAAACAAATCAGACTACAAGGATAAGGACAAATACCAAAGCTTGGACTCAAGAACTCGTATATTTATGTATTACAGTTAATGTTACTGCCTAGTGTTTGTCTCACTCCCATCTGACATTTGTGTCCTCTGTCTGCCTGTGCTTCAGATGAAACAGTTCATGGTCTGTTCTATCAGTGGAAACCAATTGTCCTTTTACAAGTTAAGCTAGGATGCCATCAGTGAACTATGGGAGCTGAAGAACTGCCAAACGTTTAATTCTGCTGTCAGTGCTACAGAAACAACAACAGAGGCAAGCGGTAACACCTCGAGCACTTGCAGGGTATGTGGATATCCTCCACAACTCATTAGCTCAAATCCTACCATCTTTGCATAAATCACATCCTTTGTGGAAGACAGAAGCTCCCTCACCCAGAGTCAATGTTCTTTCAGTCCTTCCTGCTCCAATTCTTGGTCTCTTATCTTGCTTAAGCTAAAGTCATCAGTAAAGTCAAATATAGCAGACATTTTTAATTAGGGTAAAAAAAATAATTTTTGTAAGATCTTAACTCGGTGCAACTCTTCTGAGACAGGTCTACGCAACAAAGCAATTGAGAATCAAACACCAGGTAGTTAAGCAAGTTCTTTTTTATTTAAATGAACTGGGAACATTTTCTCAAATTAAAAATAGAAACTTTTAAAAATCTGCAGTTCTGAACATTACATATACACATATGCTACATACTGTCAATTACAAATGTTTCCATTTATGACCTAAAAATGAAAAATTTAAGGTTATTCCAGATTAAAGACTGGTATCACTTTTCAGCATTTCTTTAAAATTATATGATGATTTACAGGATTATCCCTGGTTCAAGCGAATGAACCTTGTTGGAAACACAGTTAACAATACTGATATATGAAGAGACACTATTTTAGATCAATATACCCAATTACTTCACCTGCCAAAATGTTTTACACTAATAACATAGACATTTTTGGCCTTGTTGATGAATTCTGCTGTTAACTAATCCAGCAATGCAACTGTACGCCTAAATTCAAGGCAGTAACTCTAGTAGTACAGACGTTAACTCCAGTTGCTAAACACATTTGAATTTCAATATTGGAAATCATATTTTGAAATTACTTAGCAAAAATAGTATCACTGCCCCATGAAAGAGCCACAGCTTAGCAGAGATACTATTAAGGACATTACAGAAGTGAGTGTGAATGAGGAAAAGGGGGACAGAGAAGGTAAAGCATTCTAAAAATCACCAACATATGACATCTCTCATGCTCTTTTTGAGTACTACTGAACTCTAGAAAGCTTAGCTTTTTTGCTATATTACGCATCACACACACTCCCAACCCTCCCACCCAAAGAGTTTCAAAACAAACTTCTCCAAAAAGTCCCTTTTAGGTCTATACTGCAAAACTGACTAAATATTAAATAATTAAAAAAAGAGGGAGAAAACAAAACTGCAACTGAACTTTTCAGAGACACAAGGAGATACTGTGGATCGCACTACACTTCAAATTTAGTCCAAAGTGGTCATTCAAGAGCACCAAATAGCAACACTGATCATGCTGGTAAATTCATTTGTGAAGAGTATTACACAATATTAAAATCTTAACTAAACACTTATAAGTTTTAAGAAAAATGTATATACAAAAGTCTCTGTATACAAAATGTGTATTTATGTAAACGTGTATGTACTTTATTTAACACAAATCAACAATTTAAGATAAGAATTTGACCAATTGTCAGAGGATTGCTAGGCAAAGGGTGTTAATCTAGTTAATTTATATACTGTGATATAAGGTAGAAAGCCCAGTGTAAAAAAGTAAAAAACAAAAAACATTTTAATTCAAGCCTTGAACAGTGGTATTGGAGAGGCAGTGCCCTGATCGCAAAATATTCTGAACAGTAGTTTATGGCATAACATTCAATAGTACTTTTGGGATTTACAGTACAGGTGACATAAAACAAGTTGCTCAGGATTTGGAAGATGAATGCAAATGCCAATACACTTGGAAGAATAATGATATATTCTCGTAGAAGAATCTTGAGCCTGATTTATATAGCCTGGAAATAATCACAAAAACAATTGAGGAAAATTTGATGAAGGCAGAATGATAATGTAATTTAAGCAGAATGAAGACACAGATTTTCATATGAACATCAATATGGTTCAATAATTTTTTAGTTTTTATTTTTAAACCTTACACCACTCATGTTACAAAAAGCAGAGCAGCCTTCTTAAAAACAGTAAAGTAGGAATAGACCTAGAATTGACTTAAAAAGCTTATTACTTACCCCTTCATGTTTCCAGTATGTGTTACCACTGTTCCACAGAGCTGTACAAGAAAAAACACAAAACAAACCCATAATTTTCTTTTACCCACAAATGGAACAGAAATACAGTGTCTAACTAAGGTGAGACAAGCTCAGTTGGCACAAACTCTTCTCAAACTTCTACCCATTTAATCAAGAATTTTTCAAACAAAAGGAAATAGATTAATGGTTTCCTCCACCAACTTTTCTGGTTATCTTTGCTTCATGATAGAAAGAAATGCTTGGTTTACCTATTCAACACCATTCTCCTTTGAGAACTTAATTGAGCCTCCAGTTCTGCTCTCACAAAAATGGTGGCTGCATTTGAGGTTATTTGTATCTTCGACATGTATATAAAAACACCTGTGTGAGATACCTATACAAATATAAATATGCCTCATACAGATCTCATACTTGTATTTACATATCTTATATTTATAAAGAAAGATATTTGCATCTCTTTCCAGCAAAATAATCCAGCTGATTTCAAAGGACAAAAAAAGCCCCTATGGGATTCTTTACATCTGCAAAAGTACAGGTGTACAGAGATCTATTCAAAGTCCTATCTCTCAAAGTATCTCCCAAAATAATTTGTAGGAAATGAGAAAAAGCAAGGATAGCATAAAAGCAAAGAGTTTGCTGAAATGAAAATGAAAAACAAGACTCTATTGCTATGGGAATCCCAGACTGAGAAATTCAAAGCATGTATCTCATATAATTAGCAGTTTTTCAAATTATCTCAGTTAGCACATCAGAAGACAGCATTGCTTCAAACTGAATCCTTACATTTTATTATGGAAGTCCATGCTGAGTAACTTAAAATTTAGGAAAAGGAAGTCAGGACTGAACTAGTGGGTCTTTGTTTAAAAGATTATTTTATGTTAGTAATTTTTAGCTTATTCAGGAACACTGTATTAAACTATTCATCAATCACTGAAATACCACAGAAAACATGCTATGAACCTCAAGAGTATTAACGTTCGTATTAAAGAATCAAAGATCAGAAAGGGACTTCTAAGGCCTGAACAATTATTTTCCTCTTATGTAAAATATTGAAAGACCTTAAAACTGAGAGTCCTTAGATATGCCAGTGGAGAGTACTTTTGAATTCAACACCTTGTAGGTTAATTTAGGGAGTGCCCTTAAGCTGCAGAACAGACCACGACAATCGTCATCATAAATATCACTAAAAACACAGTTATATATAAATACTTCCTTCAGAAAGAAATGTGGAATCAAGATTTGGTCAGTAAATAATTATTGTAAAACACAGTTCTAATAAATAATAATATACAACTGATGCAGCCATAAAATCTGGCAAGAATTCCAAACTTTGAGCTCTCTTGGTATTTACCCATTGCTGAAAGAATGGTGATATCTTACTTCTCTGCCAATACTCAACCTATACTTTCAGTCATGAAATTGCAAGTTAAGGCACAGTGAGCTACAGATTTCAATCATAAATTAGATCCTTCCTTAAGCAACTTGAATATTTTGGAAACCCAAATATTGACATTGTGGGACATCCTATGTTATCCCTATGGAAACTGAAAGTCTCACAACTAGCTACCGTTTTACAGCACTAAAGTTGTAGAGACAGAAAAGAACCCAGATCTCCTCCTTTTTAAACATAACTTGAATTTCTTGTTTTGTGATGTTACACTAGTTCTAGCCATGCAGAAACACCAATTTTCTCTGTTCATGTTTTCTGCATACCCTGGATCACCTGCCTTTTGCACAGCAAAAGCTCTTCTCCTCACCATCTAAAAAATAAAACAACTCAGCATTAAGAATGCATCCCATCCTATCCCTTTTAACTGCTATCAGAGTATTTTAATACATTTATTAATTTAGGACCACCCACTGCGCTAGATAAATACCTAATTACCTGGATTTTAAGATCAAATTTAGGCAATTGGTTTGTTAAGTTGCTGGAAATTACTACAATATCTGCTGTTAAGTAAAGAACATTTGAGAAATAGAAATCATACAGCATTTGCTATAGTGAGTAATCATGCAAAAAAATAAATAGAGAATTAAGTGATTCACTTCAAAACATGCAGAAAATTGGAGAAGTGATTAATATAGTAGATTAAGTAAGGACACATGAAGGCATGCAGTTTCAGACTTGGTTTACCTTGTAAAAACAGGATTGTGTATACCATATAAATGCTCTTTATGATAACCATTATTACCATTTTCTGTACTGTAATAAAATAAATACACCAAGAAAGACCATGTTAACTATAAGATGTACTATGTACAGTATGGTTTCTAAGACATGTATATGGATGATGGTATTATATGCAAAGATAAACTGTGTCTGTACAATAGAATATAACTTTTCCTTTGTAACATTCAGGAGTTATGGCATAATTATAATTTTACATTTTTAATATTTTCACATTCTCCAAAAATTAATTAATTATTTTGCTATTCTTGTTGAGTTGGATACTCTAATATAAACTATAAAGTCTAGTGAAACAGAACGTTACCTCTTTTGAAGTAACAAGTTACATTAAAAATATAAACCCTCCCACCTGAATAAAATAATTTTAACAAATATCAGCAAAAATGTCTTACGTTTTCATGGGTATAGTTTCGACACTAAAAAACACAGAAAAGGAGGAGTAATTAACTAGACACCAGTAAGTGAGTAGTTTTAGCTGTACATGCCTGTTTCTGCTCTCCTGACTTGTGAATGTGTAATGAAAAACAACCAGTGTGAAATTTGAGAAATGCAGTGCACAGGCTAACTGAACAATGAGCAAAACAAAGAGTAGAAAAGAAAACAGTAAAAACAAAACTGATGGGAAAATATGTAAGAACAGTTATCATAAAGTAAAATGCCAAGTCCCTGAGACAGAGGAACTGCAATTGAAAAAGGAAAGACTGGTTAGGAATAACTAAGACAGTAAGAAAGCAAATAATTAATTCAAGGAGATTACAAAGCAGGCATAATTCACCTTAACAGGTTACTTAGCAAAGCTAATCACTTGCACATTTGGAAGCTATTTATATAAATGCTGTACACGAAGCTCTGAAGACATCATTCTGAAATAAGTTTCTCAGAGCTGGCAGTATCTGCACAGAATCATGGCAAGTCAAGGCAACCAAAGCCCACCTGCATGAAGCACTTTGCGGGCACCAACCCAAACCTGTAGTATTTCACAAGAACATGCAGTTCTAATCTGACAGTACACAAGGTTTAAGGATTATAGAGCCTTCATGTGAGACACTAGAAAAAAAAATTCAATCCATTTGCCATTTAGCTTACTTAGGAGTATATACTTACTCATCATATACATCCTCTGTATCCATTCTACGATAGTATTTGGAGAGTTTTACAGCAAAAATTATAGCAGGAATTAAAAATATTGACGAGCCTCCCAAACCAAACCAGAAGGTATTCTGAAACAAAGCAAAATCCAGAAGAAAAAAAAAATCAGAGAAAATCTATCAGAAAAGTACTGAATCCTTCCTTGATACTCTAAGCATTGTTACTGGAAGAACACAGTAGAAATTAGTGGCACTGGTCTTGTGGACTATCTGAGGCTCCTTATACTAGTGTGGAAGAGGGCACATTAAGCATTCTCCACTGTCAATGTGAACTAAAGTAAGAACACCACCATCTTACAAATGTAACCAAACAGGAGTATGTCCGAAGTTGCTCAAAGCTACACAGCCATAGTGCCCTAAGAAGTTATTTCAATGTAGTCAGCCTTGGGCTAGAAAGTAATTTTGTGTCTCAGCATTACTTTACTAGCCACATTATTTCTTTTTCCATTCTTGATATTGTAAAGTATTTGTCTTTCTTGCGGTTCTTGTCAAAATCTGAGTTTCCGGCACTTTGTCAAGGTACTTTTTAACTTGCTAACTGCAGCCTGTTTGTGTAACTAATGCCATTATCATACAGTTGAACTGAGTTATCACCAGATGTTAAAATGATGATTTTTCAAATTTGATTTGTATTGGCTAGAGGCAATTTGACTTATAAGTGACTCAGCTAAGTTCTATCATCAGGAAAATCATGGTCCATCTCCCACCAGATGGTTAGTGGCTACACAAAGGAGAACAGAAGCTCTGTAACATATGAGATAATCAATGAGTACAACATGATTCTGGAAGGTTAGGAGGTTTTCGTGGTTAAGCATTATCAAGGCTAAGCATTATCAAGGTTCGAGTGCTTTGGCTTTGACTGATCACATGCATTTACTGTTGGTATGATTAGGATCTGGCTAAAAGTGTAATAAAGTTAAATAATAGCTAGGAGATGTTTTAGGTGGTTTCCAGACACATGGTTTCTTATTTTAATACATGCTGTCCTCTTTCCAAGCTCTTTTGGCAAGATGAAAAAGCCAATATTGCCCTTATATACTGCTACCAGTCATGCTCGAAGTCTCCACTGTACAGGAATGAAACAAGATCTGTCTGCTACAAGTCAAGTGGTAAAACCTCATTCAGGTTTTCTAGATTCCAGGAAAGATAATTGAGAAAATTTTTCCTTGGTATTTCTCACTCACTTCCTGCCCCATCCTCTTAAGTTAGAAATGGTTACAGCTGAAACTTCAGATCTTTATGCTTTTCCATTTCAAGGTGGGTCAGAATCAAGCTGAAACCCACCCTTTTCTAGAATTTTTATTCCAAACCAGTAGTACTGTATTTACTTTGCAATTCAAGTTGGAAGAAATTTAGTACGAACAGTTAATTTTACAGAATTCTTGCTAATAGAAGCCTAAGTTTAATGGGAACCTTAAACAAGTCCAGCACTGGTTTGACTTAGGACTTGATCCAGATCAGAACATTTTTTCCTTGCATAACTTTAGATGTGATACTTTATTATCATACTTCAGAATAGTCTAGCCAGAATAATTAAATGCAGATTTATGTTCAAAGAATTTCCCACTTGATGCCCCAATTTTGAGTAACAGAAAATATTTCTTACCACAGAATCAGTTATATAGCTACATAAAAAAATATCTACTGCTGTATCTATCACATTGGCAATAGGCTTGCATGCTGCTACCTCCATAGCAATCTGAAAGACAGACAAAAAAAAATACAGCTTGAAGTGTCTAACAGAATAAAATAAGAATCTCAAAACTTGCTTACAGATACTGTTTACTGAATTGTTATCTCTCACCCTATCCAAATTCTAAATAAATTCCAGTGGGATATGCTATCAACTGAACATACACATCTTTAAAACATCAGTTTACTTTCTCAAAGGCTGCAGCTGAAGGAAGAAAAAGATGCTAATAACATCAATTTGAACTAAGCAGGGTCAGGCTCAGTGCAGTATTAGCACAAATGGCAGATTTCAGGCTAGCCCTGGAAAAAAGATACTATGTTAAATTTGCATTTTATTCCAATCAACACAATGCATTGTTTGTATTCTACTTTGAACACAACAAAACTATTTATAGGTGACAACATTTCCCCTTCATAATAAGTACAAATATCTTACAAACTGAAACTATAAAACATCCTATCAAAGTAACATTTTAATTATTATTGTTATGTATCTTCTTAATTTTTTTTTTAAACGGAGCTTCTCTCAATGAAGTAAATGCACCTTACCGACTCCTTGACCCACTCAATATATTGCTCAAAGTAGCCAACTATGGTATCCATGTACTTTTTTGTCTCCTAGGAACAGACAAAAGTAAGTGAACAAAAGTAAGGAAACATGACATCATAAATTAATGTCCTTTAATCAAATAAAGCTTACCTGGACAATAACTAGAGAAGCGTTGTTATTTATGAGAAGCTGGGCAGCATTAACAGCACTAATTACATTTTTCACCTTAACCTGGAAAGGAAGAGATGGCATTTAATATAAATAAATCCCTTTCAGGCTGTTACAATGGCTCTGCAGCCATTGTCAGGAACCTATTCTCTTGATAAACCGGTGTCACTGTCCTGTCAAAACCTGACAAAACATGCAATTCCAGACAGAACATGAGCCTGCCTAAGGATTCATGATCATCTGACAAAATTCTCTCACTACTAAAAAAGGAAGGTATCAGTGGTTACGAACAGTATCTTTTCCTGGAACCTATGTAACTGATTTATACACTAGATCAGCTTTCTATTCCATTCCTTAAGTGTAGAAATACTTTCATCAATGTATGTATATACATGACAGACACACACAGTGCACGGGAAGAAAACAGTGGGCCATATACTATCACAACACTTGATTACTAGAGTATGATTGTATACAGCTAGAATATGCTGCTGATCAATATCCAAAAGCACTGAGACACTTCTTCAATACATGTACAACCCTATAAAGTCTCTCAAAGAACACACACAAAGGATAATGTACATACAGCCTGAAACTGCAGAGATGTTCCTTAAATATACTTAAGGGTCAAACATCATCCTTTTCTTATCAACACCTTACGTCATGGCTTCTTACCTCCCCATCCAGGTTCAAATTGCAAATTCTAAAAGAAATCTAGCTGGTCTGCTGCTGTGGATGGGTGAAAACCTTAATGGGAAGAACTGAGGTAGGTATGGCCCATCAAGCTGTTGTGACTATGACTCTTAAGTGCTAGCTAGCGTGGCTGGATTCTTGCTACCAGAGCCAAGGCAGGCTGCTGGTGACAGAAAGCTTTGCTGCCAGAAGAGTAACCATCCTGTTGTTCATTCTCCTGAGTCAGGCAGAACGTGAAGGCAGCTGGTCTCAGTGTGGTGCAGGCACTAGCCGCTACTTAGAGGGGAAACGTGGGCTGCCCTGGGGAAGCCTCTACACAGATCCAGGTTCCCACAGCGAGGATGATGCTGCAGAAGCACGAAGGTAACAAGTACAATGCTAAAGAAACACGGCCCAGTGGGAGCTGGACATTGGAC
Source organism: Ciconia boyciana (assembly GCF_034638445.1). Taxonomy (NCBI): domain Eukaryota; kingdom Metazoa; phylum Chordata; class Aves; order Ciconiiformes; family Ciconiidae; genus Ciconia; species Ciconia boyciana. The sequence goes on from NC_132938.1 coordinate 17,441,798, forward strand.
AAGAGGTGGTTAAGGATGTGAATCTGTCCTTGTTTCAGCTGGGATAGAGTTAATTTTCTTCCTAATAGTTGGTATAGTGCTGTGTTTTGGATTTAGGATGAGAATAATGTTGAAAACACACTAATGTTTTAGTTGTTGCTAAGCAGTGCTTACACTGCACTGGTCAAGGACTTTTCAGCTTCCCATGTTCTGCCAGGTACACAAGAAGCTGGGAGGAGGCACAGCCAGGACAGCTGACCCCAACTGCCCAAAGGGCTATTCCATACCATATGGCATCACGCTCAGTATAGAAACTGGGGGGAGTTGGCTGGGGGGTAGCAATTGCTGCTCGGCGATGGGCTGGGCATCGGTCAGTGGGTGGTGAGCAATTGCATTGCGCATCACTTGTTTTGTACATTCTTTTATCATTATTTTCTCTTCCTCTGCTGTCCTATTAAACTGCCTTTATCTCAACCCACGGGTTTTACTTTTTTCCTGATTCTCTCCCCCATCCCACCAGGGGCAGGGGAGGATGAGCGAGTGGCTGTGCGGTGCTTAGTTGCCAACTAGGGTTAAAGCATGACAGAATCACAAAGCTCTCTGTTCTCAGTTGTATTTTTGCATTTTGTTTCTTGGTTGTCCCCCCCTAAGTGCTGCATTCAAGGATTCTAGAAAAAACAACTACATTTTTAGCAACATGAATAACACAATATAAGGAACTGTACTGAAGTCTATTTTATCATGTGACAATTAAGTTTACAATTCATACTTCGAAAAATATCCCAAACATTCTTTTTTCTTGTAGAAAAAGCCATGCAGAAGAGATATCTAAATCCCTGTTACTACCTCAATGCATTACAATCTCTTCCAATAACAGAACAGCTAGAAATAGAAAAAGCTGTACTGAAAATATATCCCCTGCATATGTGGCAGATGGATTTAAAACACATAAAAATGTTCCTGTTGCCAGAAAGAAAAGCTTACCATAAGTTCAGATGATGTCCTCTTCAGTAACCTAATGCTCTGATTTAAAGTGCTCTATTAGAAAGACGGGGGGGGGGGGAGATTAAAGTCATTACTACAGGTAAGAGCCCACCTGTTTTAACATTATATGCATGTTTTGATCTTCTATAGATTATTTTGTTTCTAATACAACATTATATACAGTAACAACAGTTGTATTAAAACTAATATATTGTGGTTTTAATTGTCGCATCAGTATTTCACCGACAGCACTAAGTAGTTATGAATTGTGTACTCGAAGACTTCAGATTTAACTAAAGTTAGTAGCAATAAACTGAGTAAGATTTATTTGAAGGGAAGAGAGAACAGTTAAAATCAGAACCAAGCGTTCAGAGAATTCTATATTATGCAATTTCAGAAGGGAAAAAGCACTTACCCTAGCTTTAACATATTTCTTGACAGTCAGTTTTGTAAAAGGAAAAAGAGATGAGAATAATTAGGAGTTAATTAGGAAAGAATGGCATAGAATTAGAGTGGAACAGATTACCTAATGCTTTTCTACAAGAGGGCTTTGATAGGAGCAGAAATACTGTATCAGATGCCAGGATAAACGAAAAGTCTTCATGTTATGTAGAGGAAAAAGCAACACCTAGCATATATGAGATTCACAGCTTGATACTATACAAATCAGTGCCTGACAAAATCAGGCAGGAGAAGCCCTTTCACATCTTTTATAGCATCAAGAAAAAAGATTTTTCTTTGGCTCTAAATTCTACTGTCAGGAGTTTCCAATTCCAATACTGTTAGGTGATTGCTAACTCCAAGAAATAAAGTGTGAAAGTGATAACTGCTTTTATTACTGAAAACGAATAGTAAGCAAAAAAGCAAACGAGTGATTTAGGGTTAGAAGTTTGTAAAGTTCTCTCCTGCTTCCTCTTTTATTTGTATATAATCACAAATAGATACAGAAAAAAAACAGGGAAGAAAAAGGTCATGATTTTAGACAGTATTATAAAGTAGTAATATTGCAAGTAGGAAAACTATTAAGCATATACTTTAACCAGATTACTCCTCAGTGACATAATGCAAATGCGATCTGTGCTTATATAATAGCAAAAGTCCAGCTTTCTAAACTGTATTTAAGAGATGTAGAGATTCATCTTTTCTACAAACATGTTTCAATTTTGATTTAATATTTTACCATAGCTTGCTCCAGTGGAACGACTTGCTGGTTATGAATCATTCGAATGTTGTTTGCGTGTCCTTTTAAGGCATTTTCCAGTGCTCCTTTTGGCTGCAAAAAGTGCAATTATGCAGTATTGTTTAGTAGTCTCAAAGCTTTCCAACAAAGCAAAAACCAATGAAAGTTGCACATTATACTCATCCACTGCAGAACAGCTGATGCTAACAATGGGATATGGCAAACTGAATTCCCTCAACACAAGGAGGGGAAAAATCACCATATTAATAATTCAAACCTCAAGCAACCAAAACAGATATATCATACTGCTTTTCTGGCTATAACATTATCAGCACAGATTTAACTGAAAAGAGTTTTTGCATGGTGCACTAAGTAATTTTAAATACAGAAGAGCGAGCACATCCCCCTCTCACTTGCCACAAGCCAGACTTCATCACAAGAACCCTGCAGCACGGCCCCCCAGCTGGGACAAGCATTTCCCAGTCATGGGTACTTGCTTTTGTTTTGGGCACAGTGGACATCACCCTGAGGCACTCTCTGCTTTCTGAGTGGCACAGAAGTTTAAATATTTTCAGCCAGTAACTTGGAAAGGCGTCTGCGAAGGGTATTTTTCATTTTTGCAGCTTCCGCCTTTCAGCCAGAAGATATGAGTTTGTGCCCTGATTTTCAAGTCTGAATGCCTGTCTGGAGCTCACACTTGTTGCAAAATACTGTAAAGTTTGATTTTACTCTCAGAAATACATTTCTTTTCCATCTCCTTGTGGTGGCAAAATGACTTGGCTCCCTGCATACACACTGAATACACAGTGAATACACACTGCTAACTCTGTTTTGAAAGTGTAATAATGGCAGACCTCAATGCTCAGAGATGTGTTTGCTTCCTGGGAAGTGTTCACATAAGCAGTCAGCTATGGTCACTAAGCAGCTTCAGGATGCTTCCTCTGCTGTACTGACAAGCTGAATCCACTTACCTAATAACACCTGTGAGCGGTATTGCTCCCTCCTCCATACCCTGACCCCTTGGTTTGATGCAAGTTTTATTCCATTTGCTCCTTCCAGTGTAAAAACATACATTCAATTTTGTGTAAGGTGCCAGAAAATGCAAGCTATACACCCAAAGTTAATTAATTCCAAAAGTTCTTAGTTTAATTTTTAATTGATTGCTCTTGTAAACTTAAAGAACTATCACTAATAACAAAGTGGGATTATAAAATATCCTTGGAAACCAGTATCAATTTTGAAACAATCTAACTTTTATAATATGTCACATTGTTGTGGGTTTTGGGGGGTTTTTTGTTTGGTTGGTTAGTTTCAGTTTTTTAGACATTTCATAGATTACACTAAATAGCATCACAAAGAAGAAATAAAAATGTACACTGTGACAGTGAACACATTTACTATTGTATTTTTCTTTGTCTTTTATTAAGAAGAAATTATTCCACCTGATCTATTCTCAATTCTAATTCTTCCTCTAGATTCTATTACAAAAAAATAATGAAAAACCAATCTACCAGCACAATATATTTTCCTTCACGGACCTATGTAGAATATACCTTTAAAGAGACATCTCAGAGGCAATTCTATGTAATATATAACATGTTTGAGGAACCTCAGCTTTCACTTAGAAAATAGCCCCAAAACAACAGCAAAACATCCCCACCTGTATAACTTTCAAAATGGCACAGTAAAAATTGAAAATGGAAGTGAAGTGTGGCCACAGCTACTGGTATCCATCTAAGTCAGCAGACAACCCACATGAGTAAACAGGCAATGTGTGGCTCACTCATGGTGCTTGGGGAGGATGCTAACTACAATACAAAAAACCCAAAAGCAGCCTAACCTTGACATAAGTGTGCATGTGGCAGAAAAAAAACCCACAATAGAACAGGTGTGATCAAATTATGCAAAAAGCTGGAGTAAACACACCAGGAGCCTCCACTGGTGCCCTCCTCTCCCTGGAGGAGGGATGGATATCTGATAAATTCCAAAAGGCGTGGTTTCACTCTGCTGTCTGTGTCCCTTGGTGATCAAAGCAATTGTAGTATGTGTGCAGCATAACTCTTTCTCCCACGTCGCAATGCAGGAATCTGTCTTGGGACAGTGTCCAATCTAGTGTCCAAACTATGACTCTCATTTTGAAAAATAAAGTGACCTTGACATGCATACGAACATATCAACTGAATATTCACTATCTGTTAGCACAGCTGTGTCATTCTGCAGATTCATTTGCAGGCAATGTTGTAGCTATACCCTCTGATCACTGTCCATGTGTCTGCATTCAAAAAGCCCTTCAGAGCAGACAGGATCTCTTTTGTGCATTCTCCCTCCACAATGGAGCCCCAGTTCTCATTAGAGCCCTTATGAGCTGCCACAGTATTAATTTCATTGCTAATTGCAAAATCTTCTGCTCACTAACTGAAAGAAAATTAATTCAAATAATATTTTCCATCATGATCTAACCAGTTTTATTTCCAACTGGGACCCTAAAACGTAGACAGCATCACAAGAAATACTCGAACAGAGTATTCCCCTCGTTTCTTAAACAAACAGTGGAATTTAAGAAATCACACTTCCAAAGCAGAAACTGTACAACAGTTAGCATACAAAAATCAATAATTAGCAATATTTAAAATACAGCTCATATGCAACATTGTTGAAAGTTTTTCCTTACGTGACAATGCATCATGTATGTAAGTGTCTGAAGTACAAGAATTCTCCTATAGGAAGTCTAAATACTTTGCTATGTATTTATACTTGTATAGTGTATATACAATACATTTTATGTATTATTGTATTAGTGAATTAAACTTACCAGCTGGTCTGCTCTTGCTTCTAAGTCATTAGCAAATGACAAAAGATCGACCTTGGTAACACTTTTGTTGATCTGAAACAAGATATGAAACAAGTAGGGAAAGAAAAAGAGTATGTTATTATTGCATACACAGACTGTTTGCACTTAACCACACCACCTTGTTTAGCCTTTTTTCTTTAAATGTTTATTGACCTTAACTGCTGAAGTGCTTTTGCTCCAAGTTTTGTAATTCTTCAAAACATGCCCTTTCACATAAAAGCAGATTTTTCTTCATCTTGCCCATTGTTAAAGAAACATTTCATGTTATGCTTTGTCCCAGCCTTGGCTCTAGTTTACTACAGTCTCACCTCTGTCAAATATGCTGCAAAGTTTATCCCTTCTATTCCTGAAGAGCTGAAATTCAGAAGATTCTCCTTCCCAATTTCATCCAGCAGAATGATTTTGCTGAGGTTTATCTGAATATGTTCAATTTTAAGTGCTACATCTTCTGTATACTGAGAGGGAAACAAAATAAAGCACAAAAGTAGTTTGCACCTAGTGCAGATTCCTTTATGCCCCCCCCGCCCCGCCCAGCATCTTGCTTTTGCTGACTCATCACTTCCATTAAGAAGCACACATTGATTTTTGCTTACATCAGTTTAATCAATTAACTTTGATAGAATCCATCAGGTAATGTTCTTCCCTTCCCTGCAGTATCCACACAGTCTAGCCATGGCATGTTCTAACCCATCTATGCATCTTTCATACCAATGAATTATTGCCTTCCATTATGTTTTAAGCAGGCTTCTCTGAAGAGATGTTAGTCCCTCCTAAGAGGGGACTGAGATAAAACAGAATTCTCTTTCCCCTCCAGGAAATGTTATCCTTAAAAATGTTAAGTTGTACCCCTGGCCCTAATCAAGGAAACCTAGAGAATTCAGTATCTCAGCTGTGGCCAGGACAGACTGTCTGCTGTATTGGCCACAGGACTGGACAAGACTCCTCTAAATATGTTTGGTGATGACTCAAGATGACCTGCTTATTGTTACCTGAAGTCTTCCTGCACTGCACCCAAATCTAAAATGTTACCTGTCCTGCACAGGCCTCAGAGCAATACATCAGGAATCTGGAAACCTGACTTCCTTCCCAGCCTCCACCATTAGTCTGTTGCGGAAACTCAAAATAATTTTCCCTCTTAGTGAATCTTGCCTGTTCATTTTAATTGTATATTATTTGAGGCAGGGACTGTATCTATTAAGTGTGGGCACAGTGCCTGGCAGAACGGAACATGGGTCCCCTAGGGGCTGCTGTAATGGAGACACAGTACTACAGGCAACCCCAAAATTAGTACAGTCATGTAATGACAGTGCAGTCATGTATTATTACAGCTTAACTGAAAAGATTTTATTTTATCCCATCTCCTTCCCACCAAAATCAGAATCACTCTTAGGTGGTTATGCACAGCATATCATATCCTGGATCAACATAAATCTGACTGGAATCCGAAGACAACACACCAAGAAAGGCATTTATATGAAGAACAAGACTCTCATTAAACACCATAAGCAGCCTTTGGAAGACTTTAAACTTCTATGCAAGTTTCAAAATTAAAAACAACATTATTATCAGCACCCATAAAAAAACCACATCAGAAAACCTTCCATGGCCCACTGAGACTGGTAAAGAACACCCTATTTGTAAATAGATTTCTTTCTTTCAAATCAGCTTGGACAGTTCTTGCCTCCTTGAAGGATATATTGTATATAAAAACCAAAATCCCATGAAACCCAGACATGCTATATTGTGTTTAAGAGCAAACACCTCTCCAGCCTTCAAAAATAATAATGAACTCACTCATACTTCCTTTACTTACCATACTAATATTTAGAAATTCATTGATATTGAACAGGTGTTCTAGGTGAAGGGAAGTATAAATTCCTTTGTTTTCCTTGCAGTCACTATAAAAATAAAAATACATACATCAGCCTAAAAACAACCTTGAGGAGCAAGTGTTAAGAGAATGATTAACAATGTTTCCATATTCTAAGAAAATCAGCTGTTTAAAAAAAAGTTTTGGCTATATTTTTTGAAGCTCAGTCTATAAGAAAGCAAGTAATTAATTTCTGCTGGTCTCACAAGATGCAAAATATTTTTTAAAGAGCTCAACTAGTATCGCTATACAATATTACTCTAAGACTACCTCTAATAACTCATATATATGAGAAAATTGCTTTTGTTAGTGATTCACTAGAAAATCAGAATGTCTTCTGGAACACGTGCGATTTCTGCATGCGCTTGAAATATGACACATGGAAGACACCACAAAAACAATATGTATAAATGGAATTAAGTCGTGACCATAACTTTAATACCTGTACACTTTTTCAAAAGTCAAGTTAATATTTGGATTTTTAAACAGGATGCCAGAAAGGTAGTTTTTCCAGTGTTGATTTAGTAAGTAGGGAGTATCCAAAACCTAGAAGACAAAATTCAGTAATGTTACTATAATACCAAGTTTTCAATTCATTAAGTCATTCATATGCGATCTTTTGACACACACCCACATTTAAGCTTAATCACCCACGAATGGAAATACATGCAAAACAGCAAATTCAACTTCTCTGGTGCAGAAAGTGAATATTAAAGCTCCATGTCACCAAGAAATGCTGAATCATTGAAAAATTAATCTCCAAAGGAAGACAGGCATGCAGTATTTACACTGCAAAGCAAATTAAACCAAGAAAGGATGAATGTGTCTATTCGGTGTGTAAGGGGAAAGTAAAACCAGATCCAAACTCACTTGAAGTGTCCCATAAAAAATAATATGCCATATGTAACTGACAAGACCATCGGGACTCATGGGGATTCTATTCATTAATGACTTGAATAACTTCACCTTGAATAAAGTTTTATCTTCAAAGGGCTCACAGACCAGTTTTTCTACATTTCCACCTGTGACAAAAGTGAGCACCACTACAATCATCAGCACCCAGGAGAAAAGAAAACTGAATCCAACACCACTGAAAAAGAAATAAGTCGAGTAAGTTTTTGCTTTTTAAAAACAAAAGTATATATACTTCAGGCAACAGTGAAGCCAACAGTTAGCAGCTATAACAGATATAAAAACTGGTAGATGGTTGAAATAACTTCTATTTTCCAAATACGTTCTTACCCTCTTAAACATCTTATACATTTCAGCCCTGTAAAGTCTTCAGCTAAGGTGCATCTAAAATGCTCACATTTGCATTGGGCGTGCAAACTCTTTTAACAGTTAAGAGCCACAAAAGCATACAATTTTCTTTTTTAAATTCAGCTCTCTAGCCTTCTGCTCTAAAAAGAGTTTTAGACAGATTTCAGATGCAATCTCCTCTTGCACCCAACAGAAGTGACATTAAACCAGTATTGGGAACTTCCAAGAGCAACCCCAAACCTCCTAAAGTGCTCTGAGAAAGTAAAGTGTTTCTTGTCTCCTTGCATAGCTTTTTTTCTTTTGAGCAAGTGCTCAAGTGTACTAAAAAGCTACTAATTCCCTTTATATTTTCAATTATCTGTTCCCAGTTTTTCCAAATGGGCTTACATAGAAATTCATTAGCTACAGCACTTGCCTTAAAACAGTAGATTCAGAGGTTTTATCCTTCAGCTATGATCCTCACTGAAAGAGCAACCCAAAATCCCCAAGTCCCTCAGTGGAAGAGTACATGAGATTAATATTTATCTTTGTTCTATTTTTTTTCAGCACATATACACAGGTAACAAAACAAATTCTTTTTATACATACATCCTTCAAAATCCATAAAAACAACCTTCTACAGGTACCTTTATTTTATTTTTCACCAATAAGTGAAACTTACGCCATAAGAAAGTTTCCTCCAGTGTTGGAGATGCAGCCTCTGGTTGTTGGAGAAGCATGTTTATCATAACCACAGGTGCCACATAGCAGTCCAAGATAGTAAAAGACCAGAATCAGGACCACCATGCAGCACAGAATGAGACAACCCAGCCACCTAAGGAATAAAAGCCGAAGTGCTTGGTTATTAGCATGCAAAGAACACACTGGAGACCTGCAGAATACATCAGGCAATACTATATTCCCAACTGGCCCACTCTTGATTCTGTTTGAGCAACAAATGTTAGCAATGAAAAAATGCTTTTACTACACTAGCATATATTTTGGGCCAGAACATATTCACTGTTGGATTATAGACAGCTGCTACCAAAGGGCTGGGGAACAAACATCACAGGAACAAGGTGTTCCCAACTCCAGTTACTGCAGCTGGACTGTACAGAAGCGTCAAAGTACTCCAAGTGGAACAAACAATGACCCAGAGGAGGCAGATGTTCAAACAATAATTTATTCAAGAAGCAACAGAGAAATTTATGAATGTGGACTGGCTATTGGTCAGGAAGTACATAATTGCTCTTACTGTAAGGCTTACTACCTTTTGCACATGGTGTGTTAGGCTCGTAATTGTAATTAACTGTATTTAAGGCTATTAAAACCTAGGCTTTGTGTGTCTGTGCTGGAACGCTTTCAATGTATGGAGCAGTTAACGGAACTCGATCAGGAGAAAGATCTTGGATAGGAATTGAACTTTTATTTTTATTAAATCAGTTCAGTTCTATCTGTCCACATTTTGGAGCACATCCATTTGTCCACACATTTTATCTCAATCTAGCCTTTCACCCTCTCCTAATTCCCTCTGCTCTTCCTTTTCCCTTTCGTCGTTACTTCTCCCAGCTTATATTTCTTAAGTTCCCTTTTCTCCTCCCTGTACCTTTGTAGAGAGAAAGCAGCAACCAGAAAAATCAGAGAAAGGAATATAACGAAATGTGCACAGCCAATAAAGAGAAAGAAAAACATTAAGGCTGACAGGCATATTCATAAAAGAATACTTATTAAGAACTACAAATAATGCACCTGTAATTAAGAAAGGGATGGATAGAAAATAATTTGGACAACTACAGGCTTGTTGGTTTCATTTGTACTTCAATCACAAACCCCACTACGTTAGGTTTGACAAGAATGGGTATTTAACTGCCAAGTAGATTGAGATATATTTCTCTACTTTTTTGAATCTAAATACAAAATTAACAGAGGCATACTGTAGCAGAATGAAGCAATATATTTATTTGGTTAAATTCAATCTGAGCTTCAAAGAAAATATTGATAAATTTGTCAAATTAAGGCTCATCACAAAAACTGCCAGGTAAGGAATGGGCTAAAGGTAAGTTTATAAGTAAGGTTCTTAAAGTTCAGTCTTCTGCTCACTTTTATTTAACATTGCATTAAAGCCACTAGCACACTTATTCTGTAGCAGTGAATATGTCACAAAGATAGAAGCAATTATCAATATAGGATCAACTGAAGTGTCAGAATGTGGGGACAACTTGATGAGCTTGAGGACTGAAATGACTAAAACTGGACAAAGTTAAATGATATGAAATGAAAAGCATATGAAATGAAGCATATGAAAATTTATGCTTCAAAATATGAGATTATTACTAAATTACAGGAGTCACACAAGTCTCAAATAGGATGAGTATGTTTTTCTCTAGGTACAATCAATCCATGCATTCACAAGGACAAGTACTACACCAGTAGGAACAAGCAGTGGTGCGCAAAGATTTACAAGGTGTGAAGCAGAATCCCTGCTACTCCTCCTCTGTGGTAGAAAGGGTGCAATAAAAAGGGATTGGCTTCAAGGCCTCTCCAGTCCTGTGCTCTCACAACTTACCTGCAACTCAACAAAAACAAGCCTGGCATTGTGAAACAATCCTTTATGCATTACATCTTCAACATCTAGTTACGTCTATCCTTCCTGAAAAAGACCTGAAGGCCTACAGTGTAGAAACTACCTCTTGCTGTGTAGTGGAACAGCATCCAGTCGTTGCTGCAGCTTTGACTTTTGCCAAAATGCCAGTAACAAACAATTGCCTTATAGCATCTTTGTTTCACTGTGTTCATCATTAATAGTTTAATTGCCTTTACAGAACATTAAAATATTACAAAGTATTAACAACAGGTAGCACTTCACTCCTGCCTTATTTCCTGTACATACCTGTAGAAATCGTACTGCTCCACTACTGGAAAATAGTCTTGTACGTATGCTTCACTCTGTGTAAGATATATTGTCAAATCTGCTAAAATCTTCTGAACAGGGAGTGTTTTTGTGAAAGTAGTGATATTTGAACCAATGGATTCCAGCACATTTTTGATATCTAAAAGAATAAACATATTGCACTGTCACAGATTCACAGAAGAAATTTACATTCCACGTATGCATTATAAAATGCTATTAAGCCATTAGCCACATGTAACAAGCAAGCCATGAAGACAAGCATGAGGAAGAGACAAGCAGGCAACAAAAACATTGAGCTTCAAAGTAACACAATGGCATTTTAAAACGCACACTTTATTTTTAGCATTCAGTTTAATGATGAAAGATGTAGATGGCGAGCCAGAGTTCTCTCTTTCCTTTTGTTATAATGAATGTGTCACTTTTTATCTAGCCAGCTTAAATCTTGCTTTTCATGCAATATTGCAAATGGTAACACTGAGCAAGATAATTAGGCACTAAGTTTACGAAGGAGAAGATCAAAATCTATTTAAACTCCATCCCTTGGGAATACAACACTGTGAAAGAAATTAGACTGCCCATATTGAGAATCTATACTAGTTATTTTCAATCTTATTAAAAAAGATTACGTAAATAAATTCATTCCAATTAGTTAGCAACTCTTGAGATAATGATCAATTAAGCCATTTTTTTCCTCAAATCTTGAACAAACATGCTACCCTATACTTACAGTTTAGATACACACTATCTAGACACACAAAGATATGATTAATTCACTTATTATACATATTGTCTATTTGTAAATCGCAGTTTCTGTTTACTCTTCCCCTTCTTTCAACTTGGACCATACTTGAAACAGCAGGATGTATAACTATAGGTTGCTATTTGGTAGTAGGCAACACCTTTCTCTCTCTCAAACAACAACTGGACAAGTTTTTGGCTGTTTATTTTGATGTTTACTCTTCTAAATTCAACCAGGTACCAAAACACTCTTCTTTTAAAAGTTTACAAATAAATGCAATTTTTTTCTAGTCAAACTATTTTTTTAATTTGATTTGTAACTCAAACTCAGTTTTTATAAGAACAAAACCCCAACAATTTATAAATAGATAAATTAAGATGGCCTGTCTGTATTTATGCATATCAGCACATACCGAAAACGAGTAAATCTGGACTAGATTTACTCATGAAAAGCATAACATCAGTTTTAGAAAACTGGCTCATTTGAGGCAAGTTCACACAGTATACTATGCTTGTATACATACTGTGTTTCATTTTGCCTAGGAAAAAAAGAAAAAAAAAAAAAAAAGAAAAACTTACAAGGAACAGCTGTTTATATATGCAGAACAGGTCCACAATGCAAGAACAAAAATTAAAACAGATTAGTATACATACACTATACTACAGTTTATTCAAATGTCAAGTGTCTGGGTACTGTCAAAGAGTAACAGTTTAAAGCCCAAGTAACAAAACAATTAAGACAGACATTTAAATTATCCTTAAGGCACATTTTTACCTCCCCTTTGCCATCCACTACATTTTAATATAGCAGCATGCAGTTTTAGTTTTTTTAACATCACACTCCGAAATACGTCACAGACACATCGGTCAAGGAAAATAAGCTTTTCAACCAAATAAAGATAAAGTGTCAGTGTGCAGTTGGGATCCCAAGATTTCTCATTACTTGAGCAGTAAAAAGCGTAACAAATAAAACTCCTCCATAAAATACTATATGGTCTATTTTTAGATTTAATTTTGGGTCCTCATTAAGACACAGTTGCTGTCTAGGGTTTTTTTGTGTCACCAAATTTAAAAAAAAATAAATTAAGTTTTATATTTCCATTTTTAATGATCTTTAGCCCAGAAAATATGTTACCAATAAAAGAAAACAAAAACATCAGTAAGTATTTAATGTTGATGTTTTTACATCAATCAAAGTGAAAAGATAGTTTGTCCTCACCTGATAAAATGTTCCCGGTTTGATTCACCACTAAGTCTGGAGTATCATTAAATGCTGCATAGCCCTAAGCATAAAAGTTGGAAAAATTGTAGTAAGTTTCTCATTGCCAAATTACTTGCAATTTTTTTCCTGTTAAACAAGGAGTAAAAGTATACACATGCTAAAATGCACATGGTAATACTATGAAAAATACATTTTTATCACTGCACATTAGAAAAGGTCAAAGCAAAATAGGAACTCAAGTATATTTCAGATTCAGTTTGCTCTCCAGGATATTCCTTGGGAAAAAAAAGTAAAAAAAAAAAAAATCTACATTTAATTACACATGCATCAGTCACAATCATCTCAAACTTTATAGTACTGTCACCTGTCAGATCTATCTCATACAAAACTGAGACTGTTGCCTGTCAGATCTATCTCATACAAAACTGAGAATGCACATATGAAGACTCACTGAGTGAAAGGAGTTACTGAGTACCAGTCAAACACCTCCTCTTTGCAATTGTATGCCTTCTTAACATGAAACGCATGTTACAAACAATGAAATCCAACTTCCTCTAAAGACACTGCAATGCTTTCTTTGGTGAGAAGGGGAAAGAAAGGGTCTAAACTGTGGGGACCAAGCTCAGTAGCTCATCTGGACAGAAAGGAGAAGCCACTGCAGTGGATGCTCAAAGTCTTACTTCCTTCAGGCCTGATCACTTCAGAAGCAGGCAGGGGTCTGAGCCCCCTATACACAGCCTTTGGTTTCAGAAAATGCCTTCTACTCCTAGCAAACGTTTTCAGATTGCTAGATCTTTAAACTGCTCAAACTAAGCCATCTTTTCTAGGTGAAAATCATGGTGTTTTATGGACAGTCTTGCAAAAAATACTAACAGTAGTTACATTAGGTCCATTGCACCAGTTTTAATATCAAGTATGCACATAAAGAATTTGAAAGACATATTTCAAAATAGCTGGAATACAATACAACTAATTAGGAGATCATGGATTTTTTTTTTTCTTTAGTTTAAACCAAAAAATGTAGAGCATGCTAGTAGATCCATGCTTCTGCCTTTTTGTTTTTTAAGGATTGTTCTTTCAAGCAGGCAATTAGAAATACATTTTCGATCTGTAGTATCCTGGGGATATAAAGCACTACATTCATTTCAAATATTAAATCTTGGCCAAACAATGGAATAATAAGGAGACACATCCACCATGAGGCAGGATGAGGTGGGAACAAGATAATTCTGCTTGAGAAAGCCAAGGGAAAACAAGTGATATGTAAGCATCCCAGTTTACTAATTAACAGTTTACAAGCCTGTCAAGAAACATACCTTTTGAACCAGACTAGAAAGGTCTATTTTAAGGACATCATTGACCTTGGCAAGCTGTGAGCTCACTCCTGGCAACTAGGAAGCAAAAAGCATTCTTGAGTCACATCAAAGTAGTAGTCTTGCTAATTTAGTGAATATTTCAAAGATAGGAGAGAGGGTAAAGAAACTAGAAAGACAATTTGTATTAGAATTTTTCTAGCACACTCCTGAAACCTTTGCTGTATAAAAGTAAAATTTAACCTCAGTATTTTTGGGAGGGCAGATTATTTCACTGCCCAGAGCAGCACTTTAATGTAGCTGCTTGACACCCACTTTATCCTCTTCTACACAGAAGATGAAAACAGTGACTGGAATTACCCAGAAACACAGAATAAGGGAAGGTCACTTATCTCACAAGTGACAGCACATGCAGAGCCATTAAGTTGCAGAGATACTCCTGGGCTTATTCAAGGCAATCACACTGTAAAAGTCTGAAAAATATTCTCTTACCCCACTAAAATTGGCATTGATGTTCAGTTGATTTAATGAATTCCTGATGATATTGCAAGTTGAGGCAGCCTGAGCCGCAGAGCATGCAGAATCATTGAGGGTGTTGGTTAGATGCATTTTAACATCTGTCAAGTTTGCATGAAGCCTCTCTGTTCCCTCCTGCAAAACCTCTACAGAGACGCTCACATTTTCCAGTGCCTCCTTCGTTTCTCTGATGGCTGCAAGGATGTAAAGTTTTTTAAAAAATCTTTAGTTAGAAACCAGTCTGTGGATACAGATAAGAGGAGAAAGTGAACATGCATAAATGCTATGATATTCTTAACTCTCTAGCACAGAATACGTATTTTATTGCACATAAAAATACATGACTTATGTTTTCCTACAAACAAATGAATGTGCTCAGGCTACTTTTATTGAGATTCTATCCACTTCCCAGATTACTCTTTTCTACCCTTTCCCTACCTCTCCTTACCCAGTGATTTCAGTAAAGAACTTTAACACTGGGTCATTAGAAATTAAAAGAAAGCCCATATCCACAAAACAGTATTTTCAGTATTTTGGTTATAATCCAATCCACAAATTATGTAGCTGCAAGATGAAAGGAAAAGTGATCATGTTGCATCAGCACGCATTAATGAGTGTCCAACACTGTCCGGCTTTAGATTTCATCCCAATCACACCAAACCAAAAAAACAACCACTGAACAGATGTCTACTAGACAAAAAAATCCCACAGATACAACTAAAAATACACAAGTTACAAAAATAAAGTGCACTTCACACAACATAAGGTTTTATTGTATTTTTTACCTTTGATAGCCCTTTCCACTTTGACTTCAAGACAAATAAGAGAAATAAAGCAAAAAAGGAGAACGATGACAAGTGAATGAGAAAGAATTCATGGGTGAAAAACCAAAAGTGACTCAAGTTCATGGATGCCTTTCCCTTTGCTCTATAAACTGTATCTGCTTCCTGAAAAAACACTTAAGTAGGAAAATAATAGAATATTTTCTTTAAAGGGAGACAGAACTAAGCATGAGCAATCCTAAACTCAAAGATACAATGAAGAAATGATGGTTAGTGCTCTCATAACAGGCTTGGCAGTAAGTATATAGGAGGGGGCCATTGTATGTTCATTCCCTGACTTGTTGAAGACTAAACTGCAAAGACCTATGGACCAGCTCTTAAAGCAGTTTTCTTAGTCTCCCTTATATTCAATGGAAAGGGACAACCACCTGGAGCAGGGAATTCGGATTTCATCTCTCTTCAATGGCCGCTGAAACTAGGTATCAACAATGGCACATAAATCGTGATTTAGTTTTTAAATCTATTTATAAACCTTAAAATATCTGAAATCCTCAGTTTAAAAGAAGCATCAAGGCATGTAGAAAAATGGTAAGTTGAATCATGGTACTGCATAAAGCCATGCCATGCTGTGCACTAGAGAGATGATGCCTGTCTTACCATGGCAACAGAACTTTAATACAACAATATGTACATTTTTACCTCCTGCCATTGTCAGAACCGCATCAAGTGCGGGACGCACTTCTTTTCCCAGCTGTTCTTGAACTCTACTTCCAAGCAAAGGTCCAACATCTGTAGCATGGAGAGATAAAAAACCCATTACACACTAGTTCAATTTAAACCCCCTCTTAGCATAGGTGCTGTCAGACTCTTATTTAACAACGTATACATATACTATTAAAATTTCTCTAAAGGCCTGACAGTCAGAACTTAGTGACAGAAGATAACACAGGAACACAGTTCTCCTTTAGCTAGCTATAGGCCTATAAATGAAAGCAGTAAATCAAAATATGGCAGAGAATATTCACTAGCACTTGACCATATAGGTAAAGACACATAACATTTCAACAGACTCCAAAATATGTATTTCATTGCATTTACTACTTTTTTGGAAACAGATTTTTTTTCCACTATTTTAAACAGGTCCAACATCTGGACAGGAATTTTGTGGCATACACTTTCACTACACGCTATGTTTTCGTAGTGCAAGGGAAAAAAGAAAATTAATTATTTTCCTTTCTCCTGTTCCTCATGTATCCAACAATGTCAAGGTCACCCACAACCCAGACCTGCAGCTATCTCCATTGAAATCCCTTAAGCGTGTTAACCACACATCTGCCAGTCCCTGCCCCCTCACGCAGTGCATTCACAGCACTGATGCTCACAGTGCTGGCTTCATGCTTACCCACGGCTATCCCCACCTCAAACCCTCCTGTCTCACTGCCCACAAACAGAAATGAAGCTTAGTTCAGCAAGAAGACAGCCAAATGCTGAGCAGAGTTTGGTGAAGCATCTTAATGTAACATATCCTTTAGGTAGTCGCTGGGTGCCCTCCATTTTCGGATCATGGTAAATGGCTTTTGAGTTTTTTGCTCTTGATGAGATGGGAATACCGCATGGTACAGAAGCATCCATTACTGTCAGCACTGTCATGTCTGGCTTGAGATGAGAATTTGTATCAAGCAGAAAACACTTTTCAGCATTTCCTTAGGGTGGGCAAACTGAACTCATCTACATTTCTCTCGAGGTTTATGCTACTGTTGATTCCATTAGAATGAAATCCTTTTGTCCCCAGGTATCACACACTTAATTCTGGTATTTCAAGAAAGTAAAAGCTATCTTTATTTATTGATGAGCACTCTCATCACAGATCCAGCTAGGTTCCTGTTAACTAACATATTAAATTGTCATTGAGAACAAATAAATATTTAATTTGAAATTTCATTTGGAGTGCCTGGAAAGCTACAAGCTCGTACTTGAAATGCAGATGTCTCTTTTTTTATTATTATTATCACAGACTTAAAGATGACACACATTTTTTTAGACCAGAGTGTTCCTGCCTAGAATTAAGTAGGAAGACTACTACTACTACTACTTTTGCAACCACATTCAATGTGCTTTAGTAGCCTCATATAGACAAGACACACTGACCTCCAGGTATGACAAGCTGGCTGCATTGAAAACTACCTTTAAAATAAGTTTTAAACCTGGACAGAAGCATAGTTTCTGGGCATGATAAGTCAAGTCATGATAAGTGGCATGCTGCCACAGTTGCATAGTTTGACCCCAGCAACAATCCCGTTTAAAATCGGTTTTGGTATTTCTGTATTTCACTTCAGTCTGAAATGCAGACCTGTACACATTTATTAACACCTGCTAACAGTACATCTTGAATCCTAATCTGCACTGAATATGGTCGGCCCTTTCTATTATTAAGAGTTTTGGAAAGTGATGCTTAAATTTAAAAAAAAAACCCCCAAAAAACCCAAACCACACACCCCCCCCCCCCCATCAGTGGTTTCATTGTTTCTGTTTACTGAGAGCTTTAAAAGGTGATGCTTCGTATTGTAACTGTGCTGAAGGGAAAGTGCAGCAGTTGTATTTCAAGTTTTATCTCCTGCTCTTCAACTGCTCATTCTGAAATGGCAAATACGTTAAGCAGCTTTAGAAAGAAGATAAGCTTATACCTCAGCTTCTAGCTGAGTAGAGGACAAAGGTATAACAACAAAAATAAACAAATACAGAGATCTCACTCACTGGAACCATCAAAACGGCTAGTAGCTCTGTTCCTTGACATTTGGCTCCACAGTTAAAAATTGAGGAATAATACTCTAAAAAAGCATTCAGTATTAGTGGTTACTGAACTATAAAAAGGAAAATAAAATATTAGCTTGACTTATTGTATAAGCAATTTAATAAAAGATTTTTATTTCAGGAAATAATATGCATTACAACAGCTCCGAGACATTTTATGTGAAAAGAATTTTAGGTTTTAGTCTCATTTACCACTGAGAACAGCACTTCTACCTGAAAACCATATTCTCATAAATAAAATTTCACTTTGCATTATGAGCTATTTACATCATCTTATTGAAGTCTTTAAATACACATCACTAACTCCCTTTAAATCAAAGTACTTACTATTTAGGTCAGAGAGAGCTTTATCCTTAGTTGTGTTGTACTGGCTCACCAAGTAGTCAATTTGCTGAAAAGAAGATGATAAAAAACCTATTAAAATAATTGGAAAAAATGCAATGCTTTTAAATAATGATTCAAACTGCCACTTTGAAACAATCAAAATATTTGTGCAAACCCCCCAAATCCTGGCTCTCTACTGTTTTCAGTTAACTAAGTATTTTAAAACCTTGCTTGGCAGAACTGCACATAATAAAAGATGTGTTCAATTGGGAAATCTATTTAATTGGAACATCTCTGGGGTAAATGATTCAGCTTAAAAGTGTTAAGTAGCAGGAACTGTGGCCTTATGAAAGCTACACATCAGTCAGGCCAATAAGGTTTTGCATGTCTTCATCTCTGTTATTTGATCTTCTAGTGGCATTAGTTCCTCCTTCACGGAGAGACACTAGCAAGTTGATGGAGTGGTAATTCTGAAGTCGTTCACCAACCAGACTGGCATGTATCTGAGCAGCCTCTCAGAACTGCTCTTGCAGAAAGGAGCTGGCTGCTCCGTCTTAATGCAAATGGTTTTCCCTACCCCCAGGTGGATTTGGTCCAGTCACAACTTAGGCTCTAACAAGACACCATAACAATATGAAACAGCAACTTAGCTATCACCAGATCCTGGGTTTGGACAAAACGCTATCAAAGAACCATCCCAAGTGGAAATCTTACTGTACTAATTTTGAAAAGACATTAAATAACCTTCATTGATTTCTGCATGTTTAAAATAATGCATTACGAGTCCTACCCCAATTGAGTTAAAGTAATGTAAAGGTTAATACACTTGACAAATGAGGTTCCAACTTTAAATGTGACTCAAATGTGGACCAAAGTATCTGGCTTCAGTCTCAAACTTTCCGTGGAGTAAAGAAAAAAAAAAAAACCAGACAAAAAACCACCCTCAAACCAACCTATCGACCATACAGCAGTGGACGTAATTAAATGACAAAAGTATGAGGCAGACCTCCTTCTTCTAAAAAAGGAGAAAAAAAAGTTTCTTATTAAGAAGACTGTAGATATATTTTTGTTTGTTTGTTTTGTCTTCCTAGGCTAACCTGAGGACTAAAATTTTGCAGGGCTACAGGTTTTACGTCATCTCCAGCAATGTCACAGACAAAAGGCGATTGTGTATAACTAAGTGTTATCACTCAATACTCATAGTCTGCAAATCTTCTATGACATGAAATCTTAACATGTGACTTCTTTTCACAAATCCTCTTATATGCTGTACACCTCATACTGATGAGTCATGGACATCAGTTAGGATTTCAGAGCTTTATACCAAATTAGTTGGATTCTACAACTTTTTCAAGAAGCTGAAGTCCTTCTCCTGTCCTTAAGAAATTCTTACAAATGTGTGTGTATACATGATACCCATGTACCTTGTCTGACAAAATGACTTAGAAGATATATCTGATGACTGCATTGTTAAGTGTCATCAAGTCTAGAAAAGAAAAATTAATAATCTTGCACAGAAACTAAAAACCTACTACCTAACTGAGACTTTGAGGAACCCCTGGCACTAATGTTCAAGTCCTGACACTTTTAAATTCAGTAATTCAGATGTTTTTATTAACTTTTTAGCTAGTGTCTATTTTTTTTCTCTATTAGGATAGTTACTTCTACGTAACAGATTTTCTACTCCAATGTTTCCTGTTGTCAGCAGTCAGTGTGCTGTGAAGGGGAGTCTAGTAGTTTCTGATGCAACTGGATTACATCTTTCTGTGCCCTGAGTCAGCTCCAGACTGATGAAAGGCACTCTGTTTCAAAAGAGATTGTTAGCATTACCTCCACTTCCTGCCATATACCTCCATCACCGGAATGTCACAACACCACGTGCAAGCGAATAACTGTATAGGGAACAACTCCAGATATGGAAACATTTAATGGCATCCCCTAGATGTCTCCTGTTCTCATACAGTCCTGTCAGCAGAAAAACAGCTCATAGGTTGCAGGAGCCCAGAGTTACTGTGACTGGGATGCTACCACACTCGTGGATCCCACGTAATTGTGTGAATTCCACCTATTTCTAATTTATCAGTCACGTGCAAGTAAAACAGATTAATCCAATTAAATTTAATTAATTAAAATTAATGAAAGCCAAGATAATAGGACTGTTGAACTTTTTTCCTCCTAATGCATAAAGAATTGAAATTTGTACATGGGAAAATTCACAAGTCTTCCTTACTAGCATTTCTTTTTTTCTTTCAATGCAAAAAAGATACACAGAGGACTGCTTTTGGGACTTTAAGGAAAGGCTGAAAGTAGAAAGGAGAGAATCTTTCCTGTTCAGTATGGCACAGTATGACACTGGTTTAAAGAAAAAACGGTCAAAAATACTTCTGGAAAAGAAGTTATTGTAGCTCACTCCCAGAGCACATATGAGTAAGTTCAAAATACAAGGAAACAGGAAAGAGCAACAAGGAATCCCAGTTTTCATGTAGTATCTTTTTTTAATATGTATTCCTTTTAAAATCATATTTTTTCCAAATGATTTACCTTCTGCTAGCAATCTACACTAGTTCAGTAGGAGGAAAAGGGCCTACAAGCATCATAGCAGCATACTCCAGGAGTACAGCTCAAAAGTTGCTCAAAGAATGCTGATCCATCAGGATAACTCCCAAACATTTACTGCTACATGAAAATGTCTTACCTTGCATCATTTATTCTACTTCGTGAGACTGACACACAAAGAATAAACAAAATACTGCAGGTGTGATTTATACCAAATAGAAAGAAATTATTATTTTCTGCAATACTTATTTCTTACACCTCTTCCCTCCCACCCCCATTCCCCATAAACAAAAAATTCTTTACCGCCGGAGTGTCGTTAAGGAAAATTTTCAGATCTTTAAAATTACTGTTAACCAGTTTCTTTGCTCCTCGGACTTGGTTAGTTAAATGCTGGTTGGCAGCATATGCACAGAGCACTCCAACACTACAAAAAATACAGATAGTAGATATTTCTTTATTATTGTAAATGCCCATTTTGACATAAAACAGAACCAAAAAATTACACCAAAAAAGTCAACATTATCAAAATAAAGGTCTCCATAAATTTACACACTCTCTTTTTCTTACAGGTTCTCACATGCATCATGAGGCAGAGTAGAGGAATTAGCCATAAGGGCCGATATTGTATTAATAATTCAAAAAAAGAAGGGAAAAAGCAATATTAACCCGAAGTCTTCAGAAGTTATTAACATACAGCTACCTATCCATTTGCATTGATACTGTCAGAAAATGTGTATAGCCTAGGTAAATTGTACGAGACTTAGAAATGTCAGGCTCTTTTACAAATTATCATTAACTTTGACACAGCTACAAGCAAATGCTCATAAAATAACTGTAAAAAGAAATATTTTACACTTGAAAACTTCAGCAACATTTACTCATAATGGACCAATTTATTTACATAATTGCATAGATCTTTTAAAAGCACAAGAATAGTCCCTATTAATGCTAAAATAATATATAAGCATTTCCTGATAGTAAAATGAAAGGTGGAAAGTGAGCTAGACTTCCAGTCAGCACTGCTGCTGATTATTTTCTACTTCATCATTCCCCACTGTAAAATTCTAATTACAGCATGGCAGATCTGCAAAAATAGCAAGTAAAAAGGCAATTAAAAGTCCCATGAGAGGCTTCAAAAGCTCTCTCATGAGCCTTAGTTTTTTGTTTAGTTTAGGCATAAAATAGACTTAAACAGAAGGATGACTTTTTGTTTTTAAACGTCTCACATTCACAACAGTTAACCTTTTAGACAAGCACCAGAAAAATCAAGAGTAACCACTGGAGTGGTAGTAGCCTCAAAAGCAGGCTGACTACAAACTCATTTGATGGGTTAAGCACTAACTTTCCCCAGATTAACTGGTAGACAGCACAGATCCACTCAACACAGGCATAACACATTCCCAGAGGGCAAACACTGCCTAGAGGCTGCAGTCAGGCGCATCACAGGGAATTCCTGGATGGCACATTTGTTCAGTCTCTTATTTTGCATTGTAGTACAGCAGCTCAATACTAGAGAGGCAGCACCCTGAAAAGCCATTACAGACATCCAAACAGGAGAAGGGAGTCATTAACACAAATGGTACTGTACTCCTCCCAGACTGTCAAACCTCCTGAGCTGGGGTGTCCAGAAGACCTAAACACTACTATTCGTGAATAAGACTTTGAGAAAACCCATACCAGGCTTCCTACTGGGCAAAATGTATATGGTAAGTATAATTCTTGCTCCAAAGAATGTATGTTTAAAGGAAGCCATAATACAGCCACTTAAATGAGAAATTAGATGGTGGAGAGCAAATGGGTCCCTAGAATAACATGATTTGCATATCCTGGCAAGACAGGAGCAAACACCCTGATAATGTTCGTCTCTTTCTTATAAATGAACCAAAGCCAAACCTTCATCTTTATTTTGCTTTTCCTATTTTAGCTTTCCTGACAAGGTAAAGGCTTGTTCTCCCGGTAAAACTGATCTCAAGTACAAGAATTTTTGCTGCTCTGACAAATACGCTCAGTAGGAAACTTTTGAATTCAGATCATGATATAGGGAGAGATGGCAAGACTATACGCCACAGGTGCTGGTCTATTAGGATTGATTCACTAACATTTTTCTCAATATCCAAAAAACCTCAGAAGAGGATGACAAGAGTTTGACATAAAGAGGTTGTTTGTTTGCACAAAATTTCACAGCTATGTCTTCAAAACTGGCTATTAACTACCTGCCCAGAAGTCACTAATGAACGAAGGGACACCAACATTTATCTTACTACTTATTTAACTAACAGCAAATGCCATAGTTTTATTTCCACTCTGACCAACACTCGAGCAGCCATTATCATCACCTACCACTCATGGAATGAGCACTCAGAATGCATAAAATACCAAGAAACTGAGTAACTTTCAACATAAGCAGAAGTAAGCAGTTTCATTTTGGACAATGAAATATATATTATTTCTTTTCACTCTACAGTGACAGCAATTGTTTTTAAAACTTTTCTTTTTTTTAAATCAGAAGGTAAACTATCTCAAGCTATCAGGAAAAGTAAACATTTGTATATCACTCTGAGGTTCAGAGTTTATAACAACATCCTTGTTCTTTGGACAGACAGGATTTTTATGTCCTTTCAATGTTATGCTCACAGAGCAGAAAGGTCAATTGGAAGCTAACAAAACAGTACTTTGTAAGACTTGAGCATGATCATTTTTCTCTTCAGTCTCCTAAATGGAAGGAGTGGGAGGAAACAAGATAGTGGAGATTCTTTAAGCAGACAAGGCACTTGGAACACTTTTGACTACATTCTGAACGTAACTAAACAAATACACAATATGAGACAGGAAAAATCTATTTATTATATAACTGAGCCTTGAGTCAACATTCAATAAGCAGCTACAAGGAGAGAGGCATAAAGAGGAATAAAAAGGACAAGCTTTTTCTATAACAGAGTAGAGAACTGTTTGAACAGTCTCTTCGGGCATCAGATATTCCACACTCAATTTCTTGTCAGGTTTCACAGACCGATATAAATGTTACTAATCCAGCTGGGGGAGAGAAAGGGGGGGACACCCAAGCTTTTCTTCAGCTGTGCTTGCAAAAAATTTCGAGTCACACAACAGAAACCCTGAACAGATTTACATACTGGGGAAATGCCACCTTCCTCACTAGTAGCTAATGAATGTAAGAAAATAACGGGCTAGAGATTTCTGTACCAACTTTTTCACCGATTCTTTCAGATAATGTTGATTCCCAGGTTCTGAACAACATGCATTACGAATTCCGCAAAGCCAAGAGGCCGCCTATGAAGCCTGCATTAGGTACTTGCCAATATACCAAGTATCATTCCCCTCCTTCAGACTTGGGTTTCCCTAGCTTCATACGCAATAATATAAGTTCTTTCTTGAAGTTGTGGATAACACAAGCTCTCTTGGAAGGACAGAAAACTGACTATGTATTTTTCTATCTACTGGCCAGGACACTTTCTATCACCAGTATTACATTTGGTATTGCAGTGTACACTTTCTTAAAAATCAAATGTCCCTTCCTTGTCTTTATGATGTAGAGGAATTAATGAAATTGCATTTCTTTCCCACAGAAAATGTGCATTTGCCTAAGCCTACAGATGACTAGAAAATAAAATGAAATAGCAGCTCTCTGTCCCTAAACTCTCAGTTAACCTTTGAAGAAAAGCACATAATTGTTTTAATGATAAATATGGAATATCAAACCTACTCAGCTACCTATTTGACAGATTATTTCTATATCCCGTGCTCTTTAGCAATAGAATCCTACTTTGTATGACAACATGCTTGTATAAAACCTGTGAATTATCAAAAACATGACATGTATTTCTGACTCAATCTACCAACAGAAATATATCAAACACAAACCGCATCTACTAGAAATTACACACTTAAGACCTATTCATTTTAAGATAAACAACTGTGTACATAATCACAAGACTTCTGACTTGCTTCTTATATCGCTCCTTGAGGAAAGCATACTTCCTACATATGCCTCACTTTCAGAGAGCACACCTAGGTAGAACTTTGGTTTTTTAAATTAAAAAAAAAAACAACTGTCATCTTTATATTTCCTTTACATATTATTCCAGTAAACTTAGTATTAAAACCTCATCCTAATTACCAGAGCACTGTATCAGTGGAAAAGTGAGAAGAAATAATATTCCTCATGAGTAAAATCTACTAGCTGAAATCTTCTAAAATCTACATTACCAGCATATATCAGTCAGTGTGAACTTGCATGCTGACACACAGAAAAGCCATCCCCGTGTTACTAGAGTTTTCAAGAGTTGTTGCCTATATACACACAATCTACTGCAAGCTCTGTGTTCGGCGTCTTTCCCCTGCTAATACTGTCTACCATGCATTTGACCTGTCTTTCCCAGCCAAGGAAAGATAGCTTAGACCTGTCTTTCCATAAAAAGTACTGAAAAAAAAAAATAAAAAAAAAATAAAAAAGAAAACATGGCTCATGTTTCCTGCTCTTCAAAGTTCTGATCCGTTGACTGAGAGAATCCCAGAACAGCTGGCACTACGAGAGAGAGAGAGAGAAAAGATGCAGAACATACACTTAGACAGTACACATCCTGAAGAAGTCCATCCCCTAGAAATCCTTCCCGTTCCCTCCAGCAGCTGTCTGCATGTACGTTCCACTGCAGGGCCTTTAAAGAAAAGCTCCATTGGCAGAGATGTGGGTTCAGGGTACTGTGATGGATGCGTGCCTTGCTAAATGCATCTTCTGAAGTGGCACAGCACTTGATGAAAGAGTCTATGGTGTCCCAGTCACCTGGCAGGGGTTTGGGAGACATATGCCCAAAGGAGGCCCCCAGTGCTGCATGAACTTTAAACTATACCTGAACAATGAGAGAACCCACCCTAGAGATTTAACGGCACATCTTGATATAATCCTGTATTAGTGGAGATCATTCAAGTTTTTGTTCTTCTGGCTCTGTCTGCAAGTAGCCATAAAGCATTTTACTTGCACAGGACTAAACTCTTTTGATTATTGTCACAGCTTATGTATGCAGCTGTGGCACATCTTGAATGTGTGGTTTTGGGAAGAACAACTACAGGTAAATCTTCCACCTAAGCTGAAATTGCACAGTAACTTGGGGGAAAAGTAGAGAATAAATCCACAAGGAGACTTAGTCTGAGTACAGTATAAGAAATAGAGAAAGAGTTGTAAGTAAATCTCAGGCTTTCTCCAGTTTTTTTGCAAGGCAATGGCTACCAACAAGACTGTCCTTTTGAGTTTCAGCATAGCAGTAAGCAAGCTGACATGGGCTTAAATAGATCCAGGCATGGCATCTTCTCTTCCCTTATGAAAGACGATCCAGGAAGGGCAGCAGAATCCTGCTTTGTACGGAGGCGTACTGGAGACCTGAGCACTCCGTCAGGCAGGGGTCAGTAGTATTAGGCCTGTAAAGTCCTGTCTTGCCTTGCACAGCACTCACAGCATTAGAGACTTAGCCGGGGAGTCATATGAGATTATCTCCACCTGTGGAAACCTGCAGACAGAGCTCAGGCCAACCCCTCCCTTAGGGGTAAGCATCTGATACTCCTGATGTCTTATACAAAAGGAAAAAAAAAGGATGAGTTAAAGAGGCAGTTTCCTAGTCCTGGAAAGCATGTTACTAGGGATCACTGATCTCCCAATCATGACCTGGGAAGAAGTATTTGCTAATGCTGGATATGCTTAATATCACAAGAATAGCTGGCAGCAAATGCACAAGTTAAAGATACCAACAAGGGGGACGATCTCTTAATTTCTCTGCTAACAGGCAACATTCCTCAGCCATTATAACCAGAACGTAGTGTCCTGCAACACAGCATCCTGCAACATGGTGTAAAGATAGCTGGCAAGCTCTGTGAGCTACCTTCAGTTTAGGCATGCTGAGAGGTAATTTAATAACTTACTTTCTTTGAGGGACCATTGTACTATGAAGAACTTTTGTCCTGTTATCATGGCAGGGATGCACCTATCACCTACAATACCATTCGGCTTTCTGGTCTTCCGAATACTTAAGTGTCATGTTTGCTAGTGATGCCTGGGAGCAAAGAGCATACTCCCATACCTGATAGCAGCGTGGTCTACGTTTGAGCATAGGCAAGGTCTCAATTTGTCATGACAAACCGTAGTAAAAAGAAAAAAAATTCTAGATTACAGTGAAGTGACAAGGTAAGTCTCACCTGACTGAACAGTCACACAGTATAGATCAAAAGACTTGATTTTATTTTTTTTTTAAATATAATCACAGAATAAGGATAGTAGGCAGGTGAAAATACGAAAAAGTTGAAGGAAAATAAAAAACCTGAAAGCAGACAATGTATTTTGAAACCATATACAAGGAAAAGAAAAGTCTGGATTGTAGCCCCTCATCGCCCGTTACACACCCAGCACAGAACAGGAGTATGTTCCTAACACTAATAGCGCAAAAATGTCTCCGAACTCCAGGATTTTACAGTGAGTGCATGCATGGTTTAAACAACTCAGTGCCCAAAAGAAAAAAACCCATTATTTTGAACTAATAAGAAAATCTGGAGGACAGCAAATACTGAAGGAGGTCACACAATTGCTTTTCTCACCACTACTACACTATCAAGAACAAAGCAGTATGTTGTACCTCAAGTTCTCTGTGGGATGGTAACTGAACATAGGACACAGTACCTTATATTCATAAGTTTAATGTAACATTCTGCAATTGCTATTTTGAGACTGGCAAAAACTTCATTTGCCAAATTCAAGCTTAATTTTTTTTTTTTGTTTCACGCCTACGTTCCTCTCAAGTGAGTACATAATGACCTGTGGATAACAATGGCAGCAGCATTTTTATAATGCAGTCACATTTTCTTTAATAAGCAATAATATTACTTAGTCTAATAAAATAATTTCTGCACCTGTAGGCTAATACAGTAACATTATTTGTCATATGACACTGCAAAATTAGTGCTATACCAAGCTTCATATTGTTCTCTTTATTACACTTGCCTTATTATTAAAGAAGCAACAAAAAGAAATGTTGCAAAACAGCTCCTCTGACAGTCAGCATTTTTCTTCTGTCTTTGATGCATTTCCCCACCACAGTTGTCACAGCAACGACACATACAGAAGCAAAGTCCCACAAGAGGCAGTAACAAAATAAATAGCAATCCCAAGGCTGCGGAGACTATAAAACCGATTTCATAGTAGATGGCCTGTAATTCAGACAAAAATAGTGGTAATAGCAGATATCACACAGTAACTGCAATCAATATAGAGCAAATAATTAAAAATCAAACTACAAACTAAACCATCTACTAAGTTACTGAGGTTATGGACTTGGTGTATTTTGTCAATAATTGACAACTTTTCTAACAAAAAGATACACAACATTGTAGATACTGATAGCTAATAATTATTTAGCTAGAATATTAGCTAGGTAAACTACAGGAGTGAGTGCTAAGAGAGAAATATGCTCACAAGAAACGAATGTGAATCAATGCAATTGAAATAGGTTAAAAATGAACACATTTGATTTCCCGGACTACAAATTTACTGTTTCTCACATCTGTTTCCAAAAAGGCTCCACAAATGTCAGCAAGGCTGACCAGATCAACACTTCATCTGGGAGGGGGGAGGGAGGCTTAGCTTGTTCTCCTTTTTAATCAGTTATAAGTGTAAAGATTTGTATGAACCGCAAAGAGAAGTACTTCACTGGATGATCGATGGCAATGGCAGAGGTTTCTCCAAACTGCTGAAGTAAAAACTGCTTAGGGACTGGAAAACATGAAGGAGTGGATTTTAAGCTCTCTCAGGTAAAGACTTTTATTCTGCTGCCAAACAGCAAAGCAGCAGCAACTAAAAGGACTCTTTCAAAAGCTGGAAGGAGCAAAAAGGAATGATGCAATGCAATACCCTAACCAGCTTTTACGCTGGAAGCACTGCAAGTGCCCCAGGACCAAGAAGCTGGGCCAGGCAGCCCTGGCACAGCCCCACGCAAGGCGACGTGACTTCCAGGGGACAAGCTGTGAGCTGGCCATGCTGTTTCCCTCTGCTGTGAACACAAGCCAACACATCCAGAAACGGATCAGGCAGGTGTCTGCACACCGAGGTAGACAGCATGGTGTGGGCATGCCCTAGTGGTCTTTCTTCCCTGATAAATCTCTTTTCTCCTTTCCTTTCCCAATTTTAGCAGAACTAATTCTCACACCAGTACTTTGAGTCCTCTTGTGTTTTACTAATCCGCCAGCACAAGGGCAACTTGGCAGTAAAATGATTAAACTGAGGCTGTGTATCATCCTGCAAAGTAAGTTACAATTTCTCACAAGCTATCAATCACGCTCCAGTTCCAGCTTTGCTGATGCCCTTCCTCACAATCCCTAATTACCAACTGATCTAAATACAGCAACCATCACCATTAGCAGAGTTGCAAATTTCTGACCTAATTACCAATTCTAGGATGAAACCATTATTATTATTATTATTATTACAACTGTTGGTTAAAAGCTGTTATCCCTTATGAAGAATACAAACTAGATGCTTCGAAGAACAACTTGGCTAGATTCTGCAAAAGAATTACTATTTTCTAGTTAGCTGAACACTTCAGAAATTATTTGATAACATAAATTTTAAAATAAGGTAGATGGAAAAACACATTTTAAATAACATAAAAATTAGTTATGGATGTTTTAATAGAAGTAGTGCATATAGACATGGTTAGTTTCTTTTTAAAGCTGTACATCTACCATAAGACATTACCTGAAGAGTCAGGACAACATTTTCTGGCTGTGGAAGTCAAAACAAATGGAGAATGTGTATAATACACAGGCAGCATGCACAAAAACAAATCACGTGAATAATGAACAATTAACCATGACCAAAACAATTAACAACACAGAAATGATAATAAAAAGCCACTAAAGTAAAATAATGCATAGAAGCACCATTAAATAATTATGGAAAATTATTTACAATAAGATACATAGCAGATAATTTCTGGTTTCCTTGGTAAGTGAAAGGAATCTAGGATTTGTCCAACAAATACTTCCATCTTAAAACAACAACAGACCAGTTATTTCTACACGTATAATTCCCAACACGTCTCGCAGAACAGAAGCCCAGAGATTGCATTACTTTGTGGTTTAGCAATTTCTCGATGAATTCCACCTGTCATAACTGACCTGTGATATTCCTGACTAACTTTTTCTTTTCAACGCTTCTTTTATTTTGGCATAAAAGCAGCAGTTTTAGTAGCAGTTTTGGGACCTTAACACATTACACACAAAATTCACCCTCACTTTTAACTAATTATGTAGAGGTTTATTTTAAATTATTCAACGGTAAAAAAGAAAATGCATTCAAGAAAGACTGAAGAAGTCTATTTATCAGGTTCTTAACTGATTTCTTATCTGTAATTTCAGAAAAATACTGAAAACTAAATATTCAATGACAGGAGTTTCAGAAGAACCCAATTTTCCCTTCATTTCCACAATGGAAATAGAATTTCTTGTACTTTTCCCCTTCATCTCTGTATGACAAGTTCACAGCTGATAACACTTTCCCTTTTCTCACAAGCAGAAGAGAAAAGGGAAGTGCACAAGCTAAAGACAGCAAGACCCCTCAAGCCCAAAGTCTGATGCGTGAGAATCAGAAATGTTCTCAAGTTTTAGGAAATTTTTTTTCAGCATCACACACAACTTTATGAAACTTCTACTGTACAATATGCTTAAAATTTGTGCTTGGTTAAATGTGCTTGGTTAAAATGTTCAAAATCATATTTGAAACTATATTTTTAATGGAAAACAAATGCTTACCCTCTCTTAAAAATCTGGTTCCAAGTATGATTTTGAACATTTTAACCAAGCACATCTCCCAGCAGAAGTAAAGCAATGGCATCAGCAGCAAGCTGGCTCCCCGTGAGCAGGCACGGGAGCTGTGCTCAGCTGCTGGGCTGTCCTGGCAGATTGCTGTCCCTGACAGGGGATGGGGAGACATCGATGGTAAGAGTCCAACTGGGAACAGAGGGACACGCAGCACAGAAGTGGGAAGTGCCTCCTGGGTCACTAACACATTCTCCAAATAGGTTAAAAAAAAAAATATATACAGAGGAACAACAGTAGAAATTTAACAGGATAAATATCAGAACCAGATTTCCTGTTCTCACTACTGAAGGGCTATTCCTAATGCTTGGTGAACTAGTGAGTCTTCCTACCTGGATGTACACATGGCCCATTTCTGCCCCTTTGCTTCTGTGATAGCACCATCTTTTGCCCAAATAGTTTTTTCTTCCTGGTGTTTCCTCTCTGTATATATTTATAAGGAGTAATCACCCCCCTTATCAATTATTTTGCTAAGCTGAGCAAACTCTTCCAGTCTCCTCTGAAGACCTGTGTGTTTCCCAGATCATCCTAATACACACTTTCTGAACCCATCCTGCTCCGAGTTCATTCTCCCTGAATTTGAGTGATCAAAACCACAGGCAACATTTCTAACTACTTACCCACACCCTTTAGTGACATTCACACTTCCCTATCCCCACTGGAAATTCCTCCATCTACAGCCATGCTGGCCTCTTCACAGCTACCTCTCACTGATGCTTCTATCTTCTGAGGGACTCTCTACTTGTCTTGATAGATTTTCCTTTACCAAATTTGTTTTAAAGTTTTGCATTGTATTCAGGTCAAAATTATGACCTATAAATGGTCTATATCTGCTCTACTTCCTAAGCACACCTAATAGTGTATTTGCCACCCTCTAATCACACAGTATTTTAACAAGTGTTTCCACTACACAGGATTACAGCTGTCATTAGTCTCAAATTTCTCATGACTTACATAGTAGTTACTAAATACTACACTTGCACTCATGTATGCCACCTATGGTCTAATGGTTTTGTCCAAAGACTCTGCCAACCAAGTTCACTCTACGTTCCTCCCTGGGTGTGCAGACACTCTCACAGAGCCCCACCAAGCAAGCATATGGGACCGGCAAGAGTCGCTTGATGCAGCATAACGGCAATACCCACACACTTGGATGTCATGCAGAGGTTATCAAGCTACTGGAGTGATAGGTTCATTGTCGGGAAGACATGGAAGCACCAGGCTTTCCCCCTTCAAATCCCAAGATCATTCAGGTCATTCTGATTCAAGGCAATAGCTCGGTGCCTGTATGCCAAGTTCCATACTCATCTTCCTGACAGGTACACCATACTGCAGGGAGCACAAACAAGTAGCTCACACAAAGCAACACGTCCATTGTGTGGGCCTGGTTAAGGTTCCTATTGCAGGCACTCAACCTGTGACATTGCTTCAAAGATGGGGTATTGTCCTTGAGATCAGCCTAAAATCAGATCCACGCTATGTTCTATCTTCTCTTGCTACCAAGTACCCTACAAATTTCAACTGTTACAGGATAATCACAAACCTAAAGAGAGAACAGAAAATATCCTTGATGTGATTAGCACGCTACATAAACTAAAATATACTTTATAAGTAGGCTATGGAAACTTCATTTTACAAAGGCACCAGAACCAGCATATACATTCAGCTTTTTGAGGACAATAGCTGAAGCTAACATGAGAGCTGAGCAGTAATGGTTCTCTCTAAGCATTTTTAAATAAAAGCAGTATTTTTCAATACAAAGAGCCTTCAATGTTTGTGCAACAGACACCACAATCACATTACAGCTGGAATTTATAATTGAGACTTAAGTATGCATAGCTTCTTTACAGAAGCTTATTTACAGAAGCTATGCATACTTTCATATGGCTTATGAAATTTTCTTTGTAATATTTTTTGAAAGGTTTTGGTCCCAAATTTTGTATGAAACCATCATATATATCATTCACAAATTTCATTCTTGCACCCTGTTGTTATAGCTTTAAAATACTATTTCCTATTTTAGAAAAAAAACAGAGTTTCAAAGTCATTGTTTTCATTATTTTATGCAGATACACATAGACAATTTACCTTTTGATAATCGCCCTGTGTATTTCCAAACTTCTGCTGTGCTAGTTTTCTGATGAGATCTGAAAATAAGCAAGAATATTCCAGAGTTTTAAACACCATAAATAATAAAAACAGGGGAAAGAGGATGGTATGAATTCTACTGTTAGGTAGGCAAGATGAAATTAAGAACAGACATCAACAGGATAGGCAAGCACATAAGTGTTTCCATAAACCTGTCTAGTAACAACATTTTTAACCAACTGTATATTTTATGAGCTCACAGGAAGATACCCAGGTTATCTATCAATTAATCAATTCCTGCTGAAATACAGTGAAGGTTTTTCTGAGGTCATCCTCTGTACCATAGCATCATCATTATTAAACATGAATCCCAAACTTATCAATTACTTGGACAAAGTTCAGCGATCAGCTTTGCTTCATGTTTATGACAAGTACATACATGCATGCATATATATATACACACACACATATACCGAATTAGATAGATGATGTGCAAAACAAGCATGTTAACAATGACTTCTTGACTCAATGGTACAAGGAAGAAAGCCTTTATTCTTGCCAACACTATTCCAATCTTTTTCTCCCCCCCCCCCCCCCCCGACCAACAGACTTTGCATGAGAATATGCAACACCGCCAAAAAAAATCAGAAAGCCTAACAAGTGCCAACTTACTGTGCGTGCAGCTCCATCTAACACACTCATTTCTAACTTATTCACAATATAGACAAAATACAGCAACCACCAAAAAAAGAAAGTAGTTTAACACAAATAGTGCCACTTAACATTATAAATATCATTTCACCACACCAGTTTCTTTCAGTAAACACCAGCAGCTGCAATGAATGGATCCCCTTTTTGGGACATCACTAGCCTACCCTTATGGAGGTTTTGCCAATCCTATGGGAACTACGCTGGGAACTGTGGCTCCCAGCCATTTCTGTGACATCCTGCACTTGAAGAGGGGCACCCCTAGCTCTGCAGACCCCCAGCCTCAGAGGGGCATCAGCAGCTCTGGGTATGCTCCATGCTAAGTTACCATGCTAGGTAAAAGCAGCCGTGTTTGGGAGAAATGACTGACTGAACTTCTGGTCTCCTCTGATGAAGAGGAAACAACATTAGGAGGGAGCACACTACATCTCAAGGAGGAGCACTCTGCCCCACATACAGCTCTGTTCATACAGAGCTACAGTTCATGGTACTATTGCCCCGTCATTAGTCTCTCCATATGCAACTGAACATACTTGAGAAAAACCTCCAGGAGGTTATCTATCCTGTGGATCAATAAAAGACCTGTAGGTTCAAAACTGGCTGTTCACCTTTCACCTCCCAAAAAATCCAAGCCCTCTCAGGATTTATTGTAGCACTCGTGAAATATGTTCAGTGAGTTCACAGGGGCTCTGCTCTCTCACGCCTCTCTAATCCTGCATGTGGCTCAGGAAAACAAACCCCTAAGCTAACAGCGCCCATAGTCCTTCCTCCCCAACGCCCTGCAGAGCAAGCATGGACTCAGCTGATCTGCAAGCCGAAAAGATCATGAAGAGTTCCTCGCAGAAAACTATGCCCAAGGAAAGAAAACACACAACAGCGAGGCAACAACTGCTCTTTCAAGGAAGGTACTCCCTGCAAGGAAGCTGCAGCCAGCAAGACTGCCAATTAAAAAATTAAAAAAAAAAATCCGTTAACATATCACAGGAGTGTCAAGCTGCAAATCATCCACAGAGGGGAAGTATATTCTAAAATACAGAAAGAGTGCTAGCAGTAGATGATCAAAGACTCTTTACAGTGAGGCAACCTCATTTTGGAAAGACCTTACATATGCTAGAAGATAAGGCTGAATCCCATAGTAACAGAAGTAAACCCAAAACATATGTAGAATACTTATTCTGTAGAACACTTATTCTTGTTATTCCTGTACCTAGGAAGAACAAGAGAGTTACGATCCCTGCAAATCCTTTCAAGCTCTGCACCTTGAGTGTCAGGAGACCGCTGAAGGAAAGGGCACACACCACTGCATGAGCAACATAACAGATCCACCGCTGCAGCTCTGAGACGTCTTGCACACTGGGACCAGCAGAGTCCTCCCTGTATCAAGCCCATCCCCAGGCAGCATCCGTGTTTCTCAAGGAGTTTCAGCGGCAAGGAGATATACAGCCAACTGAGGCAGAACCTCACAAACCTCAAAAATGTAATTCACATTGGCTGTTAGACTTTTTTTTCTTCTTCATCAGAGGCAACATTTCTTTCTTCTTGTTTATATCTAGATACCTACCAAGTAAGTAAATTTAAGAAACACTGGTGCATAAAATACTTAGTGCAATGAATTTACTCTACAGATAGATGCTTTTTAGCAAGCAGGAGAAGAAAAGGGCTAAAATAACCCTTGTTTACATATTTATTCAACCATTTAGCATTGTATGACAACACACTGCAGAACAGCTGCTAAAGAGAAATTTCTACCAACTTTAATCAGAATGCAATGGGAAGGAAGAAAAAGGAAAAGCTTCTGTGATCCCCAGTGGCATGAAGCGGTATAGACCGTCTGTGTGCAGACGGTCAAACATGGGAGCCGACTGCCCAGGACCCTGTGGCATCACCCTCCTTGTTGCTACTCCAAAGCCAAGCAGGAGAGCCCCCAGCAACCTGCCCTCACTTCCAGGCTGCTCCTAACTCAGAGGTTCATCTTGCTTTGGAAAAGGGTTGGACCCAATGACCTCCAGAGGTCCCTTCTGATCTAAATTATTCCAAAATTACCCTACAATCATGCTGACTTTTAATTATAAATTATTTAATGGAGGAGTCAAAGCACTGCCAGGAAGCATGTAAGAAAGCTAAATTTTATTACTGAAAAAAGCTTCCTTTGATATATTTCCTCCTGTCTGGAATAAGTACAAGATAAAATTTTAAAAGCATTAGCCTTTCCTGTTAAATAAAAGTTCAAAGTTTTTATCCATTCTTCTAGTTGAGTGTCTGTCCTGGTCATAAATTAAAATGAAAATTAAACAAAAACCCATTTTACATCAAGTTTTACATACATCTACACACACACATATATTTATGGATATCTGTATGCGTATGTGAATGCATATGTAAAACAACTCAAGAGAAACAGAGGATGGTTGAGGCTGAAAGGGACCCCCCAGGACCGTCCAGTCCAATCCCCCAGCTCAGCGCAGTCACCCACCGCAGGTTACTCAGGGCCATGTCCAGTCAGGTTTTGAGTATCTCCAAGGAGAACATCCAATACTTACTTAAAAAAAACAAAACAAAACAAAACAAACCCAAAACTGCTCTGATTACTTGCTCAGAATGTTCCTGATTCAGTTTTTATTTATACTGTTTCCATAATTTAGAGCCTGCCAGTCAAAAAAAAAAAAAGGGGGGGGGGGGACGGGACAGAAATCAACCTGAATACACTACCACAAACTGATGCAGAAAACAGCATTTTCAATGTGTTTTTGAAATTTAGAGGCTCTAAAGCCTTTTCACCAGAAACTAAAACACCTTTAGGTTTATAGTAAACAAGAAAGCCTGAAAATAGGTACAAAAAGTCCCACATGGATTGAATAAGTTAAATAGTGAGAATAATACAGGTTTCAATAGCCAGTATTACACAGCCCATTTTTTCCCTTAATTTTCTAGAATGTGAGATTTCCCTGCTGAATAAAGATTTACTACTTATATTACTTTGTAATGATTTTTTAGAAGTAACATGAAGTTTCAAGGTGTTTTTCTCACCAGGCAGCACACAGTGATTGACCAGACTTTGCCATGAATTTACTATTTCAATAGCCTTCAGTATCAACTCAATGAGACATGTTCCCAGTTAATTCATTTCAAATGAAATGTGGAAGTCATATATATTCCCATAAAAAATAATTTTGGCTATAACTGAATGTGAGATTACCTGCAGTTACTCACTCACACATCTGTAAGCACAAACTTGCCTTAGTGGTTTTTGCAGAATCAAAAATCTCCCTATTAGGTTTAACATGCATTGACAGTAATCACGGTTACTACTGCAGCACTTAAGGGTTAAGCAGGGGAATGCCCTGTGCCAGGTACTGCGCAAAGACAAGCATCATGTTTTCAGATGTGGCTACACTGCTCACCGTAGCACAGTGAAGAGACACCTCAGCTCACATTTAATTCAGTCTGTGATTTTGGTTTGCATCTGAAGCACCTTTCCTCCCTAGCTAGAACATCTC
Organism: Ciconia boyciana; assembly: GCF_034638445.1. Taxonomy (NCBI): domain Eukaryota; kingdom Metazoa; phylum Chordata; class Aves; order Ciconiiformes; family Ciconiidae; genus Ciconia; species Ciconia boyciana. The sequence goes on from NC_132938.1 coordinate 17,479,237, forward strand.
ATCTCTAGCATTCAACTAAGTTTTTATTTAAAATTGAACTAAGGTAACTCCACACGACTCTCTTCTGCGTTATTGGTAGAGTACTACCTTGAGGCTGATTTCTGTTTCAAATATAAAAGTGCTAGGAAGGCGTGATGAAAAGCAGTGTCCTCTGTTTTCAAATTAACAGGATTACTTCTGAAATCTCGGCTTGACCAGCTGCACACATTGTTTCACAGGACCAGTAATCCAAGGCTTTAGCACAGAACACATTTTATCACTTGAGGTTAAAGAGATTTACCTTGTGAGGCTCATTTACACGGCTAATTACATTACTGCTTTGCTCAGTCTCCTTCCTGTTCTCATCACACATGCGAAATGCCATCTGCCCTAGTAAATCTAACTAGCCAGATGAACTGTTAATTTACCGATGCAATTTGTGATGAAATATTAAGCACCTCTGATAAGCCCCGGCTAAGAAAACATAATCACCAACTCCTGCATTGCACACGTATTGTGTACATACACTCAATATCTCATTATCCAGACAAGAAAATGAGGTTAGCACTAGGCTTGCTTCTTAGAACTGTTCTACAGAAAGGGATAGCAAAAATAATAGAGATTTAACAATAAGCTGTCTGGCTATTAAAAACCATCATAAATTAGTTACAAATTCTTCTGCCAAGAAAGCTTTTCAAATCTAGGTGACAGGAAAGCAGTTGGAGTAAAACCTTTGGGAATGCTATGCTTCATCTTCACTCAAACAATTCGATTGAGCCCGTTCAGTTATAGTGCAACTCCAGCATTAATCAAATTATGCCAGAAATTAATTTATCTTTTTATGCATAATGTAACATATTAGGCTTCTATTCTGAAAATTACTTCAAGCAAACCAATAAGAACCATGACTGAAGCATTCAAGTCGCATTGAATGGAAATTTTTCATGACAACGGGGGAGAATTACATAGATAATATACATGATAAATTAATAACTGCTTTAATGCTATCTCATTCTAATGTGTATCATAGTATTTCATCCCATTCCCCTTCATCTATAATAGAGTCAATGGACTACACACACACTGAACAGTTCAGCATCTCTCTGAACATGGGTCAGTTTGACCACATTTAGTGTCATAAATAAGTAGCAATAATTAGTCTGAAATTAGTGAATTAAAATGACTTCAAGCTTGTTTTTTTCCCCTCTCTAATTATGACTCAGACTAATGAATAACTCTTGCAAGTCCAAGAAAACCAGGAAAGCTATATTAGCCTTTCAGACTTATCAGAGATAAAAATCTTTCCGGTATCTTATAGCAAGTTTTACTGCAAGTTGACTTTATAGACATTTTAAAATACTTGCTTTGACTTGAGTGGGGCTTTGGTTGCTTCCCCAATGTTAGAAAGCCTCTAGCCATTTGTGCTGGTTTCAGCTGGGATAGAGTTAATTTTCTTCACAGTAGCTGGTATAGTGCTGTGTTTTGGATTTAGGATGAGAATAATGTTGATAACACACTGATGTTTTAGTTGTTGCTAAAGTAATGTTTACACTAGTCAAGGACTTTTCAGCCTCCCATGCTCTGCCAGGTGCACAAGAAGTTGGGAGGGGACACGGCTGGGACAGCTGACCCCAACTGCCCAAAGGGCTATTCCATACCATATGGCGTCATGCTCAGCATATAAAGCTGGGGAAGAAGAAGGGGGGCGATGACATGTTCGGACTGATGGCATTTGCCTTCCCAAGTAACCGTTACATGTGACGGAGCCCTGCTTTCCTGGAGATGGCTGAACACCTGCCTGCCTATGGGACGGAGTGAATGAATTCCTTGCTTTGCTTTGCTTGTGTGTGCAGCTTTTGCTTTCCCTATTAAACGGTCTTTATCTCAACCCATGAGTTTTCTCACTTTTACTCTTCTGATTCTCTCCCCCATCCCACTGGGGGGGAGTGAGCAAGCAGCTGTGTGGGGTTTAGTTGCCGGCTGGGGTTGAACCACGACACCATTAGCCTTTACTATGGTCAGATTCAGCTCCCATTGAAGAGGTCTCCTTCAGCAGGTAACCCAGGGTATTCTCCTTTACTGCCACATAACAACATAACAGCTCTGCTCACTCTTACTGTCCCTAATCACACAGCAACCACTTGGCTCTGGTTCCACTGCAGAGCGAGGTGGGAACTCAGTAACGCTGATGGCCGAAGAATCCATCATGCACATTGGTGCAGAGACTGCAGAGAGGGTCCTGCCGCATTGCTCACCCTGTGCAGTCTGTCCTCTTTCTGCAGAGCAAGAAGAAAACTCACTCTGTAGGGCATGTGGGAAGTCTCTGAGGTGAGATTTTCTCACTTCCCACACAATAAGAGACCACTTTAGTCCACAGATGAGGAGTCTAATCCATGCATTCACTCAGACAGTCTAGATCATTCCTTTCCAACTCCAGCTTCAGAAGGTTCACTCCCCTCCCTCTTCACAACGTCTCCCTCAGACAGATGAGCTATAACCCTTGTCCTCAAACTAAGAAAAAAACCAGTCTTCTCAGATAAATTCTCCCCACAACTTTTAGGCAAGCTCTCTCTATATACAATTCCCAGGTTTTTTTACCTTGAGTTACTGGGAACATCAGACTGGTTCAGCTTCCACCCTCCTGCTCCTTGCAAGAGGCCATTCTGGCCTTCTTCCCTTCAAGCACAACTCCTGAGTGACACCCACCTTCCCTCGCTTCTGAAGCCCACACACAAGACCATCTACTTACACTACAGAAATTCCCTGGTCAATCACTTGTTTATTCCCGTGCATTAAAGAAATAACGTGCGAAAACTATAAACTTAAACCACCAGCCATGCCTTTGGCCAATAAAAAAAGGCAAGTAAAAATGAACCTTGCTGCTGTACCTCACCACTGATGTGCAAAATGAAGCCCTAGAACCTGTTATTCTGCAAATGGCTGGAAGAACTTGTTTGAATGGAGGTAAAAAGCGACAAATACATACTAAATTGCTTAAGTATCTTAACTTCTCATCTCATCTGCTACGGCAATCTGCCTTTTCACCCTCTTCTGCCTTCAGTATGCCATTTCCTCTCATCAATACGATCATCGTCCATTCCCATTCTGACTCCACATTCTTTAATTACACGTTGATCAAAAGCAAGAGAAATATGCTTAACCCGCAGTACTCTGGCTCGGTCTCAAAATCCAGCAACATACAATATGACATAAGCAAAAACATAGTAAATACATTTTTAAGGTCTCAGCAGACTTGTAAAGCACATACTGCTTTATTCATAGTTGAAAGGACAAGCTACTAGACCACCTAGAAATGAGTCTTAGCTTATACTGGATGCAGTGAGGGGAATTGTGAGAAAGGGTAGAGCTGCAATATGAAGTAGCTAATGAAGAGATGAACAGCTATGAGCAGGATTGAAACTGTAGGAGTGGTCTAAACAGGGTAAGCTTTAACCAGAGCGCAGGTAGGACTAAGCACGGTGCAATTGCTGAAGATGAGGAACTGCAGGGCAGCAACAGCTGCTGAAGGAACCGGGATATGAAATTAAGGAGACCACTTTTGCACCCTTCCTGACAGAAAATACCATTGATCCACTGAAGAAATTATACAGCAGTGGATCAGATAATAGTAACAGTAAATGAACTTAATTCGTGCACACAAGAAGTTCCCCAATTTCCCCAAAATATGGATGAAACAATGGAAATTTTATAAATTTAGCTTCCTCAAGGTTGTTATTACCAGTTTGATCTTTCTGACTAATTTAAGTCTTCCACAGAAAATCCTCACACCTTACAGCTGCCGCAAACTTGAGTTAATTCCTTTAGCGCAGTCACATTTTCTGTTTAGGCACATTCTGCTTTCCATCAACGTGCACAGACAATGTTAAAGAGCCTGGTCAGGAAAAGGTTTAAAGAAAAAAAGAAATTGCCACAATATTGACTGTTACAGGACACCTAGAATGAAAGATTTCTCCTTTGAAAATAACCTTTGCAGGGACTTTCTAGTTGTTCTTTGCTACAAAGAAAGTTCTGTTCTTGCTGAAGTTTTGGAAAAAGAACAAAAACAGAGAAGCCTTTAGAAAAATCTTTGCTTAGGAGGCTGCAATACATTTGCATATATCACGGAGACAAAAAGTCAAGTAGAAAGCTTTGAAGCCGTATTCCACACAGAAACTGCATTATCTCATTTTCTGAAGGCAACAAAACTTCTGTAACGCATTGTTTGTGCCATGGCAGCTATTTTTTGCCACTTTGTTTGCAGTAGCTACCTAAAGTTCTCTCTAGGCCACCATCTGGTAAGGATTTACAACAGATTATGGGCAAAGATTTAACTTGGTGCACTGTATATGCTTGTCTGTTTTAGCACTCTGCAGAAACTGAGCAACTTCTTGATAGTGTGGGTTGTGTAGACATATTGGACTTGTAACTTTGATCAAAGTAGTAAATATTTAGACTGTACGAACAACAGCATTTTTCCTACTCCTTTCTCTCATCAGAAGTTGCTGTGAGCTGAGGAAAGCACAGCAAATCCTCTCTTATATTGCAAAACTTGAACTACTGGAAATATGAACACAGATAATTGGGAATGACATGCTGGAGCCCTGCTGGTACCAGCTTTTAATTACCTCAGCGACTGGTGTTCTGGCAGCTTCACTGAGATTCCTCAGAATTTCCTCCGTTTTCCCATTTCTGCAAGGGCCACAATTTTCCACACATGTTCGATAACTGTGGCACACATATTGGTTTTGAAGTACTACAGAGATCACTACTTCACTCAAAAATCAAAGCAAAAGTAAAGGTTTCTACTCTGAATAAAGTTAATTAGGCCTCAAATTTGTATTTGTTCTGAACAGGTACACCCAGGCATCTTTCAGCTGAGTTAAACAGCCAAGGCAATACTTAGTAGTAGTAAGAATATTCACATTCGCAACTGTAATCACTGTTTAAAGTTCACAAAAATAATTTGCTATATTTTCAGAGAAAAGAAAGATCTTGACTATGTTACGATGCAATACAGGTCATAATTTAATCGCAGAACTGCTTTTAGATGAGAAGAAATATATCTGCATATTGCAAAAAAGTGTCAAAGCAGATTTGTGGGGTTTGTTTTGTAACTGGAAGGCTTACACTAAGAGATATATATATATACTGATAGATTAGCCAGCTTAAACTACAATAGCTGACATTCATGGCAGCTGGTTTCCCTTCTAACAAGAAGATAACTTGCTTGTGGAAGAGGAGGAAGTATACTCAAAAACTTTAATACCAATATGGAAAGATTTAATACTGTTAAAAGGATGACAAAAACCACTAAAATTAATACTTGTACATTTATTTTGCTCCAGCAACTTTTGAATAGTGCATATTCACTTAGAAAAAAAAGCATCACTTTTGTTAAGATCTAAAAGTTACACAAAGCATCTTGAGAAGCAAAAAAAAATAGTGAGAAAAAGGGAGAGGAAAAAAATTCTAATTCTCAATTTTCAATGTAATTAAATATTTAATATGAGGAGCATGGAAAGATGATTTGTTGCAAAGATCTATCAAATTTTTATTACTCTGGCTGACTTCATTCAAGAAAAAGCCATTGTTGAACAAGATCTATGAGTTTGTTGCTCTGTAAATGACAACCTAAGCAAATTGTCAGACAAAAAATGAGAGGGCTAGGCTAACATTATGCAACTATGATGGTCTATAACAAAGAAAAGAGAAAGTCAAATGACTGCTTTTCCAATAACAGGTAGTATCCATACAGTACCTCACATGATTAACTCAAAATGCTTCATAATAGCCAAGATGATGAAGGAACTGAGAGGTCCCTTAGAGGCTTGTGAAAACATTATTCCAGTAAGTTCAGTGACATCCCCTCTCTCTCTCCCCATCAGTTCCATGAACTACAAGTTAGAAAAGAGAATGAGGTTCAACACTATGCGGCTAGATAAGCTTGTAAAAATTAAATGGAGGGGGAGGATGGACAGCAGAGTAGTTGCCATTGTTAAGCTAGGAAAGTCATGGAGCCCTAGCAGAGTGGCCTGAAAACCCTGAAGATGCCTGCAGTCACAGATAATTTTCAAAGACGTTCATGCACGATACACGTTACCAGAGGATCTGGCTGACCCAAAACCTATTCCATCCCACTTCTCACCATACAAGGTGCTGCAGGTATGCTCTGGAAGTCTCAAATAAGCTTTCATGCTTTTAGTGGCTTAGATTTCCTGCTAACAGAGCGAGGGACACAAAGAACTGCCGTCTTCACATGGTGTACTCTGACTGTGATTGTGCACTGGCATCTGAAAGGCAAAACTTAGGCTTTGACCAAGTTGATGTCCAAGTTGCTTATCTCTTTGCTATGAGATACTAAATGGGATGGGGAATCTTACAGAGAAGTTAAGAAAAATGAATGCACACAGAGCTTAATTCAGTGTTTTACTGTAATTGCTAGTACACAGACACCATGCTACATTCAACATATCTAACGTAACCACCCCCAATACACACACCACACAGTAGTACTAATTAGCTAGATACATGCATTTTTAGGATATGGTACCTTTGCTTTTTTCTTTAAAAATATACAAACCCTATCAACGAAGCTTCTTTACCTAGAATGATAAACAAACAACAAGGCCACCTTCTGTCACAATACCACCCTGTACCTCCCACCCTTCCCTTCCTTGTAGTCAGCACCCCTGGATTTAGCTGTGCCCAGAACTCATCCCCTGCACACCAAGGCTGGGAACGCTCTTTGGTTATACCTTGTGTCTCCCATTCATGCCCACAGACAAAGAGAACAGGGTTAGGACAGTCTCAAGCACTGGCCTGGCATTGCCCATGCTATAACTATTAGCAGGTTTGCTGAGCCAACTCAGTACCTGGCCCAGAAAATGCTCAACCCACTTGCCTGGAAAAATTCCCAACAGACAGAATGGACATAGCTGTCTAATTTGGAAGGGGTAGAAGGCAGTTTAGGTTTGGGAAATATGAGCTGAGTCTCAATACCACACAACTGTAGGCCCATTTTATTTATTATTATAATCTAGCCTCCAAGAGGTACTCCTGCTTGAGGTGCTCTCCAGCCTGTTACAACAGCCATCTGTGGTAATGCCACTTCTGAACACCCTCCCCACAGAAAGTAACCCAACTCCCTCAAACTCCACTTGAGGTTCATTTTCATTAGCTTCTCCCTTCTGTCCTAATAGCGTTGAAATTGTGAAGCTGGATTGTCATTTTCCAATTGCTGTCAAGGCATGTTTTTTTCTCCTAGGCGCAGCTGGCAGGCAGTATTAAACCAGATCAGGGCAACCATTGAGGATACTATAGAGAAAGGATTCCAGATGTGTGTATAGTGCAAGATTTTCAGATTATCAACTAGGCTACACTGATTAAAAAATGACTTGCATATTTTCCACATAATACCTGTCTGCGAGACTCATTGTTTATGTAATTGAAAAGAAGTGGGCAGGAAGACACCAGAGAAGTGTTAATGTCTGCAACTGTAGTTTTCTGCGGTAGCCTCTAGTAGATAATCTGTATAAGCCTCCCCTCCCTAAAACATCTGTCTCCTCCCTGTGCACAAAAAGTCCTTTTGAGCAATCTGTTAGATAGTCTGCAGTTTGGAATAGTTCAGGGAAAAAGGAATTACTCCTCTGACGCCTAAGAAAATAAAAAAGCAGGCCTTAAATCTGCTTCAAAAATGTTCTCGGTGTTCCTTGTTTACATGGGTATGTCATCAAGTAGAGCACCTCTTAACTTCCCAGCATGAAATGAGCAATGATTTTTTTAAACACTATTTCCTTAAATGTATACGAGTGGGCAGAGAAAAGAGGCAGCTAATTTATCTTGTATCTTCCTGCTGCTCCGTCTTCTCCAGTATTTCCAACATTAGACACAAGACATTTCTTTCAATGTATATACCATATTACCAAATAAAGGAGCACTGTAAGTCCTCCTTCTTATCCCAGTTCTACCCAAATAACGTCACCACTACTGGCTATATATAACCTCTGTCACTGAAACCTGCATTTTTGATATACACACTTCAGCTACTACTCTAAGTTCACACCACAGCTCTAGCCACAGTGCTGGGGGAAAAAAAAAAAGTTACAGGGATGTGGTGAAGGCACTGACCCTACAGCTTACTGAAACTGTAATTTCACAATACAGCTTAGTCAATCTAACAGCTAACTTAAAGGGCAGGTCTTGCTCTTCCTCCCTTCTTCTCAGTTCCTGAACCAGCAATTGCATCTGTGCTCCCAACCCAGCTCCAGGACATAAGCTTGAAGAAAACCAACCCACATGCAGCTATCAAACACTAGCTCAAAAAAGCAGTCTATCAAATCAGTGCAGTTTCACACCCAAACTAAAACTGAGACTTCACAGAACAGGAAAAAGAATATTGTAATTTAAGCTTTTATAAAAGGTCATAATTGCTTTGGATACCCGAGCAGTATCTTATGTTGCTGAACTGCAGCATCTGCACGTAAGTCAGAGCCAGAGTGCAGTCCTTTCACTGAATGCTGGTGTGGACATGCTGAACACTGCTGGGAAAGTCTCAAGTTTAAAAACAAAAGGGCATTACCAGCTATGCATAGCTGAGCTTAGCTCCAATGCTGGAACATCCAGACACATGCATTTTTTTTGTAGGGGAGCTGTGGAAGATTTATTACTAATAGGAAGCAAAACTAAAGTAGAAACAGACAACCAAGAACTAAATAGTTAAAAAAGGCAAAGAAGTTAGTTTTACACACAAAAAAGAAAAAATTCTGATTTACTGAGTTTTTAACTGAGGGGGTGATAAAGCGTTTTGATTATTTGTTTTAGAACCTCACATCCAACACAGTTAATATATTTAAAAAAAAAAAATCAATATCCTAGGAGCTCAAACCTACCTACAACAACATGGTTTTGCATATGCATTTTCTATTACGGCTATACTAGCGAGAGATGCACTGTTTATTTGCATATCAAGTTATGTGATTTCAAAAAAAAAAAGTTAAGATGTTTTAATTGCTGAACACACTCATGTGAGATATTAATTGCAGAGATAGGGAACACAAGACTAACTTGCTGAACTCCACAATTTGCAGCTGCTTTAAAGGCTGACCAGGTGAAGAGAAAGGAAGACCAAAAGGGGTCAGAGAGAGGACTTTACATTAAAATAGTCAAGTTCTGATCCTCAGTCTTGTGCTCAAACTGTTCAACAAAGCAAGGCTCCATAAACAGAAAGAACTGGGAGGTGTAGTCCAGGTCTAAAAACCCGTTTGTTCTTGTTTCTCACAGGCAAATAGTACATTTAACTCTTCATACTATGTTTTGCTGAGGAAGTACCTGCATTCAACAGCTGATTTTGATGTTGAAGTTTTATTCCTGCTTCAGCAGACACAGGGTGATCCAGAATAAAAAGCAGAAGCTGGAACAAAGCAGTTGTAACTCAACATAAGCAGCACAGTTGTCCTGCAATATGTTCAGGCAGAGTAGAGTAAGGTAAATGGGCCTGTAAGTTTTTGTCTTATTTCACCTAGGAATAGGAGCAGGAGCTTTATTCCCAGCTTGTTTCCTTTGAGAACTCTTCACATTTTCATTGGAAGACAAGCTGTGAAGCCAAAGATTTGTTGTGCACATCCTGCTGGCAAGTGGAATCTCAGATTAACATCATCTTAACTGCAACTAAAAACTGGTTTCCATGGGAACAAAGACAAAGCCATAAGATATTCATAGCAGCCAGAGGATCACACTGACCATGCCCTGCCTACACCAAGTTCACATCTGAAGGTCTCCAACACAACAGGTGACATGCATCATGTCACAACCATGAACTGACTTAACTTTTTAAATAAATTAATGCTTCGGTTTATGACAAATTCTAAGTCAGAGAAAAATTGACAATTTGTTTTGTTAGATGTCCTCTTAGCTGAGTGATAGAAGCAACTTGTAATTTTCCTATTATCATCTCTTTATTGTAAGTGGTGCTATTAACAGGGAAGAATAATGATGCTCTATCTTACACAGTCCTCAACTAAAGGAGCAGTAGCACCACCACTCCATTTTACAAATGGAGAAACCAAGGCACAGCAAGATTTAAGTGACCTACTGAGCCTCAGGTAGCAAACTAGTGACCAAACACACTTTTCCACTCCAGTGTTTCATTAACTCAAAGTGGAGGCTGCTTCCCTGCATAACAGTTTATGCTTGGGAGTAAATTCACTCCCATTTACACCAGTACATCATCTAGTGAAGACAAAAGTATTTGACTGGTAGAGTTGAAAGCAGAATCTATTTACACTCACTGAAGCATTGCAATCAGGTATCCTAGTTCACTTTTTTAAAGTAGTTTCTTGCCATATTCAAAGAGCAGACTGCTGGTCTTAAAGATTCAGCAGTTTAAAAAAACTTAAGGAGTTACAGTTCCTTGCCCTTGTTCTGTTACTGTGCTTTACATGAGCACTTTATTTAATTCCATTAATAACTTACCTATTAAATCTAAACTTAGAGTAGGTTGTATGTCCACAAACTGGATGGCATGAACAAATTTAGAAGTGAGTAAATAATTAATCACTTAGATTTAACTAAAAAAACTTACAGAATATTTCAACTTATTTTTTTCTTTAAATGAAGTGATCCCTTTCAACTTTTAAGTAACGTATAAGAACATTTAAATAAACATTAAGGTTTAGCAGCATGCAAATACTTTAAGAACAATGTTTCCCAAAGACTCTGATGTACTTCATATTTTGCTTTATCATACTAGCTTTCTTCCCAGAAGGCATACTTGGGACTAAAGGGGTATGAATGTTATACTGTAACTTATTCAGCTCCATCGGAGCACTATTGCAAGCACAAAAATGACTTGCAAATGCAGGAATATCTACATGCAATTAGACAATCCTGTCACCTTTTTTCCTCCCAACTAAGAGTACTAACAGTAGATTGGAAAACCTACTACCTGACTGGAAATCAAGTACTTCCAAGTATTAGGAAAAAAATATAATACTACTAAGATCAAAGGTCTAAGTGATTGATGCCAAGTCCTGCACACAAATCACACTTCTCCTTTATGTTATGATTATATGCAATACACTGGGGCATCAACCTGGAGCTAACTCTTCTGAAGCACCAGCCCAATCAGAATGATGAAGTTTTGAGTTAGAAACATCAAAAGGCTTGCTTTCTGTGCCCATTTGTGATTACGTTTATTTTCATCTGTGAATCAGAATTAACTCTATTTCAAGTTGGCAGTTTAAAAACAAAAAAAGGCATTTCAAATATGTAACTATGCCATTAATTCACTGAATGTGAAAATAGAACAGCATATGGCAAGAGAGATTATGGGGATTAACCAATTAAATGGTATGACTCAAACAAACAGGATCCGTCAAATCTGTATTTTGCAGTGAGGTATGTGGGGATATGGGAAAAGGACTTCCCCTAATACAAACACCGAAAGCCAAACTTCTAAAAATAACTGATTTGGCAAAGAGTATCTGTGAGGAAGGAAGCAAAGGTATGAGATGTTCAAAGCTTACAAGCTGAGAACAAAGTGATTTACTTCTGCATGTCTCCTTTCTCTTTAATACTGTATTTCACAACACCTACTTGATGCAGAACTTACTACAAGCAGTCCCGCAGGACTATAATCTTGATCGTAAATTCTATACTCAATGATTATTTACAAGCTTAGGACACATAATATTAAATTTGACCAAATTCCTGTTAATATAAAGACACAGTAAATATCTCCCTGAAATTAAGTTTCCACAATCGTAACAGAATAAAATATTCAAGCAGGGCTTCAGGCAGAACGGAAGCCTGTTTCTAAGAGTTGAACACAGATGACAATCCTAACATACCAGGTCTCACGGAGAGGCAAATAGTTCATCTGCATATTTAATTAAAGAAAACAGGCCACAAAAGCAGAGGTATCTGGAAACAGTTCCTCCAAAAGAATCACAGAATGGTTTGCGTTGGAAGGGACCTTAAAGATCATCTAGTCCCAACCCCCACTGCCATGGCCAGGGACACCTTCCACTAGACCAGGTTGCTCAAAGCCCCATCCAACCTGGCCTTGAACACTTCCAGGGATAGGTCATCCGCAGCTTCTCTGGTCAATCTGTTCCAGTGCCTCACCATCCTCATAGTGAAAAATTTCTTCCTTATAGCTAATCTAAATCTACCCTCTCTCAGTTTAAAGCCATTACCCCTTGTCCTATCACTACATGCCCTTATAAAAAGTCCCTCTCCAGCTTTCTTGTAGGCGCCCTTCAGGTACTGGACGGCTGCTAGGTCTCCCCGGAGCCTTCTCTTCTCCAGACTGAACAACACCAACTCTCTCAGCCTGTCTTCATAGGAGAGGTGCTCCAGCTCTCTGATCATCATTGTGGCCCTCCTCTGGACTCGCTCCAACAGGTCCATGTCCTTCTGATGTTGGGGGCCCCAGAGCTGAAGGCAGTACTCCAGGTGGGGTCTCACGAGAGTGGAGTAGAGGGAGAGAATCACCTCCCTCGACCTGCTGGCCACGCTTCTTTTGATGCGGCACAGGATATGTTAGCTTTCTGGGCTGAAAGTGCACGTTGCCAGGTCATGTTGAGGTTCTCATCAACCAACACCCCCAAGTCCTTCTCCTCCGGGCTGCTCTCAATCCATTCTCCGCCCACCCTGTATTTGTGCTTGGGATTGCCCTGACCCATCTGCAGGCCCTTGCACTTGGCCTTGCTGAACTTCATGAGGTTCACATGGGCCCACCTCTCAAGCCTGTCAAGGTCCCTCTGGATGGCATCCATTCCCTCCAGCGTGTCAACCGCACCACTCAGCTTAGTGTTGTTGGCAAACTTGCTGAGGGTGCGCTCAATACCACTGTCCATGTTGCCAACAAAAGGTGACAGTACTGTCAGCTTCATTGAATTGCGGTCATTAAACCCTGTGTAAGACCTGCTCAGAAGACAGATCCTGCAGCGAACAGGACAGGTTTTTGCTCTCCAGGTTAACACCTGGGACTTCAGGCACTTGTCTAAATAGAATTCATTCATTCAAGTTCATTTTAGCTCATTCTACAGTTATTGAAGAAATGTCAAAAATACAAGCAAATAACAGTTCACAGGTATCATACAGGTATGTGACCAAAGAATTTAAGATTTCAAATGACTAAAGGTTTTAATATATAAATTGAAAGATGTACTACAAAATAATATAAACCTCTTTTATACATAGTTACAGCTAAACCACCAAAAGGAATCAATAACAAACCAAAGGCGTTCTTAGATTTTATTAAGACTTCACCTCAATATAATTTTAAATGCCAATACTATTCAAACACATTAGCATTTTCTTTTAAGAGCTAAATGAAACAAAAAGCTTGTTGGAAAGTCAAATTGATACAACTACCACATCCACAAACACAAAGAATTCCCAAAAGCACCTTTTAATCAATGCAACCTCAATAAGCACACACTTCTCTGATATCTTAACTTTTCCTTTAGAAGAGACAACTTAATAAGAAAGGAATGGAAAAAAATATCTCAATAACACAAATGCAGTTGCAAGTCTTAACTTCAGCTCACAAAGGAACAAGAAGTTACACATGGCTGTGTAATGTAACTGCCCTTATATAAAACTCAACTGTGGATGCACAGATATGGAAACAAATGAAATTTATTTCAAGTTAAGTTTCCATTTCCTGGGCTAAATCTCATAATATTCTAACCACCTGACTGTTTATCATAATATGCAAATCTCAGAGCTGTCTCTTATGAATTTAATATTAAATACAAAGCAGTTTATGCTTAGTCCTATCCTATGCTTCTGAGCATACATAAGAAAAAGTTTCAGTTAAGAAAAAAAAAAGCCTCAAATGCATCAGTGACAGCTTTGAGATACATAAGCAAAGTTCTGTGAAATTTTATCAACATTTCATTTTCATTAACAACCACACACACACGCTATGCTTAGCGGAAAAATGTTAGTTTATATGAAACTGTATACATCTCCAGGCCATAACACATGCTACTAACAAAGCCCTTCATATCATTTAGTTCCAGATGATGGTCTTGGTATCTACAATAGGATGAATGCATCAATAACAAAACTTTATTAAAACAAAATTTATCTACTTACCTTGAGGAAAAGAATTTGGCTGCACTAAGTACAAGAATGCATGTACTATTTTAAACAAAATTCCTATTGGCCCAGGTTCATGGTATGCACCTGTATCATACGTCTTGGCTGGTACAAATCCAAAATCCAAAGTCCCAGGAGGCAGTTTGTATATAGGCTGTACCTCTGAAATAGTACTTCCACAAAACAGCAGCAGCAGCAAACAGAGTTCCACAGCCATAGCTAGCAGTATTCATAAAATTGGAGGTAGAGATATTTGTCCCACCAAGTCTAGAAATCTTCAATACATTCACTTGGGGGTTAGCTTTCTAGCCAGGAAAACACTGGTGCACCCTTACACCTTTTGTTCGTTAATGTATTCTTGCTTTGGAGTGGTACAGAAGCCTCTCGTGGAAGTGACTCAGCGCACCATCTCTGGCAAAAACAAGAAAGAGCTTGTTAAGGTGTGTGCAAGCAAATAGGAAAGTGCAAGAAAACCTGTGATCTTCTGTGGAAATTGAACATATCAACAGTTATAAAAGGAAGCCAAATAGGATAGAACAGGGGGGAAAAAAAAAAGATTGAGGTCTGTGAATAATATGGTCTACTACATACACTGTCCTTGAAAGACAGGGAAAAACAATTATGCATAGTTCCAGGTCAATGAGTTTTCAAAAACAAACAAAGCAGAGCATTGGGACAGCTCCAAGTGAAACAAAACTAAAGGAACAACGTATGAATTGCACTTCTGACTAAGTACAATATGTCATGTCACAACAGCTACACAACGCATTTAATCAGCCACCTGATGTTACCGTAGTTGATGGCAATTATTACAAGTGATATCCTGTAGCTTCTTTAATCTCAACCTTTCAGTAAAACCTTCCAGCTTCAATCTATAACGTTCCAGTTTATACAACTCTGCTTTCCTTCCCCGTGTATGAACTAGCAGATGGCACCCTTCCGACACCTGTTTCACAGCTAAGGCCATAGATTCCACCTCAAGGTAGAATTTAAGATGCCAGCCACTCCTAATTGTCCTCCAAGACAGAGGAAAGAAATTAGTCATCACTGAAAAGTTAACAAAACCAAAAAAGCAACTAAAATTCACCCTCCTGACAGGTGGTGTCAGTAATTACTTTCTATTAACTCAGACTATCTCAAGGCTCTCCTTAGGAACTGGAGAAGTCAAGTCAACAATTTTTATTCATAGCTTGCTAAAGATAAGTGGCATTAAGATGACTTCGGATGCTTACACGTTTACGAACATTCTGAATCTAAAAAATCATAGCAATTTAATCAACCACCACTTAAGAAACGTGAACAGAAACCCCCTCAGGTTTCCAACAAAACAACTGACCACATCTTCATCTACCTGGGCCTACGTAAGACTCCTTCACTTCAGCATGGGCCATGGTGGCCTCCCAGGACACAGACAAAAAAACCCCCAAAACAAAACCAAACCAAAAAAGTCAACAGAAAAACTTCTGCCCCTTTCTGACTTTGGAAGTCACATGTACTCGGTGAGTGTGCCAGCTATCTCCACACTGACTTTCCCACCCAGACTGGCTTGTCTTTGAAATGTCTTTGGTGATACACCGGAATGCCACTGGTGGGGATGCCTGGGAACACACTGCCCATGACAAGCTGCCCACTTCAAACTGGGGAGCACCCAGCACAAACTGTCTTTGCTTAGCATAGTTGTGCCTCTGTTGTCTTTTTCAGCAATACTACCTCATACAAATGTTTTTAATCTCCACCTTAGTGTTCAGAGCATTCACTTGCAAGAATGACAGCAAAATAACACAAACACCTCACGGCCTCAGTCAGCCCAATCCTACACCAATATCTTGACTTCCAAGGTGCTTCCAGGTCAAAGAGATTCTGAAGACAAAAGACTTAAAAATCGGTAGTAAGGTGAGACTTAAGTATCTCCCATGCTTTACAGTCTCTGGTAAAACACAGTCTACCTTTCTGAAAACCAGTATTGACTTGCAAGAAACCATGTTGCAGGCTTGTTTAGTAGTCTGTACTGCATTCAAAGGATAGATCAAGATCAAGAAAAATACAGAACAAAGGAATACAAGACCAGGTCAAAGAACTAGAGACAGTTTTGTTTTCCTGAAGTCCAGTCTAGTTAAGAAGAAAAACTCTAAGCTTTCCCCCTCATGGCTAGTGAAAACCAAGAAGAATGAACAGTAATAATGCTATGAATAGCAGAATTATCCAAGCCTTATTCAAAAAGACAATGTTAGCAACCACTCTGAAAGATGATGCTCAACACAGGAACATAAGAACTTAGAACACGTCAAACCACAAGTGTCTTCCTACCTGGAAAAGAATGTTTTGCTAAAGAATAATGAAGGAAAAAAAAAAAAAGTCCAGCTCCAAAATATTGTTTTTCCTTCTTTAATTTTTTCTTGAGACTAGTTTTCTTCAGCCTAAGAGATATTTTTCAGTAGAATTGTCTTTTATGCACCTGTTACTTTAGGGCTGAATGTAGAAATGGTCAGAAACTGAAAATTGCTTAGGCTGCAGTTTATTATCAAATCTACAGAAACTCTATAGGACAAAATAACACAAGACCAGAACTAAGTGAAAAAAAACCACAACTATTTTGCTTTAATGACAGAACAGTGAAGATTGTGCAAGTTTGATACAGTACAGTTCAACCTGGTTTTCTTAAAAAAAAGTTTGAACACTTTTTCTAAGTAAAGTTTAGTTTTCTGGAGATTTCTCAAGTACAGTTGCAACACTTCAATGAGTCAGGAGAAAAACCTCACACATGTTGACTGAGCCTTGATTACAACAATTAAGGAAACAGATACAAAAGTGTAGAATACAGGGAAATGTTAGGTGTGTTTGTGAAAGATTAAATTGAGAGGAAGATGGCCTCCCTAACTGGTTTCTTGAGGCAACGCTAGACGACAGGGCGTGTTCTCTGTAGGGATTTCTGTTATACTATAGGGAGGGCAGAAGAAGAGAAAGTACATACAACTTATTTTTAGTCAAATTTTAGGTTAAGGACAATTTAAAGTGTATCTAATTGTACCAACAGGCAAATAAAGCACTATCAAAATGTCCTCCCAATGTAGGAAAATAATCATTATGCCTGTTAGAAACGTGAAGTCATGTATTAACCAAGACAGAAAGTTGGCAGTTTTAAGACAAGGACACTACTGAAATTGCAAGGACACTCACTACCTGTACTGCAGATACAAACAATATCCTGCTAAGTGGAGACACGTAAGCAGCTTTCAATTCCAAAGACACTACTGAAGTCTCCAACTCTACATAATTTTCAGGTAAGCTTTTATAAAGTTCAGAATTTTTCAGCAAAGCAGGTAGGTTTCTTGCAGATCAAAGAATCTGCAGAATTCTGACCACATTCTCTTCCTCTCTCTTTGCTGGCAAATATATCACAATAAACGTGGTATATATAATCTTACTGAGCAATTCCTCTAGGCTGACACCAAACCTTCTCTATACTACATAACACACTAATATATTTTCAAGGTTACATTAATAATGATCAGGAACTTGCAGAAACACTATTAAACCTATAACTCGGGATACCTTTGAGCATTCAATATGTATTCAACCTACCTAAAAATAACTCTGATGTAAAAAGCTCCCAGCAGTTAACCTTATCTTGATATCTAAAAGAAACTTAGCTGGAAGCATTAGTAGTTAAATATTAGTAGTTAAATATGCTAGACAAACAGCATTAAAAAGAAAAAATCTATCCATGAAATTTGCAATTGAGAGCTGCAAGAATGACATACACACATGTGACATAAAAAGAATTACACAGCAGTTTATGGTACTCTTCATTGCAGCGTGTGGCCATCTCATTTCCTCAGAAACAGTGTGGCGTCACTGCAGTCGGTGCTACAGTAACTGCCAGTACAACTCTCCCCAAGTTCAAGTAAATAGTCAATGAAAAGAAGCTGTGTGAACCTTTGAAGTGCTTACATTAACTATCAAATAAGATATCCATTTCATTACTATGTTTCAATTAAAAAAAACAAAACACAAACCCTGTTAAGTACTTAAGATATACAATAATGAAAGCATTTCATTTATTTTCTGTGTAGTTTGCAAGTGTCCATCTTTAAAAGACTAGAGCTTTTGCTTTTTATTCTGCAGTTGTCACCAATGTTCTACATGTACTAGTCACTAAACATAATTCCTGGGGTTTGAACCACTATCTGTGGAGAACACCATCACCCTTTTACCAAGTATGCTGCAGTATTATCATATCTCCGATATATCTCACAAAATATTGTAATATTTTCCAAAAACCATTAAAGCTTCAGCAACTCCACTGTAAGTTTAAGAGGGGGAAGGGAGACAGAGCGAGAGATGCAGAAGTTGAGGAACTGCTTCCATGATAAATCAACTCTAAATAGCAGAGCTCAGAAACAGCATGATGTCTAGCTCTTTATTTCAACAGGACTGGCGTCCTTCTGTTTAACACTGCAATCCATGCAAGTACAACACTGCAGTGCAGTAATGCAGCGATAATTAACCCTGTGAACTGAAATTCAATCAACCAGAAGCTAGATTGCTAAAGCTCAATGTGGGAGCCTGCTGGCAGTGAACCACGATGGGATGGGATGGGATGGTGGAAGATGCAGTTGTTCATAGGAAGCCTACACAAAGGACCTGGCTACGTTTGTTACATTTTTTAATTAGTCATTTGAAAATCCAAGTCCATAATCCCCTTGAGTGAGATTGCTCCAGTGAGAGCAACCACCAGAAGAGCGAAATAAACAGCCACAAAACAGATAGTTACAGGTAGACTAAAACTCCTAAGTATGCATTAACAAAACCCCACAACGCCACCTTCCCATTCAAGAGACATAAAACAGCAAGCCAAGTTAGATGGTAGCAGTTTAGAAAGGTACAGTTTTCTGTTACAAAATCTGTCCTAAACCTACCAACAATTACAACCTGTTGCCATAGGAGGAGTAGGAAGCAAATAAACCTAATAAGCACTGGGGACTGCAGAATAGTGTCTGGCAGCACTGATAAAAAACAAACAAATGGAATCTTCCACACAAGGTAGCCTCAGTATGTGTCTGACATGCTTACTATATGCTCAGAACGAGTAAGTGCTCAAGTCAGGAAAAACTGGATATTCAGAACCCAGTTCACTTTGAGCAGCTACTTAATAATTTTAAAATAAATAAATAAAGAACAAGCAACACCAAAAAAATCCTGCTGTTTTACAAGTCACAGACATTTGCTAACACCAGAAACAGACCTGTAAAAATTCCAGGTGAGTATCTTCCCCAGAACATCAGCAGATCCAATTTTTAGCTGACTGCCTAAATGTTTAAAGTATATTTTCACTAACTGAACAACAATAAAAAATATTTAACTTGAAGTAGTGCATTTACCCCTGTATTCATAGAGCATTCCTTGTGAGAGCACTTTTCAGCATCACATAGAAAATTTTAAAACACATTAAAGCCAGCCCATAAACAGGCAGTTTTTTGGCAAATGTAAACTGATAAGGGCTGAGTATGTATCCCAATAGCAAGGTACTGCGACGACAGACCCCACGTATTCCCACTGGCAGCCGAGACGAAGTCTTTCCTTTGTCTTCTTTCCAGTTACTAAAACTGTAGAGACCTCTCCCTCTACCAAGCTGCTTAGTCCTTGATCTGCAAACTGCATAGTAGCACGGGTACCGCAGCCCTGCCTCTGCTGGAATACCGACCGATTTGGTAGTTTCTTCAGTTGCTCCCCTGCATGTGCGTGCAGAGGAAGACACGGCCCGTGTATACCACAACTGCCCCGGCCCCCCACTCTCGGATGAGGTCCCCAGCTCACAGCAGAGCTCACCCCTGCCGAGAAAAAGGTTTGACCATCCGGGCTGGGCTGGCGCGATCTGCCCAGGTACACAGAGAGCAGCAAGCCACCAGCAGCACCGCCTCAATTAACTCCTCCGAGGCGGCATTCTCCGCAGCGCGCTGCCGTACCGAGCAGGGACCCTCGGCGGGAGCAGATGGGCTCCCGCCGAGGGTCCCTGCTCACATCCACGGTTTCACTGCAGAGCCCAGGCAGGGTTTTGCCTCCCTGCCTTCTCCGCCCCTGACGAGCTGATTTCGAGGCCAGCACGGTGTCCCCGTCCCCCTCCGCCTCCCCGGCGCCGCTCAGGCCCCACCGCCCGCTTCCCGCCCTCCTCGCCCCAGGCAGGTGCCCTCAGCGGGCGCCCTCCTCCCCACGCAGCGGCCCCCCCTCACCCCGGAGATCTCCGGGGCTCTCCCCGCCCCGCTCCCGCCACTCCGCTCTCTTCAGCGGCCAGAGACTCACAGCCGGCCCCCAACCCCTCCTCAGCCGTCCCCGCCACACACGGCCCTCCGGGGAGGAAGCCCCCTTCACTCGCAGCGGCCGCGCCCGCCGCCCTGCTCTCCTCAGCGGGCGGATCCGCCCCGACTCCCCGCGGACCGGCACACACCGCCCCGCCGTGCCGCAGCCCCTTCCCCCCGGCCAAACCCGTCCCTCCCGCAGAGCCCCTGCCCGCAAGCCCGCTTCCCCGGGTCCCCTCAGCACAGACCTGCCCGTCGGCCGGTCCCTCTGTCCCCGCCTCACCCCGCGCTTTCAGGGCCGGGGCTCCCCTCCTCAGCGCCTCCATCCCGCCACTCCCGCTCCCACAGGTCGCTCTCCCAGCCCCGACTGGAGCCCCACGGAGATGCCCACCGACCCCCTCCCCACAGGCAGCCCCGCTCCCTCGGGCACCCGCCTTCCCCGACGGCCACCCGTCCCCCCTCACCCGGGTGCCCGCAGCGGCCCCCCGCCCGCAGACACCTCTCCTCCCGCGGGGGAAGGGGCCCTTCTCCCCCGCGGCCGCACTCTCCCAGCCAGGACCTCCTGCCGCCCGCAGCGGGAGCAGCCGGGGAAGGCGGAGGAGCCCCCCCCCCACCCGCTGCCTCCCCCCGCCCCGCCGCGGGCACAGCGGCGGCGGGGGAGGGCTGGCCCGGCCCCCCTCCTCACATACCCCCCGCCCGGCAGCACTCACCGGCCAAGCGGGGAAAGCGAGACGGAGGCGGCGGGGCACGGCACGGCCCGCTCCGCCTGCCGCCTCAGAGCGCCGCGGCGGCGGTGGTGGTAGTGCCGCCCGCGCATGGATTATGGAGGGCGGGCTCTGCCCCGGGCCGGGGCTGCGGGACCACCCCGGCAGGCTGGGGCTGGAGGGAGGGAGGGAGGGAGGAAGAGGAGGAGCGTGAGGGGTTTAACGGCGGAGGGACCTGCCGGGCGAGCGGGAGCGGGGGAAGGGGGCAAGGCTTCGTGCGCGGCTATTTAATCGCGGCCGAGCGGGTCAGGCTGTACCTGTACTGTACCTGTGCGGGCAGGAGGACGCAGCGAGCGGCGACCTGTTGCTCGCCGGGCCGGCTCCGAGGCGGGACCTGGCCCCCGCCCTCGTCCCGGCCGGGAAGGTGGCCCGGAACGCCGGGACCAACGGCCGGCCGCCGCCGAGGCACATTCTTCCTTGCCGCCCCCGAGTGTGGCTGTGCCATCCCTCTTGGCCACTTCTCCTAGGGCTTGGTTTGAGTTCAGGCGGGTTTGCTTTTGCCATCAAGGTAAATTACCCCATTAGCTTTTGGGAAAGCATCTTGTTTTACCCTTCCCGAGGGGTTTTACCCTTGTTTCCTGATGGGGTTATCATTTCTTTTAGGGCTGGTATCCGTGTTCCTAAGTGGTTTTTGTTTCTGAGGGCCAGTGATTTATTGGTAAAATGAGAAGCACTTTTCCTACAGGCTGCAATACAGTAACATACACTTTCAAAGGCTCCTGCACTTTCCTCCTTCTGCCCGTTTTGATTTTTATTTGCAGCTGTGATATTTTAATACAGTTCCCTCATTGCAGTATTAAAACATAAACATGATTCTTACCTCTCTTACTAGACCCTCCATTATTCAGCATCACATATCAAGGCAAAGCAAGAATTTGCGCTGGACATCCAAGGTCATCCTGGTTCCTTGGAAGTCCTTAAAACACTGATGGAGAAGGTGGTCAGTCTCCCTTTTGACAGGCAGAAAGAAATCAAGGCTATGGCTATGGCAGCAGTCTGCATTGCTAATGCAAGTTTGGCCAAACATTGAACAGTTTTCCCAGAAATGGTATTTGGTGTTGCTGAACTCGACCTGTATTTCAGCTCAGGGCATTTGCCAGCAATGCATATCAAAGAACAAGTTGGCGCATCGGCTGCACATAGAAAGAATGATTATTCTGACCACAGCTAATCCTGGACTTGTTCAGCAGGAGGATATGTAGTGGTACAACCCAGAATGGAGTGGCACAGAGCTCAAAGAAAGGCTCTTGACCTAGTTCTTGTTATAGATCTCATATGCACCCTAAGCCATGTGTTAAAGAGGGGCAATGCTGTAGTCTTGGGGAAAACACAGAACATCTTGACAAAAGGACAAATGTGTTAGTTAGCCAGATAGACCTCAAATCTGGAAGTACAGCTCCTGTCTTAAGCTTTGGATTAAAATTGTTCTAAACATAAGATAATATTCCTTCCAAATAATGGGCTGTGAGTGCCCAACACTATACGATGATCTGCTGGATTTGATTCCCTTGCTTTCATACAGGGTTAAAACAGAGAGGCCAAATCTCACCGGCCTCATTGACTCATTGACTGATTTTAAACTGCAGAGTGAAGGCATATGGCTACAGTGATAAACAACTGCAAGGGTGGAATAGTCTGTAGGAACCTGAAGAGAATGTGGAAATGTGGAAGAGAACAGCACGGAATGAAGTTTCAGGAAATCTTGCCTTTCTGGAGCCAAAGACACTAGGATTTTCTTTTGGATTACTAATTTATACAAGTTAGAGGTTTACTACCATTTATGGTAGGCTACCACAGGACTTCTAGGTGAGAAATGTCTGTAGTTTGCATAAACAAGGACATGCAACTAGAGTTACAGGAAAAAGATATTAGCTTTCAGACAATAACTGAAACTAAATCAAGACCAACACTACTAATGGAGGCATTTCTTTAGTAGACTAAGCCAACACCTATTTTCTGATTAGTATTATCCATGTGTAACAGGTTTCCTGCTTTTTTATGGATGATGCCATCGATATAAGAAAGATCCAGTCGCATCTGGTACTATTGGTATCTAGCCTGATACAAGGAGTTTGCCTAAGGTCTCTGAAAGTGACTGAGTTAAGATAATTTATATCATATTAGGTACTGAAAATGTGTTCTCTGAGTAGCACCTAGTTAAAATGTCAGAGCTTGTCACTGTGAGATGGTAAATGGAAGCATGACCTCTTCAGCTGCCTCCCATTACATTGCTGGCAACCCCAAGTATATGTCTGACCCGAAAGTGCTCTGAGCAGCTGTTGACCTTTCCTTGATGTTTCTTCTCTGCTAACTGCATGTCAGGTAGAGGCGGACAACTGTAAAGTGGGAAATAGTGCACCAGTTTGCAGCCCTTTCCTTTGCTCCCTGTCTCCCTGCCATCCAAATCCCTACTGTGTCCGGGCTTGCTTTGCTGCACCCTTACCTGCTTGAAGTTTGGCTGTGGGCACTGCGAACGATGTGCTGGTATGTGGTTTGCAGGCACAGTGTAACGCAGTCACATTAGAGAAGCAGAATGTGTAAAAACGGTGTGGAGTCTTAGCAGGCTCAGAGAGCATCAGGAAAGCTTGTCCTCCAGGGACTGCACCATCTTTTATCTGTGGTCCTTTGTGCCTTAGGGTGATTG
This sequence comes from Ciconia boyciana, assembly GCF_034638445.1. Lineage (NCBI taxonomy): Eukaryota > Metazoa > Chordata > Aves > Ciconiiformes > Ciconiidae > Ciconia > Ciconia boyciana. Next base: position 17,503,029 of record NC_132938.1, read on the forward strand.
GGCTAAAATTAATCAAGATGCCTTCTAGCTTTATTCTTTGTGGCCAAAACTTTTAAATGATCTCATCGCTCAGAGCTGTGGTCAGGTTCCTGAGACAGCTAAACCCCTAATTGCTCACATAAATGAGGACGCGGTCTTTCAAACCACAGCGCAGCAGGTGCTGAGGCCTTTGAAAACCTGCTTTATAAGCATCCAAAACAGGAACAGCTGGATGAAAAAACCTGGCCTGTACTCTGTGGTGAGCATTTGAAAATGTGGCTGCGTATCAATCATCTCTGTTATCTCAGAGGAAAATCCTCAGATAACAGGAAGATACATGAGATTTAGAGCTTAACTATAATGGTTGTATCATGTAATTGATTTTTAAGTAGAGCTCATGATTAAAGGTCTATTAGATAAATAGCCTTTTTCATTAGTTGGACTTAAGCTAGGCATAGCATTGCCTGATGAGATCTAAAATCATAACTCCAACCTTTCCACCTCCCAAAAAGAAGTATGTCGAGGTAGAAAATCTCTTATGTTGCGTTTAGTCTTCCTCTGGCTGTTCCCTGAGTGTGTGTTCAGGGAGAGAGGGGTGCATGGAAGTGGGGGAGAAGAGCAGTGTGCCTTCCCTGCACCAGGGCTATGGAGAAAAGTGATTTACAGCCTTTGCCAAGAACACACCTAAGAGTGAATTATGACAATACCCCAAAATCCAACCAGTCTACTCATCCCTCTTGTCAGCTCTACCCTTTAACCCAATGCCTGCCTATTTTGTCCAGCTCTCTGTGGGTTATAACCTCTGAGTCCTTCCCTGCCCTCCACCACCATGCACTCTGCCTAGCTCTGCCCTCCCTCCTGCCGCCCGATGCCACCCTTCCCTTCGGGTCTGGCTTAGCCCTTTGGATTCTGCCAGCCCTCCCAGTTAGTTAATGCTGCCCAGGAGCACCCACCAGCTACCTGCATACCCCATGCCCTTTTGCTCCACTCCCTGTTGGCACTGTTTTTCCCCTCTCCAACATCCACAGCTGCACCCTCCTCATCCTTAATTCTCCTGTGGGATGCGAGGCTTAAGGGATTATGGGCTGTGTGAGTCCACAGCCTGAACTCCAAGCCGTGAACTCCAGGCTGGAGCCAGGCTAGCCCAGGCTCTGCAGGCTCTGGCAGAGCAGGGAACTGGGGTCACAGCAGGCAGGAAGAACGTGTTGCTGTATTAGACACAAAACACATAAAATTTGAAAGAATGATTAGGATCCATAAAAATGGTGGGAACCAGCACAACTGCTGTGTGCTATAGCCTGCCATGTATTTGCTTAATTTCTTACTCCTGAGGGAAAATAAAAAAAGGAAATGGACAATCTTACTCACATTCATTCTCAAACTTAGAAAACAACGTGACATTCCATTGTAGACCTTTGATTCATGCCAGTTTAGGATATGATTTCAGTGAGGATTGCCTTCATTTGCACGGAAGATTTATCCTTCTGTATATCACTTTAGGATGCCTTCAGAGAGTTGATGTTTTGTCAGCTATATATGTCTTGCCATTACACTCTGCTGTGCCCCCTTCTCGTGACTGTGATAGATCTGCATGACAACTCGTCAAAGAACTTAAAAATTATATTCAACTCTTTTCATCTGAGGAAACCACTAGTAGTTGCTATAACAGATTTCACAGCTAAACAAAGATACAGAATGACAGGGATTACATGATGCATGTACTTGGAGCTTGTAGTTTCTTTTATGAGCTCCCCCCACCCTATTTTTCCATCATCTCTGTGTTTTATTTCTGCTCGCAAGCTTTGACACTTGACATCCTGATAAATTACTATGTCAGGAATGCTTGAAATTAAAATGGGAAAGGCACATCTTTTTTTGACGCTGAAACAAAAGGAGCATGACTTGGTTCTGATGCTGTGTGATATCAGACTGGGGAATAGTGGCCAGCTATCACCCCAGATTTTGGTTCCAACTCCAGCACCTTACGCTTCTCTGGTGACATAAAGGGCCTGGACAGCAGCTCCCAGGTTCTCCCTCTGGGGGAACTGTACGTAATGAGCCGTCTGATAGAGGACATGGCCGCGTCAGCAAGGGCTTTTCAGTTTGTTAGAAAGCAATTTACGGCCTTAAATAAATGCTTTCAAATGAAGTCCTGAAAACCTCCTGCACAAGTGTAATTTCACCTTGTAGAAAAAAAGATTTTCAATAAGGATGCTCCTGTTTACCAAACTTGCACACACAGTTTGGTGCCTTTCCCCTCAGAAACGAGGGTATGGCCATGGGGCACATCTGTTCTCAGCTGCTGGTAATTTCTTGCTTGTGACCAGTTAATCGCTGACTACCACTATGGCTGTCTCTTGTGGTATACTGGTATCTAGTGGAGGCACATTGGGGCTTCATCCAGGCTGGGTCCCACAGGCACAGTCACAAAGTTGAGTCCTGGCTAATGAAGTCACTGTGTGAGTGATGCCAGTGGCCAGCAGCTGTGTGTGGTACAGCACCGAGCCTAGCCTGCTGCCTCGCCTTGGGCTACAGTCATGGACACCTGGAGATTAGGACTGATAGATTGTTCGTTCTCTCTTGTGGCTTATTTATTGGATTTGATTTTGGTTTAATCAATGCATTTATTCACCTCTTCTGAGAGCTAGGACCTGAGCAGTCTGAGAGGCAAGAGAAGCTGTAATATACGGTTTAAACAAGCTATTCATCTAATAAGACTATCTGTATGTCAGTAGGAACAAAACACTACAGAAATAATTAATCAGCCAAACCAAGCACACCCATGAAAGCTAGCACAGAAGCAAAGTCATTGATCTCGGTAGTCAGTTGTCAGGAAAAAAAAAAGATCAGTTTTCATCTCTGTTTGTGACCCTATGATAAGCAGAAGTCCCCTCAGTGCAGGGTAACTCTCCCATGCTTCCCACAAAATGTAATCCTACCTTAGGAGCTTAGCTGCTGCAATGACCTTCTTTTGTCTGCTTGCTCTGGAGTAAATTCTGTCTGACATGAGTAAAGAAGATTGGAAGAAGGTTATTTTTAATATCAGTATAAAATAATCTGTAGCACAACAAAATACAAGAAAGGAAGGCATCTGTTCATTATGTTTTCAGGGAGAATGACACCACCACCTACGACAACTTGCAGGAAGCGCATAAACAACACACATCGCAGGATTAACCTGACAGGGCCCCTTCGCTCTAGTTTCTATTATTAACTTTACACCTAGTGCAAGCCTCCTCAAATGAACTATATGAGGTACAGTGATTTATCTTACACAGACTGTACCTCGGCTGAAAATTTATTACCAGGATAGTAAGAGGCCTGGGTTTTATACGCCCTTCACAGAGATGTGCTGAGTATCTGATCCCTAAGTTTCTTATAGAGTGGGTAGAGAACAATTTTATTGTTACCTTGTCCAGGCTTCTGGTCTAGGTGGTGAACTTTTCCCTTCCTCTCCTCATGTTAAACTGCACACTTAAAAAAAAAACCCTTTTCTGTCCCTCCCTATCCCAAGCCTCCACTTTCCACTGAATGGTTGGGTCGGCAGCCTACTAGCCACAAGCTGTTGTCATGCAAAACAGAAGTGCAGCTTCTCCCCTTTGCCATCGCACAGCTCCAGCTCCCTCCTTGGTCTTCTCAGGTTTGGCACAAAAATGTTCATTACAGCTGAGCAAAAGGCTGCAGCCCTGATGATAACATGCTCCAAGCAAAATGCCATTTTAACCTCTGTAATATAATGGATTTTTTTTCCCCAAGGAAGGTATTTTCAGAACTTTATGGAGGAGATTGGCTTTTTTCCCCCTAATGTTCTCATTAATTTATTATTTCCTGTATTCTACCTCCCTGCTGAATAAAGTATGAGAGACAAAGAAAGAGAAAAGTATTTCTGCTGTTGAAGTATGCAAGACATAAAAAAGAGAAGCTGACCTTTAACTCTGCTCCTTTGCCTTTTGCACATCAGAACGTCAAATGATTTTCCATATTATAAGTATTCCATGGCAACACTAAGCATTTGAGAACAAGGAAACATTTATACTGTCGGAGGATACCTGAGGTTTGTTGCTTTAAAGTTAAACTGTAGTCTTAAAATCTAGCCTGGGTAAGAGGTAGCACATAGCTATATTTGTGCAGGCAGCAGCGCAAGAATCAGCCTCACGCTCCAAGAGCTGCAGTGTGCCTCTTGGTTCTGCCCTGCTGCAGGCTACAGCTTCCCTCCCTCTGTGCTCGACTTTGCAGTCGGGCTGAGGAGTACAGCAGGGGCACATCCACGTTGTCACGCTGGTTTGCTCTTTGCTCAGGTTTCCAATCTCTGGCTGCATAAGTATTAGTTCATGTGTAGTCTCCAGACTGGCAGAGTTCAAGGGATAGTGAAGCCTGGGGTGCAGGTCGTTCACTTGAGCACGTCCCACAGTCTGCACCCTTTGGCCTGGGGTTGGAGGCCCACACAGGCACAGAAAACAGAGACATTGCACACATAATCTGGGCAAAACAAAGCCCAACTTTCATCACCCATTCATTACTTACTCATCACCTGCTTTCATAAAAGGGACTGCAGCAAGTCATGCACTCTTTGGTCTGCTCTGCATCCAGTGAAGAAATTAATGATCCAGTGTTGTTTCATAAGCTCCTTGATTCCTAGTTGTTTTTTTTTAAGTCAGAGAGGACTGTTCTGATCACCTTGCATGTCATTCATATGCACAACATACATGAAGCCATGAAGACTCACATACTAGTTTCAACATCAAGCTCATCAGGTATGGCAGACTTCTGGAGAGAAGTACCTAGGTTTCGGGTGACAGTAGATCTTTGTGGGATTGTGAACTCTCTGAATGGCCATCTTCTATCATTATTAAAGACTAAAATTTTAGCCTTCACCTGAGTTGTCTAGTTTCAGCTTCCAATTTCGTTTCTACTCTTTTGAACAGCCTCGTAATAGTGATGAACACTGTAGCGGCTCCACAGCACCAAGCAATACCAAAGAATTAGGTGTGGTAGCACTCAGTGGTGATACCAGTCTTCAAGTCTACCCTTCACATCTTAGCCCAGCTCTGTTTGGTGCCACAAACTAAAGCTGTTATGACAGTGTAGCACCTATCTTGATGAGAATCTTGCTAAGTATAACTTCCATGCTTTTCTCTCCTTTTCTGAACTAAATATTAGAAAGAACCATGTTAAAGAATGTGTTTTAACACCCACCAGCACGGGTGTTGCCTCACCATTTGATTATAATAGTGCCTGTGATTGAATGTTGTTGGCTTTCCCTGCGATCAAGTATGGCACAAGCTATACAGTGTAGAAAAGGAGGGTCTGTGCTTGGAAGAGTCAGTGGTCCAAAGTGGACATGACAGATAAAAGATGGGGATTTTGGTGCCAATTCCAACTAGAAAGCAGCAGTATTCTCTTCAGCATATAAAGCCTCCAAATCCTACACAGCTGCTAAAGTAGCAAAGGTATTTTGAAAATCTGGAAGCCATTGTTTGTTACTCTAATGCTTTATCTATAAATCTGAACCTAACTCATATTGTGGCAGTCTTTCTGCTCTTTAATTCCCTGAACATTGAATTACAGACATTTGAAGAGCTGGAGGTCTAATGAGCTGAGCTTAGATTGCAAACTCCTGTTCCCACTCCTCTTGCTAAATGGACACTTCATTTAGCTCCTCTGCATTTCATCCTGCCTATCTGAAGAGGCAGTCACCAAAAGACCTTAAGGACAATCAAGGGCAGCTACCTGCCAGGCAGATTATTCCCACAAACTTAGGGACTTTGTGGTTTTTTGTTGTATTTAACTTTACAAGTCCAAACGATAGTGATTTTCACCGTATTTTGGCAAAGCTTTCCCAAGGCTGCCAGATTTCAGTTTCTGTTGCACCTTGCTCATCCTAGCATTTGCCTCTGTACAGGCTTAAATATTTGCTTTTGCAGATTTGTAGTATTCACCCTCTGCTGTTTGTAGTAACGAAAATAAATAAATTCCCAAATCATGCTTCAGTTGTAGAAGCAATCATTGTATTGAAAAAAGTAATCCACAATACACTGCAGTAAAACATATTAGTTTATGTATTCTATATGAGCTATCTGAGAGTTGATACAGTACAGGCATGCAATTAAAAATTGCACATTAGACGTATTTTAAGCTTTCTTTAGCAGCTGTTTCATATTACCAAACATGCACATTGCAGTGGTTTTGTAACTGGATTTAAGTAGCTTGCAGGGTATCTCAATACACAGAGCAAAACCCAGCAAAACATTATAAAAAAAGTGTGCATAGTAATTCCATCCAAGAGTTGCCAAAGCAAAAGCAGAGAGATCACATGAAAAATATTTCCTGCGTATGTGCAATCTGTGAAAATTCCCAGAAAGACTAGGAAACAAAGTCTGCCCTGGGATGGGAATACAGTTTACATTGAACCCAACAAGAGGAGATATATGTGTGTGTAGCTGTCAGCCAAATCTGAATTCTGGTATACATCAAATGTTATTAGTTTGTACGTAGTGACACAGCATGCAACATACACTTGAAGAATCCTTCCAGTTGAATTTCCAGCCTAAGTGTGTGTATATTATAACCATTCTGATATTTATTTTCTGCAGTCACTTCGCAACATCTGGAAGACAGTAAATTAAATATCTTGTCTTTTGATTTTGACTGAGAAGCCAAATTTCTTTTTTAATATTGAAGTTCTTCTGTGATGGAGAAGGGGGGATAGTATTTTTATAATTGGATGCTTAAAGATTTTAAGTATACATTTTCTCCTCGATTTTAGAGAGGGGAAAAAAATCTTCTAAGATGTTTTTGCTGCTGAAGCAGGATTTGCAATACTACCAGGGACTGCTGTTCTATTTGTGAGCTAAGATTACTCTCAGTGAAATGGCTCGGCTCCCCAAGGTTCGCAAAATTCCCGTTACGCCTTTGCCAGATTCACAATAGTCTCGCATTTGTTATTTCACTAAAAAGAAAAAAAAGGAAAAGCACGTGCATGGCTGAAATAAAAAGGAAAAGCATGTGCATAGCTGAAAAGCTTCAAAAGCATCTCCGCAGAGCACCTATGTGCTGAAGAGTGTAGAGGATCATTTACTGCTTAACCAGGAGCTGTGTATCCCAAGGCTTGGAACAAAAGACTAGGGGACAGACATTGTGAAGCTAAAACATCTTTCTATGAATCTGTCTGCCGCCCTCTCTCACCTTGAGAAAAACATTGTACTTGCTGCAGGTCACTTTACCGGTTGGCAAAATGGTTATAATAAAACTTGCCTTTTTCACAAGTTTCTGTCAGCATATATTTTGGAAGTGCCTCTGGAGCCCTGTTTGAAGAGCGCTGTATGGTACCGTACAGTGTCTTGGGAAATCAGACAGATGTATGCCATGTTTAGAAATGATTTGTCTGTTAAATGAGATCATAATTGGTTAAATTACCGGGTAATTAAGGAATTTTTGCTCTTCTTATTAGAGAAACAGGCTTTTTATTGCAAACAGTTCTCGTCTTTCTAAATCAGTTCCAGGAAACCCTATAATGTCAGTCACTATTAGCATTTGGAATAGCATTAAGAGCTTTATACGAGCTCATATTAATCTGTCTAGGTTAACCTTTGTATCCAGGCTGCCTCAGTTGCTGTATTTCAAATCTGCAGAATGTCAGTTCTTCTCGATGGGCAGGAAGAGGTTTAGCACAGATTTAGCAGTGCTTTGATCATCGTATGAAGTCATGTTGAACTTATTTGTGACCAAAAAAATTTCTCTGGAGCACTTTTATTCAGTCTTATCAAGTGAGTTGCTTAACCAGTTGGAGCAAACTTTTAACTTCTGTCTTTTCCTCTAGAAGCTGCTATGAAGACCAGAGGAACGTTAAGACAGATAGTAGTGTCAGGAATATTACATTTCATTTGGGCACGGATCTCAGAACTTCAGAAATACCACACAGGCATACAAACAGAGTAGGAAGGGTCCCCAGTTCCCTCTCCCCGCTGCAAAGTCCAGAGCATGCCGAGGCACTTGCCCAACCTGCACTCCAGCACCTCCCGTGAAGGCAGATTCACTGTGTCCCTCAGGCAGTCTGGTCCAATGCTCACAATGAGAAAGTTTTCCTAATATCTAACCTAAATATTCTTCTCTGCAAATTAAGTTCATTTCTGTTCATCCTACCCTCAGTGGACATGGAGAATAATTGATTGTCATTGTTTGAAATACTGGAACATGCACTGGAACATGTTACCGTGTCCTTCCCCTGGTCTTCTGTTTTCTGGATCAAAGCCCAGTTCCTCTAAAGCTATCCTAAGAGTCATGTTTTATTTTCTGTCTTGTGACCTCTCTCCGATTTGTGCATGTCCTTTAAAAACCATAGTTCCTCTGGGTAAACATGCGACTCAGGGTTCCCTTCCTGAGGAAAGCAACCTAATGATGTCCCATACCATACATATAATTCTCTTCTTCATGCACTGCTGAATCTGCCTTCTTGGTAAGAGCATCCCATCCTTGGTGCATACGCAGTGTGTGTATTGGTCCTTGCAATGTCCAGAATCTCTTGTGCAGTACTACTGCCCAGGCAAATATTTCCGGGGGTTTTTCTGTGTGTTTGATTTTTTCCCTCCTTTTCACTTTGCTTTCTTCAATTTCATATATTTGATTTAGGACTTTCTCAGTTTATAAAGATTCTTTTGAATGATCCTGTCTCCAAAATGCTTGCTGTGTCTCTCAAATTGGCGTCAATTGCATACTTCATAAGGACACCCTCCACTCCCTTGGCTGTTTCATTGAGGAAAGTATTGGAAGGCACAGAACTGGGTCCCAAAAGACCCCGCTTGAAATGCCTTCAGAGGCTGTCACTGAACTATTGATATCTAACCTCCCTGTTGCGTTCAATGAGAAGATTGACATGCCATCAGTTTTCTTGGTTGCACGCAGAGCAGGGTTAAGCATGGTTTTGTGGTAACAGCACAAAACTAGGAGTCAGAGAGTTTTGATTTTTTTTTGTTCATTTTGTCCCCAACTTTTAATAGATATGGTAGAAAGTTATTATAACCTCTCTTTTCATTGATTTCCTTGTCTGTAAAAAGGAAACGAAGATGTTTGTGAAGTGCATGGCTCCTCAGCCGGAAGATGCTATTGAAGTGCAGAATATAAATGGTTGTGTCCGGCCCTGTCATCACTCATGCTAGTTGAAACTAACGTTGCTGAACCCAGTGAATCTGTAGGACTCACGCTCTTGGTATCAGAACCCAGACTTGTAGCATGCTGTTGTCTTGTGAGGACGCTTTACTTCGATTTCCTCTTCTAGCGTTTGGCAGCAGGATGTGTGTTTGTGCTTGGCTGGCACCAGCGCTGTGTGAAACGCAGCTGGAAACAAATTCTGATTACAATTCTCTGTGTGCACCTGGCACAAACTTTGCACCATTAAAACGTACCAAAGTCACCAGGGGAAATGGGGTGTGGGACGAGTCTATGTTAATGGTTGTTGCTATGATTTTGTAATTCATATTTAAATAATTGACTTATTTCCTTTCTGCTTTTAAGCTTCCTGGCAATTATGCAAACCAGTTTTTTAAAGCTTATTTGCAGCAAAAGGTTATAATAATACAACAGCTTGAAGCTGCAGCGAGATTTGGAATCACAGGGGTAGACAAAACTTGTTCCAAATAAAAATGCACCAAAATGCCTGCTCAGTGCCGCCAACAGCACGGGGTAACCGATCGAGGTGGCCGAGCCCAGCGTCGGCCCTGCAGCCCGTGGGACAGGGACCTGCTGCTGTGCCAGGCACTTGGGTTTCAGCCCCAAGGGGGGTGCCGGGCTCCGTCCCAGCCTCCCGGACCGCTCCCACGCAGCCTGCCGGACCCTGCCCGGCTTCTCTGTGCTTGGTGGCACCAGGGGGACCGTGGTGCTGAGCCTTTGAGGGGAAAAGAAGAAATGTGGATGATTCTGGAGGGATGGTAAAAAAAAGTTGATGTTTATAACTGGCTGCCTGCTTGCTATTTAAACATGCAGGGAGACATCTGATAAATATTTAAGTAGCACCAATTTATTTAGTGCTGTACATGTTTAACAAGATGAATACTAAAGAGGCTAAATAGATTAAGATTTCTAAAATGATTGTGCCAAATGTGTCTTTTTACTTCAGGCCTCTGTGTAGCAAGGATGTTTCCACCAGTGTAACTATCTTTTAATACATTAATAACTCTTGTGCTTTGAAACGCCAATGAACATATCCTGCACCAAGGTAGCCACGCTGAAGTAAGCAGTGTTTTGTGCCACTGGAACGCATCCATGGTGTATCTGTACCAACAAAACACCTTCAGGTCAGACCAGGCTGGGGATTCTGCGTGTCTGCTCTGGCTGTCACCTTGAACATCTTTATTCTCACCTTGAAAGGCTTTGCTTTTGCATGAAGATGGTTTTAATGTTTAATATTGCCCTTCCACACATGCACGCTAGTCTCACCAAACTCACAAGTAAATGCATCTGTATATACATGAAATATGTGACCCCAGTGTGTTTCTGTCTCAGTCACGTGTGGTGGGGAGTAAGTTTGAGTGTGGAAGATTAGCTTGAGTACTTTGTATGACATATAAAGCCTCAGTGAATCTCACTTGATTAGTTCTCCTGTCCTGACCCTAATACAGAGGTAAAAATACTTAATGGCCTGTACTAAATTAAGTAACACCAGACTGTGACTCAAGTATGCATGACTAAATCTAGTTTAGTGATTCTTATGCTTGAAGTGTGTCAGCAAGCTACCCCCAGAAGAGAATGGCTTAGGTGATCAGCTTGCAAAGGAAGAACCACTTTTGAATACGTGTTTATATTAGTCATAACCATGCAAGAGCCCTCTGGCAGTGCTGAGCTTTTGTTTCAGATAGTAGAATACCCATTAGAAATGAAATTACAGCATCGGCATCATTGAGAGCTTTTTCCATTTGTTGTATTTTGATTGAGAGAAAGCCTGCCTTCAGCATGACACTGTGCAGCTATCATGGCTGTTGACATCAGAACAGAAGACTCTAAATATACATTAGCCACCATTTCGTGCTTTTATTTGCTCCCCCTGCAACACCAGAGAAGCCCAGCTGAGATCAGAGTGTCGTGGTACAAACACAGGCTCGCACCCTGCTCAGAGGTACAACTTCACATGGGCCAGGATGGGACAAGGCCAATGCAAGTCGTCTTAACGAAGCAGACAAAGCTGAACTTCTGTTTCTTAGCTGTGAACATCTCCTCGATGCGGCTCCCGCTGCAGAACGGGGGCAGAGCTGCCTCTGCCCCACCACCGGAGCAGCCCTGCCCCACGCAGACGAAACCCTCACCACCAGCAGCAATTCCCCTTTTGTAGGCAAAGGAGGCAGTGGCTGCTTCTTGTAGGGTTTTTGCTGTCCCTGTCAGGCTTCTGTTTTCAGCAACTGCCTGTTTTGCCCATGGTATTAAGCCACTTAAAGGAAGGGGAGAGTTTCCACACAGTCTGGTTAATTCTTTTTTGAGCAGAACTGGAGCTATAAAAACCTTAAAAATGCTTTAGAAATTATGCTATCATGTATGAGAAATACAGCCTATGCGTCCATATATAAAACAGGATTCCATATTAAATGCATTTATCCTCATTCTGTCATCCACACAAAGTTATTTTCACCATTAAAATTATGTGTGACAACTTGTTTATCCATTCTGAATGCACTGGACAGGAGCTAGTTTTCTGTATTTAGAGCAGAACATACATCACCTCCAAACACAAATATCACATCTATTTGAGATGCTTGCTGGAAGATTTAATTCCTATATCAATTTTGTTAGACAGCATTTCAGAGCATTTCAGACGGAGCTCTGGGTTCTGTACTGTGGAAAGATCTTCCATCGGTCTTACTAACATGCAGTAAGAGAAAGGCTGTTGAAGCTCTCTCAACAAACAGCAAGGAAGGGACACTTTGCCAGTGAGGCAATAAAAAGCCTAATGGGAGGCTACCAAAGCCACAGCATTATTTTATTTGGGAGAGGTTTGCCAGGACAGCGGGAGTCCTGGTGACTCAGAGGCTGGAGGCTGAAATAAAGACCAGAACACTGCTGTCAGCTGGAGGAAGACCCAAGGCCTTCGACTAAGTCTGCGCAGTTAATCTGTGGAGATCAGAGACAAGGCAAAATGGGGTTTTCTTGTCCTCTGTAATTGGAAGAAGATGCAGAGGAGTTTTTTGCTCCGGATTTCACGGGACTTGGTTACTTTTACTTACCAAAACATAACGGGAGGGTCTGAAGAAAGACTCCCCGGCTTGTGGCCCCACTTTGAGAAGGCACAGTTTTTGCTCCTGCCGAGCAAGGTTACCCAGGGCTTCCTCCACCACCAAGACCACTGCAATTACCAGAGCAGAAAGGCAGTAGATAAGATATCGGGATATAGAAAAACTAGTTGCCTACTGCCTTCTGTATTTACGATTGTTTTGCACCAAATACAAACACTGTGATCTATTCCAAAGAGCCATTTAGGGATGTGGAAGCAGAGGAAGAGCTCAGAGTAAATTAGTGCTGCTTTTGAGTGAAGGTTTCAGTAGCGTACAAACACTTGCAATGCTTGGTCTCTTGCTGTGAATATCTTTTTTTCCCTAGTCCTGGGGTGAATTGCAGTATGAGATACAGCCTTCAGAAAAACATTAATTAGTATTTCCAATCCACAGCATCGAGCTTGAGCCAGCTGTTCTTTTAGATTCATCTACAGCACATGTCCATCTCTGAGATTTTATAAGCAAATTAGACTGTATGTACTTGTTTTCAGTAGCACACAAACAGGACACACATTTTATGTGAATTTACCCTCTAGCGTCTGGAAAGTTCAGTATTTGAACAAGTCATGCATTGGAAGCCCCCATCCATATAGTCACAAAAACCCCCTTGGGATGAGTGAGGGCAGGAGGGGAGAAGGAATCATCAAAATACAATTCCCAGCTTGTCAGCCTGCCTTTGTAATGGCTGCTGGGAGCTGTATGTGTTCATGTGGCTGAGACGTATTTTAAGCATTATTGTCAGGCATCTTCCTGGTACATTCTCCTCTGTTTCAGAAGCAACGGGTCAGAGTTACTAAGCGTATGTGCATTATTTACACATCAATGCTGCGCAATTTCCATCATCCACCTACAGAAAATATCCAAATTCAACAGCACACTTACCTATTCATTATGCGTAACTTCCCAAGTCTCAGATACACACTTCAGGCCATGCTTTCCTACATGAAATTCTTCTTTTTTTTTTTTCTTTTTTACTAATTTACTCCTCCTTTGCCCTACAAATATATATAATTAATTTTGAATATTTTATGCAAAATGCAATACTAATGGGATTTGAGTCTTCCTGATAAGGATTCAGGTTCTGTAACTGGTATTCATACAAAACTTAGTCTCTAGGTTTCAAAATAGATGCGATTCACAGTGCAAAGCCTCTTAAAGGCACAAAAATAACAATGTTTAAAAGGGAAAAAAAAAGGAATAAGTGTCACTCATGCAATTCCCCAAGAATTCTTCCTGAGCAGGAAGAGCTGCTTCTTCCCCAAGAAGATGACAATGCTGAAACCTCTCCCATTACCCATTTGGAAGAGGATGAAAAATAAAATGCCCATCCTCAAGCTGGCAGCTGGATCATGCTGCAATAGAGTCTTGTTTTCGGTGTTCACAGTCCAATCTCTAGTCAGCTTAAAGGGGGAGGATGACATGCTCCCTCCTGTGGTTTGGAGCAACATGCACCCTGAAGGCATACAAAAAAATCAGTTCTTTTACTTTCCAGTTGCAGAGAAATAGAGATATTTTTGTTCAGCCTGGAGCATTCTCTCAGTATTTTCTGGGTGCACCCAGTTATACTTATGCCATGAGAAAAAAAAAAAAAAAGATTTGAACTATTTGGCATCTCATCCTCTCTGGCTGTTTCTTTCTCTCTACCTGCAATTTGGTTGACTGGAGAAATTTGAGTTTTTATTTGCACTCATGTGATACTTCCACTCAATGTTATAGTCCATATCATACCGTGCCCTCATCATTCAGCATCCCTCTATTACCCATAAAGGGTGAATATTGCCTTCCTTATGGCATTCATTGGTCAGGGAGCGCTCCTTCATGCTCTCAAAATCAAAGGAACCCTTTCTTTTTATACAATTGTGTTCTACACAACATTTTTTCATACAATGGGACCAGACCCTCCAAGCCTATTCATGCTAATAGCCAAAGCAAAAGTAAGGACACCTCTAAGCATGACCAGTGAATGAAGCAGCGTCAACACCCCTCTTAAACTGCCACATTGGGTTACCCTTTATTCGCCAGCACTCGTCATAAAGAAGCTCCACGTGAAGTGATGTCTGACATCCAAAAATTGTCAGCCCAGTGCTCCATCTGTACCTTTGTCAAGCATCTAAGAGACAACCAGAGCTTGTGCAGCCTTTGCTTGTGCAGGGCTACAGTCCCTGTTACTTGAAGGAACCCAAGACTCTCGCTCAGACAGTTGTGGCTGTGCAGAGTTACACTGAAATCACCTGTAAGGCAACTGTAGCTTGAAAACAGACAAGTTACGTGGCAGAAAATTATACATCCCAGATGCAAAGAGTCAAATTTTTTCAGGACAGAATACGTACAAAAACAATGGGAGTTGATTTGGCTTCCTGTCAAAATAACATGCAAGACATTCACTTTTTTTCCTGAGTAACTTGCCTTTTTTAAAAAAAAAATAGAAACCTTAGAGGAAATAGTGATCCTACTAGAAATAACTCTCAGATATTCATCAAAAGAATTTCTGGTGACAATAGTGTTTTATATTTTTGAGTTGGACATCAAACAACAACTGGGCAGAGCAGCACATAAACCTGGAAAATTTCTCCCTAGAGTCTTTCACAGATATCAGATTCCAGCTCAGTCTCTCAATTGTTGAAAATCTGTGGGAATTATATGAACTACCTCTTGCTTGTGTGTGTGCAAGTGTCTTCCCTGATCATTAGGGCTATCGGGAATATTGCAGGGTCTGGGAAACGGACAGAGACAAATAGAGCAGGATGGGTCCAGAGCAACCTCCCCTGGCAGAACGCCAGCAGCTCCGTTCAAACACTGCAACAGCTTGTGCAGCGCCGACTCGGTCTCCCTGCAGAGTTCAGGTTTCCAACATATGGTGGCCATAAAAGGGCACAAACAACTTGCACTAATTGTGCGAGAGAGAAATAAGCAGTAAAAAAATGGGAAGATCAAAGAGGGAGAGATTATTAGTACCAACACCAGATGTTCTGGAAAAAGCGGTCCTAAGTGACTGGAAAGGAGAAATTTTTGACGACCCTGTTTGTGCACTAATTCACAGTTGCATTTATCTTCGTCTCGTCACTATTGCCAGTGAAAGAGGGTCTTCTTTGGAAAGGGAGCTGCTGTTGGTATGCTCAGGCACCACTATCCTTTTCTCTGCTGATCATTGCTTTCTGCCATGGTTAGTTCTCATGTAAACCCACAGTGAGAACCACTGGGTTAAATAAGACACCATTAGGTTAAATGAGGTTATTCAGGTGTTAGAAGGGCCTTGTAACAGGAAACAAACACACAGAGTTGAGGGCCTGGATGTTAAAAGGAGGGTCACAGTTTAGAAAGGAAAGTGTGTGTGAAGCCCCCCAGCAAGCCTCGGCAGTCTAATTTAAACTCATTTCTTTCCATCAGTTACCAGGATTTACCCCAGTTAAACCATACCCAACAAGGGAAAAGGACTCCTATAGTAAAGTTGATGTGTTTTCAGAAGTGGTATCTGTTTAAAGAGGCAACCCTCTTTGAATCCTATTAAGGGCAAGGCTAAGCCACAAAGCTCACTTGGGTATTGCTTAAGTAGGCGTAGGTATGAGCACAAGAGAAGGAAAAACAACTCAGAGGAAGCCAGTGGGGACTGCCATAGGTACAGCTGCGAAAGCACATGTAGCAGGACCCTAAAAGAAAGTCTGCGAAGACAGGGCTCTGGGCCAGGGTGCTGGCTGTAAGGTCGATGAGATGTTAGAAAGGAAACGCCGTCCCGTTTGATCTTTCTCAGGCTCCGCTAAAAAATGCCAGAGTCTTTGTCAACAAGCAGGATCACATTAAAGATGCATCCACATTCAGTTTCCTCCTGCGGTTAAAACAGTTTGAAAGCCCTTTCTGATCTTTCTCTGTCTTGGTTCTTGGGCAGCAATCCAGAGTGAAACCTGTGAACATGTTAAGTAATTCCCATATGAAATTTGCACAGTGACCTTTGCTGCCCTGGGGCTTGTCATTGCGTTATCATGAACAAGACAATGAAGATGAGCATTACTCTGCTTTCAGACTCTTAAGAAAGCCTCCTAATAGAGCCCTCTGAAATTAATGGAATGTTTAGCATGTTTGCATTGAGGAACATTTGAGAAACAGCATTTGTTTCAAGCAGTGTTACTAAACCTTTGATCAGTTCTATATGCTAGAACCATACAGGTGTATTATGTTTGGATTTTGAAACAGAAGTGTTTGATTTATATTTCATTATTTTTCTTGAAAACAAATACATTTGAACTACAACTTACTCAAAGAGTTTGTTGAAGAGAACTGGCCTATCGAGCTCCGACCTAAAGCTGAGTTAGATAGTTTCGACTTATTTTTCAATAGAGTAAGGAACAGATGAAAACTGCCTAGTTCAGCACAAGAGACATTTCTATGTTGTTTTATCTTCGTGCTCCCAGTCAACTTCTGCAGGTGAATATTGCTAGAAACAAATGGTACTCACTCTCAAGTTTCCAGATCATCAGGTACTATCTTCAACTGTCTACACAGTGATAGCCATTCCCAACGTGCATTTATAGCTCCCCTAACACAGTGACCTGAACTGCAGCACAGTGGTTGGCCTTGGCTCAGTACAGTTGTAGTTATCAAATAACAAATACACCTGCTAGTGAGAGAAATGCATTCAGAGCACATCCTCCACACATGTTACCAGTGCTGAATTTCATTACGTTTTTAAGAACAATTGCTAGGCCAGAACTGGGCAACAGACATACAGATTGATGTGTTTTGGAGGATGTTGCCTGAATGGAATGAAAATAGAGAAAAGATGGTTTTTCAGTACTTACCCAACCTGAATTCTACCGTTAGCTTTCTACTACAGCCAACGACACTTCTGCCAGATGAACCAAGGAGCTCCAGCAGAGTATTGCTGCCACAATCAGAACTTACCTGGTAGATAGGATTAATGTATACTTTACCTCACTGAAGCGGTACAATGTTTTTTAGACTGCCATACTAAATTTGATCCAATGGTACATCAGGTCTGGAGCAGACCTGCCTTCTCACCTCTAACTGTACCATTTGAGAACACTGTAGAAATCAGGAGGTTCAAGAATGAGGAAGACATATTCTTTAATGAAAAAGACTTAGATTTAAGAATTCCTGGACATACATTGAAGAAGGAAAGAGAAAAAGTGTTCACTGCATTATCGGATTATTATTAGCTATAGAAAGCTGTATATGACTGTAAACTCAACAGCTTGTGAGAACTTTTCAGTCAAAGTAAATTGTTCTGCAAGCCAAATACCAGCTAACCCTGTTCATAAAAGGGTCTGTTCTAATTGCTGCCTTGAAATGAAGTTGCATGAGCAGCTGAGGCAACACTTACTAGTGTGCTCATGACAGAGATGGGAATTAGGAGTTGTTCAGTTCTTACTATGATTGCTCTTAATAAGCCTGTATAATTATGTGGTAATACAATGCGAAACTTCTTCTGTGGGTTCTCTGCAATAGAGAAGCCTTTCACCCTGGGCAAAAATGTTTAGTTAAGGTGGCAAGCCTCATTTTTGCACTGCAGTCCTGCCAGTCTCACAGTACTTGCACTTGCTGTTATTTCCTATGGGGTCTTCTGATTGTATGACAATCTGCAATTTATGTATTTATTTTAGAGAAAAAGCCTCCAGCTCTTTGCGTTACAGACAAAAGCTTCCAAAAATAATAATAATAAAAAAAGATGTCCTGGGAGTCCAAGAAAAGAAAGTGGTATCCAAACCTTTTTGTTTTTTAAATCTCATTGTGTATATCAATCATGGTGCTTCAGAGAAGGGTGAACCTGCTCAGAATTTTATCCTAGGCTTGAAATACCCTTGCACATTCCCTTGGTGAAGCCCAGCACAACGACAGTAAAACAAATAATAGTTTCCTTCACTTCACGGAAGTCCTGTTCTTTAGGATGGACCAGCGCTATAGGTCCTTCTGGCCTTGTTCCTTACTATGAGACAGATTTAGGGTCAGCGAGCTAGATTCTCTGTACTTCATTTCATGAATTTCTTAAGTGGAAATAGTCTTTTATGTCCCACTCTTGGAGAATGTGCTGCCGTGCAGCTTAATTGAGATTTATTGTTTTTGAGATTATTGGCTGAAATGTGAAAGCATGGTATTATATTTGCACAGGGATTTATTGCACATTTCAAAAAGCAGAAAGGATTGTGGCTTAAGTGAAAGCTATTGTAGAATTTGGGGTATATGTTTTAATATGTATATCACTTTCAAGCAGACACAAGCTTTTAAGTATTGCCAGTTGTTTGCTAGGGGAGTTGCCTAGGAGGAACTACAGTATATTTCCTAATTAATTACTGCAGATTAAAGGCATCTTTAAATATTACTGCATTGAAGGGCAAGCTATGTTGGTGCTTTCAACTTACAACCTAGGAATTACTAATTGAATTTGTTTTAATTAGGAAAAGTCAGCTAGAACGGAGGAGCTGCCCCACATCATTTTGAAGATCCATGTAAATTACAATGCCCTGGAAATTGCTGTCATTTGCCTTAAAAAGACGGCGTGGGGTGGGTTTTGTAAGGTTTGGGAGCTTTTTGTTTCTCTTTTGTTTTTTAAACAAGTATTTGACTTCAGGTTTTTTTCATTAGATGTTATAGACAAGAGTGGGGTCTTTATACTAAATTAGCACTATATAAAATACATTCATCACACAGGAAACCTGTCGGGGTGGAGTATGTCTCTCTGATTCTTTGTGGTCTGCTGGTATTCCACCGAGAGTACAGGCTCAGAGACGTAACTTCTTGCCTGAAGTATTTTATTTCAATTCTCATCCAAAAATATAACATCCAAATATTTGACACCTCACTGGAAGTGTAAATGTAAAGATTATTGAAGTGCAAAGGAAATCAGGCAAAGCTTGCACCTTTCATCTCTCCTTCACAGCGCTCCATCTAGGATTTCATGTCAAGAGAGTGGCACTATAAGTGGAGCCCATATTGCCTCTTAATTGCCTGCTTCAGGTCTTGAAAAAAAGTGACTTTTGATTACCTATAATCAAGGCGTTTGGGTCCCAAAGCAAAACCATTAATCCATATTTATGGATTAATAAAGAGAAGTGACACCTTATTACACCTTAATAAAGAGAAGTGACAATCTCAACACAATATGCAAGAGATCAGTTTTCTAAAAGTATTCAGGTGCCTAAATAAAATTCCTTAGCATCTAAATCCTTTTAAAGTCTAGCCCAGACTTGGTGCAGTTGGCCATGCCGCTACATGGGAAACGTCCAAAGTTTATGTTGACAGAGACAACCTAATTAAAGATTTGCTTTATCAACTATAAGGTATATTAGTAGGAGCATAACATGGAAGGGAAATCACTATTCTGTCGTTTTTGTTCCCAGTGAAGCCTTGACAGGAGGACTGCCTCCACTCTTGGGGACAACACTTCAAAGATGCAGACAAATTATGGACAGTCTAGAGGAAAGAACACTAAGCTACTTTAGTCTAGAAAAAAAGATGGTCAAGAAGAGATATGATAACAGTCTTCCACTAAAAATATTGTTCTGAAGAAAGTGATTCATTGCTTGCTTTATCTGCTAGGGTAAGGAAAAAGGAAATTAACATATTGCAGGCTTCCTCTGCTTCTGCTCTTAATGCGTAGCCACCAGATTAAAGATGGTTTAAATGGCTGCTCCAATGTCCTGCCCACAAGTAAAGATTTGCTCTTTGTTGCAGAAAACGACAAATAGCTTGCCTAAAAACCAAGTTTCACAGTCACTACTGCAAGGAAAAAGCACCAGGGACTGGTGACTTTCAGCTGGGCATGATACAAGGGCTCCCGCCCAGGAGATGGGGTCTCTGTTGGCACCCAAGCCTCAAAGGCACTAGAGAGGCACAGACTCAGCCAAGAGTCAGTCACCAAGTGACCCTGGCTGCTCAACTCAGATGCTTTCAGGAAAGGCTTGAACAGGAGAGAAAGTAGTGGTGATGTTGCTCTAGGCTTGTGAATCCTAATCCTTTTGCTCAAGGATCAGGTGGAGCCAAAAGCTTCCTGGAGATGAGCGCACAGATGGTGTTTCCAAGATGGCTTTGTCACCCTCAGGTGACGTCACCCTTTGTCACCCTCAGGTGACGTTGCATGAGCTGTTGAGGAAGATGGGAATCCTCTTGATGAGGAAAGTCTCTTTGCCTGTCAGCTTCCCAGGATGGGGAGGCTTCAAGTAAGATTTGGGAGGGAAAGAGTAACAGGAGCCCATTGGTAAGCAGTAGCAGCTTGACCTGGACTAAAGTCTAAGGACCAGAATAAATCAGGTCCTTATTGTAAATCCAAGGGAAGGACAGGAAGGAATATGGGGGAATCCCTCCACTGAACATTTTAGATGCCCGAATACTGCCTGAGCTGTACGCTGCTCCCTCTCCCCGAGCTAGCAAAGGACCAGGACAGGGGCAGAGCCACAGTCCTCACCCTGTGTTCAAGAGCCATGGTGGGACACAGCCTTGCCCAGCTGACTTTGCAGGACTTTGCTTTCTTCTGACTCATCATTGGACATTAGGACATCACAAGACACTTCAAAGGTTTATCTCATTTCTTCCCTATTCCTCCTTAAGGTCCTTCAATAAACATTGCTTCTGGTGATAGGTTAGCACTTTCTGCCTTTTACCCCTATAGCTACTTGAAGGCACATTAGTAAGGCTTTGCACAACGTATTACGAGAGCTTCTTACTCGATTCATATCAACCTTCTTTGTGGAACACCACATGAAGACAAAGCACAGCAGTACAAACCCACCATTCTCCCTACCAAATATACCACTGGCAGTTTCATGGGGACTCACAGGGATCCTGGCATGTCAGTACTGAGGTATGTGAGATGTTTTCACTCAGCTTAGGCCTTATCCTGGGCACCAAAACAAAAACTCCAAAAAGTGACTAACAGAGTCATTAGCGGTTTTCTTGTGATTTAAAAAAGCAATCTTTAGAACAGGGAAGAAGGAAACGATAGATCAAACCAACTGCAGTCTTCCAGAATTTTTCTGGGCAAGTAATCAGATTTGGGTTTTGTTCTTTTTAGTGCTTGAAGAGTAGCATGGGGGTGAATGAAAGCCAGCATAAATGTCAGATCATTTCAAACCAGTGCATTTCCCTTCAACAGTGTAATACACCATAAGGTGAGAAGCAGCAGATATCACATATGTTGATTTTCATGAGGCTTTTGGTACTCTCTTACATGATATTCTCAAACTAAGGAAACATAGAACAGATTAAAATTGCTTGGAGCAGTAGACAAAGCTTGTTGGGAAATCCTGCTTGGGGAGTATTTATCACTAGTTCATCATCACACAGCAGTAAGATTCTGCAGAGGTTTCTTCATGCTCCATTGCCATTGCATGTTTTTAATCAGTAGTATTGTGCTGGTGCCAGAGAAAGGTAAAGGAAAGGCTGTGAATCCGCTACACGACAGGAGTTCAAAACAAACTTGACTAACCACAGAAACGGATGGTAAAAAAATTAAACCGAAGCTGCTCTAATACAGGATTTTACGTTTTGGCAGCACTACACTACAGCACAAGTTCAGGCTTGGGAACAATTAGGCAGTTCCATAGAAAGTACATAGATCTCACAGTGTATTCAAACTCTCCCGGGTGAGAAGTGGGATCCTGTTTTTAAGAGGTAAATCCCATACCAGGATATGGCAACTAAAATCTGGCGGATGTAATCCTGAGGCTCAGCTCAGCTGGGCAGGAAGGCATCAGCTGGAGTTCTGTGCCCAGGACGAGCATGGGACAAGCTGTCCGCAGAAAGAGACGCTGAACTCATTGGGGTGGTTTAGCAAAGGAGCCTGAAGGGAAACGTGAAGCAGTCTCAGCTGCCAAGGATGTAAAAGAAAAAGAGAGAGAGGGAGGAAGATGTGAAATTTATTCTCCCTGCCCAGGATGGACAAAAAGTAGGGGTGGTTAAATTTCAGTAAAGAAGACTTAAAACAGACAGTAGGAAGCTTTCTACAGGTAATAACAGCATTTGCAGTGTACATATTTACTGTTCAAGAAGGTCGTGGAATCTCTGTCATTTAAGATTGAGGAAGATGTTAAGCAAATATCTATCAGAATGTACATGAATGGGATGCTGCATTGGACAGGACCCGAGCTAGAATAAGTAGCTCCCTCCAGCTTCTGACACTGTGAAACAGGCTTGATTAACAAGGTTAAAAAACATAGACAAGTAAAAGAGCGAGCGCAGCAGTGAGTACTGGAACAAAACAGGCAGAAACCAGCTGAACAGCCCAGAGGACAAACCTCAGCCCTGGCATCACGCTGCTCTCCACTGCTCTCGTGGCAGGAACCCAGCCACCAGCGCTGGACTATGTGACGAGCACCAACACAGAGGAACAAGGAGGAAACGACAGCAGAATAAAACCAGAAAGATCCAAATTACGACATTGGCCTCCCAAAATACTCTAGCTGCTCTAGCCTAGTGTACTGGACTGTCTTCCCTGATTCTTTAAAAGCTGTGACTGTTGTGTGTATGTATGGCCTAATTAATTAGGCAAGTAACTTTAAAAGGTCCAGTAGTGGAAGGGCGGGAGCTGCCATACTTGTAGGATAACTCTATATAAATGCCTCCTTTGCCATCTACAAGGCGCTGGCTGGAGCTCAGATGTTCTTACCCCCACCTCCCACAGCGTGTGCCAGGCTGCTACATGCCCACACACAACCCCACCCCATTCTACATGAGGCGAGTGGAACAGAGCCCATCTGCCTTCTCCCTGTGCCAGTCAAATCACACCGTCATCACCACCACCACAGCAGCACCATCCCTCACCCCCCTGGGTGCTCAGTTGTCTCTCTGAGATGCATGAGAAGTCTCTAAATGATTCTCTCTGGATGCCAGTGTGCTGTTTACTTATTACCACACGGGGTCAAGTAGGAAACTTCTGTACCGTGAGACAAAGGTGCATTATTTATGGTTACAAAGGGGGCTTTGACAAAGGCCTCCATTTTCTGCTCTGTTCTCTACATGCAATCTACATCCAGGAGAGCCTGTCAGAGTTCACATCAGGCCATAGCCTCACCTTGGCACCCATCAGCAGAGAGAAACCATACCTGGCCAAATTCCTGAGATGTCTAACAAAGGAGAGGAAATATCTGCTCTTATAAAGTGCCCAAAGCCAGGTCCCCCCTACCCCCAGCTCAGCGAGTCAAGGATTACACCGATCCATGAGCAAAAGGGCTGTTCGCATCTACTTCCTCAGATCTTGTTCTACGAGGGCTTCTCATCTGGTATCTCAGACAATGCTCCCCAAAGGAAGACCTTCCTCAAGTCCTGAGCACATACCTTTGCAGAGGCAGCTACATGCTTTGAAGACCTGGTATCCAGCCGGGGGAACAAAAGCGCACAGTAACTAGTGTTACAGCCAAATTTTTTCAGGGACCATTCAGTTGATTTGAAGGGGCTAGGCTGACAGTCAAAGTGACAAAATGGCATGGCTTAGGAGCGTGGAATGACAATGAAAAAAGACTTTACCCTACTTTGTCCCTACCACGTAAACATACACAAATGTATCTCTGGAAACGCGCACCCAAGTGCAGGTTATTCCTACTGTTACACTTCAGGTATGAAGTTCTACATTTGCAGAGGGTATTTTCAAACATTTTTTTTTTTCTCCTGTGGTTGAAGTTATTTATCAGCCCCCTCCCTCCTTCCTTTTTTTTTTTTAATAAATAAAATCCTATATATATTCTTTGTAGATCATTAGCAACCATATAAATGACACAGCTTTAGAAGGTCCAGTCTGCTGAGCATTACACCATGGTGGGCAGGAGGAGAAAATCTCTGATTATTTTGTCTGTGAAAAACATTATCCTGACCGATTTCTCTTCAAGACACTAGGAAAGACTTTCAAATGCTCCATAATATGCTAAACAGAACTAACAGGTTTCATGTGGCGTTTAGGCCACAGCTTCTCATTGATTAGGGAGCTCTGGTTTATAGCCATTGCAGGATTGTGTTTGAAGGTTACCAGGTGTCCTCGTACTCGTGTTATCCAGTCATGAAATCATAACGCTGAGAATTTGATACCCATCTCACTATTGACCACAGGCTGCCGACAGCTGCTTGGAATATTATGGCAAGCCCAAGCCAGCGATTGTCTTTAGAGGAAGAAAAGGTAATTACTATAAGACAATCAACATTTTTTAATAGTCCAAGAGCCCTTCCCTTCTCAAGTTAAATTCCAGTGAGAGTTATTTTCCTCTACAGGCAAGATTTATTCAGTCTTTTTGTCTTAAAAAAAAAAAAAGCTTCAGATTATGGCCTGGATGAACACTAGAATAATGAATGAAAATTTGCCATGTCCAAAATGACAGCAAGGATAACAGATTTAAGTTCTAGCTCATCTCCTTGGTATTTAAACTGTAAGGAGAATTTACAGGTAAACTGTAAGACCCGCAAACTGAGAATACTGTGTATCGGTCTCTTATTCACAGTGCTCTTCCTGCTCTCATGGACTGCTCACACCAGAGATAAACCAGAAATTATCTTGCTCCTTACAGTGGTTATGTGAAACTATGGAGCTTGTATTTTTGTTTTTTAGGGTTTGCAGTTTGGTTAGCATATCAAGACCTTAGCACACCTACTGCCCTCAGGCCCCCTGGGACAAAAATCTGCATTACTGAAAATTGGGACTACTGGAATTTTAATGTTTTAGAAACTAGACTTGTCAAATCAATTAAATAAATAGCAATAAAAGAAGACACATATTCAGATCAAAAGCTGAAACTTACCTCATGCAATTTGCCATTTTGAACATTAGATGTACAAAGCAGGTAAATCAATCCCACAAAATTACTCCGACGCCAGTAGCAGAACATCTACTGTAAAGAATCACTTATTAAATATACACTGGGGCTTTCGTCCTTGCTTTTAAGAAATGAGGCTCTAGCACAAAAACTAGGTAGAGAATTTACTCCTGCCTGCATGGAGGCAAAAGAGCACGTGGTCACTAAATAGCAGAACAAGCACCATAAACCATTACCTCAGATGGAGCAAAACTCACTCTCATCCAATGTCAAAGTAATTTTAATTGACTAAAGGCAACTCAAATTTTTAGATCAGCCTAATAGGTGGGTTCTCTGCTTCTGTATTCAGGACATTGTCTCAAATCAGTAGCTAGTGCCAAGCCTAACACAAGATTCATTTTCATTACAGCTACGCCTTGCAGGAGTCCAAAAGGCACAAAGTGTTAACTGACCTGAAAACAAGGTCCCATAGCTTCAAGGTTAGATACATATACATGATACTTCATGAACTGTTTCCAGAAGAGGCTAGTTCAGCACGGCTCCTGCTGCCTTGGCTACAGAAAGAAGTTGGCTGATGGCTATATTGCTGCCTTTAACAAGAATGTCAAGTTCAAATCAAATCTGCAGGAAAATTTTGGACTCTCAGTCAGTCCTGTCACCAGGACTGTACTTGCTAGCATCAACTCAAATACCTTCCCGTTTTCATTTAGTGTACTGAGCCTAACAGTATGCTGTCCAGTGCTGGATTTTAAGTTTCATTGCCACACTTCCCAGTAAGCCAGAGGCATCACTTCCCAAGACTCCCCAGTTCCACTTCTCTGAATTACCTATTTGAAACTGTCAGCATCAAACTAGCGATTCCTGAGCTACCTCGATACTTAATTTATTTTCAACAGGAACAGCAGATATAAGCATCTGTCAGGACTGGGCATCACAGGAACATACTCGTTCTGATATTCAAAGCAGTCAACATACATATTACTGCTTTTGTCCAACAAACTGGACATGGATGGGAAGAAGCAACACCAACATAAAACCTGAGCCTTCCCTGAACACCAAAAATCGCTCTATTAAAAATATACTTACCTTGCAACATCGCTTTCATGCCACCAATCTTAGTAATTTCTGATATAAAAACGTGGAAGTAGTAAATGCAATATAATGTATAATACATGCAATGTGTTTGCCTATTCAATACAGGATTTATTTAGTGAAGTTTAGTATGACTGCACCAAAGTCACCCTAAAAAAATTAGAAGCCAAGGTAGTGCTGCTGCAACTCCCATCTTTGTACTCACAGAGTCAGCTCCTCTCTCTTGCCTGGATGCTCAACACCTTCTCCAGTTTGGCTGTAGACAGAACTGCCTCCAAGTAAAAGTGAAACTTTGGCTCTGCTCGACAGCATTACTCTCCTACAAAGTGGTAATGAATGGAAGAAATGACAGCCTACGCAGCCTGAAACAGTAGCTGTGAGGTACAGGTGGGCAGCATGTTTACAATAGGGGCACATTTTAAAATCTGAGTTTATTTCATCGCAAACATGATAATAGTGTTTTCATCAAAGTTGAGAAATAATTTAAAAACCTATTATCATTTTGGATTTTTCTGTTGTTAGAGCTGCGAGCTTACTAAAGAGTAGTGTTATATATTCATGATCCCTCTTACAACTCCTGTGTTGGCAGCGTTTTTTCTAAATCAGAGTATAACAGATACTGAAGTCCTAAAAGTCTAGCTAGGCTCTGGCTTAGTTGGCATGCCCAATGAAAGATACTGTTCTCCTAGAGAAAAAGACAGAGAAATGATACATTCGGTGGTTTTGACAGCCTTCATAGGCTTAGATGCTGCTAAGCATCTCATACCACTATACAAAAAAACTTCCTTGAAATAAAGATGGTCTCATTGCACCGCTTTCACGGCTAGCCCCCTTTGCTAGCTGCTTAGTACTCGCACAAAACCATCCGCTTCCTTGGAGTCAAGATTAACATATCCCAAATTTCTAAGAAAGAGCCATTACTCTGAAGAATTCTTAAGAGCAAACTTTGTTTAGTGACTGTGAAGAGCATTTCTGAAGCCATGATAACCCAAGGCTGACACAGCTGGTACAACTCCCAGTTTACTCACAACGGAGTAGCCCAATTTGTAAGACAAAATGTTGTGACATTTCAGGAGTTTCACAAAGGTTGATTACATTTGTGCTATAATTAAGTTGCATTCATCCTTGCTTACCACCACCAGATTCAGAATTGTAGCCCAACAGCTGAGCTGGCATAGCAGCCACAACTGGGCAAATACTGGCTTTAACAAGTGACCTTAAGAACTATGCTGACGTACAAAACCTGGCTTCTAAATGAATATTTAGAATATAGAAACTTTTGCACTACAAAAACAAGACAAAGTTGAAAAGTTTCAACAAACTCACTCTAAATTAAGAGGCAAGTAAATTAACAGTGTACTT
Source organism: Ciconia boyciana (assembly GCF_034638445.1). Lineage (NCBI taxonomy): Eukaryota > Metazoa > Chordata > Aves > Ciconiiformes > Ciconiidae > Ciconia > Ciconia boyciana. Next base: position 17,530,459 of record NC_132938.1, read on the forward strand.
GTGATTGTAAAACTACTTTGCTTGAGGGGAAATTCTGCTTGGCTGATGAACATCTGAAAGGCTTCACAAGATTAATTAAATAATCCTATGGAAAACATGGTTGTTCCTTAATGCTCCCGTAATGAATAATACAAATTATGAATATACACCGTACTCAGCGTGGGCTTTTGGAATTAATCTGGCAACTGTGACTTTAGTTGAAATATCACTGCTTGCATCAGAACTGTCTAGATTATGTTTTTGGAGGGATTTATTAATTGAAGAACTCAATTTATTTACTGCTTAACCTCTGATGCTCTTACTTGTTTCACTGTTAAGACGGGAGCTTTGCAATAAAACCTAAAGAAATAAAGAACTGCATCTACAGACGAGAAATTTGGTCTTGCTGGTTTTGTTCGTTTGCTTGTGGCTTGCCCCCACCCACTCCAGCCACCTCTAGAGTTCTGAGAGGACCACCCAGGGTCAGAGAAGAAGCTGTGACCTTTCATTAAAGAGGCACTGCTAGATATTCAAGGAATCCCTATTAATCACAAACAAGAACATGAGAACAATTAGAGAGCTTGGAGCGAGAGAAAACAATGAAATTTCATGCCCAGTTGGCCCGTACCAGACTTTAAGAGTCTTTAACAGGATGCGTTGTATTTGCAATGCCTCAAGTATACCTTTGAATTATTTTGATCCGTAAGTCAACAGAGTTATGCCTACACAACAAAAGGAGATGTAACAGCCATATCTCAAAGCCTACCTATACTGCTTTAGATTTAGTTATCACAATTCAAGCGTAAAAACAAAGCACCAAAGGCTCCCAGCCTCAAGATGAGGACCTGGCCCAGGGCTTGGACTTAAGAGCAGTTAGCCATTACCCTTTCACTGTTACTATCATGTGCTCAGGAAAGGATTTGCCTAAGCTTATACTGCAGTTATATTTGGCTTTGCTCTGTAGGTATAACTAGTCCAATTGTAGTAACTGACTACATAAATTACAACTCCCTTAAGACATAATATTTTTTCATTTACATGGGTTTTGCCTTTAAAAAACAAATTAATAGTAGGTTGGCATCAATACTTTCTTCCTATAAGTGGCAGTAACCAACTGCTACAGAAATAAATCAGAAGTAAAGCCACTGATAACCCAGTTCTTGAGCACATTTGTGTCCCACATTTGCAAGCATCTTACTTTAGGGAAATTGGAATTTAATACAGTAAATACATTGTAAGTTCACCAACTCTAAACACCAAGAAAGAAATGTTGACACTGTGCTTTTCCTTTTTTAAACAAATATTACAAAATTGAATTTTATTGAGTTTCACACAAGATGCACTTATAAAATTGATACAGAATGTCATTCAACAGAAAAAAATGAAAGCAATTCCAAGCTTCCTTTAGCAACTGCTAAATAATTCAAAAATAAGATACAGCAAAATGACAGATAATCTGAATTTCAATGTGTGAACATCTCCAATTAGTATAAAATACATCAAAAATTAAAGAATTTCAGATTTTTCCCTGGCACAAGTCCTCCTCTTTTTACTCTCATCCCTGAACAGTAACCACAGATTTTGGCTCTTACTCCAGCTACTCTTCATGGGAGAGGAGAGGCTGAAAGACTGCAGCAAGAAGTTCCCACCAGAGCAGACCACGCTAACCGGTATGGCAAAGCTATCTCATTACCAAGTCTGCTCAGATATGCGATAACTCTGTCCAACTGTCTCCATTTGCTATATGACTGTAGTCCTGTAAGTTTCAGGGATTAGCATATACATTAAACTTTCACACATACATAAACCAAATAAACTTTGGCTTTCCCACTCTGATAAATTATGAAATTAGCAAAGAGCAAATTTTGTCTTCATTTGTTCAGCACTGAAGTACTTTTATGATACCTTCTCTTGGAAAGTGAAACTGGTGCTTACTTAAATATCTGAAAGGCATTTGAAGTTAATGCTGTCTTTTAACAACAATATATGAAGAATTTTCCCTTATACTAAAGGGTCTCTTCTGATACAAGTCTCCAGCCTAAGTTTCGAGCTCAAGTTTATTCCATTCTTGGTCTGAGGATTCCAAACCATCTTTCATCAATTCTCCCACAACTGCATCTCACACTTCAAATTAAGATGCATTGTAATGCTTAAATGTTCTTTATAGACCTAGTCCATCTACTTAAGTTTGGCTAAAACCAATGAATTAAAATGGATAATTCTGATTTGATTGTCAGTATGAGCTTTTATAGGCATGTTCTCAGGCAAGTTAATACACAGACGTCATTCTTATCAGAGTTAAACCCAAAACGCAGTGTAATATTCTTTTCTGCTGCTTTAATGCCATACATACAGTTCCGACACAACAGTTGCTTGCTGCAATTAACACTGCCTTTCCTCAACACATAGAAGTGCCCCTTTATTATTTTTTCCTACAGCAACAAAAAATCCTCAGCTTTTAAAAATAATTTTATAAATAATTTGCCTTGCAGGACACACAACACAAGAAATGATTATGCTTCATATTTGCCCAGTTAAGCAGAACCTTCATTACTGTGATCTCTCCTTGGTGTTTAGTATTTAGATAAAATAGTATACAGTAAGTCTTTCATTTATAGGCAAAATTTTATTCTGATTACAAGATTTTCAAGATACATCTTGAAAAGATTTTTGTTGACAAGAATAACTACCTTGACTTACTGTTTTATGTACCAATGCTTTATGCGTTTGTTGATATAAGCACAAGTTTTGAATTCTGCTTGCAGATGTTTAATAAAACAGGTAACTGGAAAGGCAAACTTCCGGTCAAGTTGTCATACATTTCCAGGAATATCCTTACACTGGAGGAACCTTCATGAAAAGGAGTATCTTCTGGAAGCATGGTTTCATAATGCAGAACAGGATTATGCTTTTTTCCCCAGTCTATTTTCCAGAAAAGTGATACTGCAGCTCTGCCACCAGGCTAGAGACTCACGATCCACCACATTTTCCAAGAGGCAAGCTAAAGATCACTTACTTGACCTGACCAGATACCAAGCCAAGTTACTTGTAGAAAGAAATTAATATTTTTTGCCATTAATAATTTAAGTTTTTAAATAAATATTTATGTGCCTTTTTGGCAACTGTCCATTCTGGTAGCATCTGCTGTCCCAACAGCTCAGTATCCTTAGCACATTGATTAAAAAAAAAAAAGAAATCTTAGTCAATTCTGTTTCCACAAATGGTAAACCTGTCTATCTCCAACAAGTCTTTCTTTGAAGACCTGTGTTTTAATTCTGAACTGTCTTGGCTTATATCTTTTTCTTCTCCATCAGGAGTTGTCAGAAATTGATCAGAATTGCTTGTTACAAGTAAAGATGGCATATTCTCCTTCTGATGCACAGGTTGATTGGTAACTGATGTAGATCCATTTTCATCTGTGGAAATTCCTGTTGGAACATAAGGCAATTACAAAGATAATAATGAATTTAACATAGACATACTGATGCTTCTATAACATCCAGATTCATACAAAGCTGTCCTGAAAAAGTGTGCTGCATCAAATCAGCAGAAGCAACAGAAGAATGCTTTGTGGAAGCCACTACCCTCTTCTTGGTTTTACCGTAAGAGATTTCCTTTTCTAATTTGGTAAAAGGATTGAAAATGAATTCTACAGAAGTTCAGATAAGACCAAGGACATAAGCAGCAGATGTTAGGACACACACTGCATTCTTCTGGTTTACATACTCATTTTTGTTGGCTTAGGCAAAAAGATTTGACAGTCATTGTATGAATCCCACAAATATTTTCTCCTGAAATGAAGAAAATGAATCTCTGTGGAGGGAACCAGATGTGCCTAATCCTCTACATATGTACAATAAACCTGGCTTCTCTAGGGATAGCTAATGACTCATGCACTGCTACACACTTCAATAGCACTGGCTCCCAAAGCAGTTGTATTCGAGATCTCTATTTTTATTCCTGCCTCTTACTTCAGTGGAATTGAACACTGGCTCCATTAACCTAAGATATTTGTAAGTAATATCCATGTATTGTTTCCACATTTTGTTAAAACATGTTAAGAATTAAAATGCATAGGCAAATGACAAGGAAATAAATTTTTCTTATTTACTATCTCCTCCTAAGGACTGAGTTATTGTTTCTAAAGGAATCTAAAAAAATCTGACTAATGTGGAGAGTACTGCAGACCAGCCCAAGGGAACATTATTTGTCAGAATGGCAGCACTACCCAAATTACTACAAAAACTTCTTTCTGTATAGCATCTCTTCACAGTATACCATCTGCTGCTTGAAGGTACATGGATTACTCTCTATAGTCTTATGCAAGTCAAAGGTACTAAACTTGCATCAAGAAAGGAGACAAGTAATGCTAATTGTAGAACTTTGTTACAAAGGTAAGTATTTTCTAACCCAGCAGCTTCCAGAGAAAGCTGGTCAGCCTATAAATGATTACCAGTAATTAGAACTTCCATCCTTCAAGAGCAAGTATAAAATTTTATCCTTCAAAATTTTAAACTGTTTCTGTGGACAAGGTGGAAACTCTTAAGAAAATAAATTGACTTACATTATAAACTGATAGAAAGTAGACCAGATTAATTCCCTCACCCTCACGCTATTAAGAGATAGGTTGAGAGACTGTATTGCAAAAGAGCTGGTAAGTGGGGCACAGGGATTAATCAATATTGCAGAACCCAGCAGTAATAATGCAGAGACACAGAAGCTGGGGAAGGTAAAATCATTCTTTCACATAATTGAGGTTTCTAGTAAATAAAGAGCTGTTAAAAGGTATAAAATACCCTGAAAAACTGTTTAAAAAAAATCGAGCTTTTTCATCACCAATGGAAGTTTAGAATATTCTAAATAAAATCAGCAAAAGCTTTTTGATTGCTACTCTTTAATCAAAATCTTTCCATTTGAGGAAATAAGCATATCTGCTGACTGACCTGGTAAAACTGCTGCTGCTTCAGCTAAAAATAGTCTTCAGGATTTATTTACTGTAAGTTTAAGGGTCAATCTAAGTAAGTATAGCTTATTACATCTCATATCCAAGTATCGTATTAGAATCTTTTATTAAAACATTATCATTATGACAGTTGTCTAATGAAATGCAAAAGGCATTCAGACCAATTCATATTATATTCTTTCACGATGAAACTAAAGCAACTCTATGAATTTAAGCTATTTTAAAATAAATGTCTGCACCACATTTCTGCATGATGTGATTTGACACAGGCGAGAGATTTATGACTGAAACACTGACAGATTCTTAACTCTACGATTGCTGGCGAGACACTATGACAACTAATAAGCACCTTACATTTCAAGCTGTTCAAGTCTTTGGCAAGCAACTGAGTGAACACAATAAAAGCTTCACTGTTAAGTTCTCTATGGCTCTCACTGAGCTCTTCACAGAGGAAGATACACAATCCAATTCAGTTGACTGGAACAATGAACGTTTCCGTTTCCTTCTATAATGTGCCACAGGAACATAATAATGCCCCATTCCAATTATATATTAACTGCTAATGCTAAGGACCCATACGAGAAAAACACTGCACAGATTTGACATGAAGCGAGTAGAGACCAGCTGAAATTCCTATTTGGATTTCATAAAGCTTTTCATTCATGTGTTCATGATGATTATAAGTAATTATATCTATTGTGTGCCATGTTTTACATTAATTTCCCTAAGAAATGCATAGATTGCTTATTAAACTTCAGCACTTCCAGAGACGATGTGTAAACATTTACTTATTTGTGTAGTGACATGGCAGAGGGGGTTGGACTAGATGATCTTTGAAGGTCCCTTCCAACCCAAACCATGCTATGATTATGATTTTCAAACAAAAGCATGCTACTGTTCTGATGTTTCTATCAGCTTCACATATCAGGGTGGGATCTTATCAGAGAGATGAGTATTTCTAACCAAAATAAGATGCATGAACTAAAAGCAATAAATTCTATTACATTTACAGACTTGTGCTCACAGCTGTGATATGGTACAATAAAGGTCCAGCAACAGGGTTACTGTGCAGCAAACAATGTCATACATCTGGTTTAATATTAAATTTAGTCTGAAAGCAATTGTCATTATAGTTGAAAATAAAACAAGGCAGTTAGCCTTACCTTGGGTAGATTTAAACATGCTTTGCTGCTTGCCAGCCGTCTTCCCTGGGGTGGCAGTCAGGACAGGATTGAATAATTTTTCCTCCATTTTTGCTTCCTTTACATATTGACATGACTTCCCCAGCAATACAATACTGTTAAGGACTTTTAGAGATATTAACCTGAAAAAATAAAAGGATTTGTTTACATATTTGCATTAGCATATTAAAATAATTGCATATTATTCATACTGCAATTACTCATATTAAAATAATTGCATATGGTTACTGCTGTCTTGGAAGGATTAGCTAACAAATTAAATCCCTTCAACACCAAGATCAAAAGGTAATTTCCTTTTTCTAACAATTTGTTTCAGATTCAATGCTTAATTTTTTTTTTTTTTTCAGAAGGCATCTAGAGAAACACATCAAGTTTTATCATAGTTTAACAAAAGGACTACAAGGACAGTTAAGCAGCCATTTAATACATCAAATATTTAAACACAGAACTAAAATGGCCCTCAACAGTGCAAGTCCAAATTAAATGCACTACTGTTAAAACCGTAGCCTTAAGTGCACCCAGCCAAGGATCACTAGTGGACTTTGAACCACAAGAAAGCAATTATCTAGCTTTCACAAATTACAGGCTAATCATAAAAAGTCCTTTTTCACATCACAAAAGACAGTCCATAAAACTCAACAAATCCAAAGAGGCAGCACTGCATTACCATCATAGCACAGTCCAGTTGATGGCAGATTCCTTTTCTATTATCACTAATTTGCAGCACAAACTTCAGCAAATCATTGAAGTCCCTTTTATACCTGTCTTCTCATTTGAAGAACAGGAAGGTCTCATCTACCATCAAGTGCTTTTAGATTTACAACTCAAATGAGCTTTGTAAAATCTAAGTTCCATTACTAGTATTATACAACACGCAGACCAATGTCCACTCCAGAGGTGAAAGCAGAGGTGAAGCAGGTGAAGGCTCACTAAAGAACAAGGAAATAGTGATCTAGTCTCTGTAGGATGAATATAAATATTCTCTACACAAATCAACCTATGTAACAAAAGTGAACCAAATGCAGACTCGAAATTCATCCTCCACTGTCTGAAAATCTGTTTATTATGTACATCACTAACAGACTAAAAAGAAGACTTGAAGTGAACATTCACAGATCCATGGAGCGGGTCTAACTGCTTAATCATGAAGTGACCCAAGCACACTTCAGAAGCAGCTTCACTATCTCTCACCGCATTAATGTAGTCAGAACTTGTCAAACAGAAAGCCAAAATACACTGTACTTTTAAGGGAATTTTATGCAATACATTTACTTGTAGAAGAAATTTAGAGAAATGGAAGAATGAGCAGAGCAGACCACTTTCAGTACTCAGGAGAAACTGACATTTTAGTATCCAAGCAACCACAAAGAACATACCATTTTATACAAGTTGAAAGTGTAATTCTCTACAATTTTATTAGGTTATCAGGACAGATTTTGTTTCGGAGAGTTGAGAAGCTCTCCTCCACTTTTAGTAAGTTTTATAGGTGTTTTTCCTACACTTTTTATGTAACATGCTTTTGTTCTGAGAGAGTAGGTGTTTACAGCATGATTTGACTCTGGATTTAATGAGATCAGAAGATGAAAAGGCCATAAATCAACACTTTACTGTATCAGTTCCAGCTTCTCATGGAAAATTATGCAAGAGTTTCTAGCAATTCTCCTTTATTCTTTTCTGCCAGTCCAACCCAGGCTCAAATTTCTCATAACAATGTAAGTTTGCAGTTGTTCAAAATCCCAGATAAAGCAAACTCAGGTTTCATATGCTGGGCAAGACTCTTTAATAGTATAACTTCCAGTATTACAGTTGTTAAATATCAATACAAAACAATGTCCTCCACATTATAGTCTCAATCCTTTGCCCAGTTAACTGTTTCAGATTTTATCACTGTTTCTCACATATCCATGCTACACTAATCTGATGAAAAGCTGAAATGTATGTTCAGAACACAAATTACTTGAAAGATGCAAGAGGTGAGTTAGCTCCAAATCTGAGATCATGGCAGAAGTAAAAATCTCTTCTCACTTTTCAATAAGGAAAAAATAAACCAAAATGTATCTACTCTTGTGACCTATGCCTTCAAAGAGCAGCATTAATCCTTCATGTTAATCACATTATTTCTTCCTGCCCTCCATCCTCCAAGCCACAGAGACAGGGAAAAATCCACAACTGGGCTGCAGCAGTGGAATGGTAGATGTAGGGAAATGTTACATATATTGGGAAAAACCACTGAGCAGAATGAAGGTGCTGAGCTTGGTAAACCACAGCTTGAATGTGACGATCAGGGGCTAGTGTTTTCAATTATATAGAGCTGGTTTTAGGGAGAACATGGGCACAGCATGTAGTACACTGGGGAAGAAGTCAAAGTATGGTGCAGAGGAACATGGCTACCATTTTAATATTTGGCCTATACGCAGTATCTCAAAGCCCTAGTTATCCGACATTGAAGAGATGTGTCTCTACATTGATGTGGACTAGACACATCAGACTAAGTTCTACTTATTTTGCAGATCAAGGTCAGATTAGAGTCTACCTACTCATAAAAAATGGGTAGTAATCCCATTCTTTTCATAAGGTATTGTAAAAGCAGCCTCGTCTCTTCCAGTGTACCTGCTGAACCACTGCCCCAGACCTAGAAGTCTTTTACTTCCAAAGTCTTGCTGCCTTCAGTTACAAACACAACTTGGTAGGGCATTGGAAGAGATATTCCCACAATACTGTAGGCACGTTCTCTGTGCTGCAGCAACCTGAATCACTTAATTCTTTACAATCAATTTTAGGAGGACTCCAATATCAATCAGTACTGAGAGACATCAAACGCTGACACAGTTCAGCATTCAGCTTTCCTAGAAACCGGTCATCCCCATATAGTCTACAGCAAGTGCCTCAAGACAGGCAAACTAGATTGGATTTAAAGTACAACTAAACGCATCTCAGAAGTATGTATCGACCGGTGAGAAGTTAAGGATAACACAAGTATAAACTGACTTGGCAGTGAAGGGATACTTGCAAATCATTGGTTTTGGAAAACAAGTTGCCATAGGACATTATATGCCTTAACTAAGATTACTGACTGACCCCACCCTTCTCAGAAAGGTGAGCCTTGCATTTACTTTTTTCCCCACTTGGCAGTTTCCTAACACGAAGAAACCTTGCATTTAACTACCAGAGAGAAGAATTCATGATCTGCTCAGAGCACTTAAACTGCTTATTTTTGTTGGCATATTGAATCTTTCGTTCTTTTCACAGAAAGTTTCATTCCTTAGAATTCAATTTCCCCTTTTATGCAGAGGTATGGTGCTTGTTTGTCATAAATTCTTTCATCATTTTTCCATTAGTTATTTTCGTTACTGAAGTTACTTATTGAGGGCTATAATCCCCCAATGCAGTTACAGTACTTAGGGACCAATCTGCACTCTCAATTTCAGTTTATAAGCATAACTGTTTTATGTTTATGTTCTACTGAACATAAACTGTGTTTACACTTATACCTAGAAGCATCAACAGAAGCTTTTTTTCACATATCTGATCAAATAATGGTAAATACTTTTCAATTGTGTGCATTTACTTACCCACAGTAAAACAGCACAACACAAATATAAGCTAAGACTCCTTGTACTTTTATTGAGCTTGTTACGACTCTGATGAGCTGTTTTAAGGATAAAAGTTAAACAGTTAAAACATATAGCACACAATTATTAATAGACTATTTTAACAGACATTTCTTATTTGGTAAATTCAAGACAAAAGTAGAAACATGTACATTAATAGAAATTTATTCTAATGTTCCCTTTGGTAGCACTAACTATTCAAGATTTTGTTTTGAGTAAGTATTATACTAGCACCTAGTTGCAACCTTGCCAAAACTACAGTCTGATAATGTTTCCTTCACCACTGACTTCCAAGTAAAATAACAAGCGAAAAAAACCTCCCCGAAAGTCAAGGGCTGGAAGCTGAGTTAACAGTTTGAGAAAAATGTCAAGAGATGCTGATGCAGTAAAACAGAATCAGTGTTTTGCACTATGCTAACATTTTGAGTACAAAATTGCTTTGTGGACTAGGCATGAATGGATATGAATCCCAAGTTTCAGTAACAAATGATCCCGAAATCTGTTTTACTTCAGTATTTCATAGTTAAGAGTTCCAAGTTAGCAATGCACTTCAGTTTGTTTTAAACTTATTAGTAACCAGGATATCAGAACACAATTAACTTGAAAAAAGCATTTCAATAGAGTTCTCACTGGACGTACTTTACTTAGTTATAAAAGAAATAATGATTATGATCATAGTTTTGTGGGTGGTTTGTTTGTTTGTTTGTTTTTAAATCCTGGGTAAAAAGTAGGCAAAGCCTGTCAATAGTATTTTTCCCCAACTCTATGGGAGAAGATTACATGTAAAAGTTAATGCATATTGATATTCTTCCAGAAAAATTATGAATTAGCATCTTTGCTGACAAAGCAAGGACACACTCCCAGTATTATAATTACTGCTTGTCTACATGTGTGTATGGGGAAAGTCAGAACAGCTATTTACAGAAAACATTCTGCAATATTCAGAACAGACAGCATGTGGACACAATTCCAATAATGAAGTGATTCACTTTGTAGCAGCACGTCCATGTAACAGGGTCAACTATTTCAGAATCATGTATTCTACAACAGCTCAGAAGCTCAGTGCCCCATATAAAAGAAAACTTAGTCATTAAGCATACTATTACAGGGACAACCACAAGGACTCTTATGAAAAACCTAAAAAACCTAGTACACTGCTGCTAACCTTCTGGCAACCAGCTGCTTTGACTATTCCAAATGAATGAACAGGATAACTGCCAAAAGGAATAAATGTTTAATAAGCACAGATGTAGTTTAATTCCACTGCTACAATTCAAGTGCTTATAAATTCTATAAAATTAATATATATTCCGTTTTCTATGAAAGGCTGATAAACAGTAACACATTCGTGAAGTCATAATTAGTATGTGATATAGGTTATACTGAATGCTAACTCAACCTTGCAGCATCATTTCAGTTACTTAAGGTGATCATTTCATCCTCAAAACATCAAAATGAGCTAGCTGTCTCACAGGCATATATTCTCAAAGTGAGATCCTGTTGACAGAAAACTGATAGGAAAGATACAACTTACTAAAACAGCCAATGGAAGAGGAATGAAACCCATTCTTCTGGAAACTGAATCACTATAATCTGTATATGCCTAGGGAAAAAAGAGAAAGAATAATGAACTATTTATGCAAAGGAATGAGCTTATTTTAGCTTGGCACACCCTCTAGATAAGAATCAGTCTCTGCTAACAAACACTATACTGGTATAAAGTGTACCTATTCACATTTTGAAATTCAAATGCAGATGGCTGTAGTCTCAGACAAAAATGTAATACTACCATGACCAGTAAGATTAGCTTCAGTGCTCTAAATCAATAGTAACTGGAGTATAATACAAATCTCTAAATCGAGAGCAATTAGGACACTGAATCCAAATGTGCTATGATATTTCATCTGTACATTATTACTAGCTTAGAGACCTTTTGGTATTAATTTGACTTTGATCCTCAAACACTGTACAGAAAAACCCATAACAGGGATAAAAGAACAATTATCCATCACACTAGCAATTTTAAATCATTCTACTTTTATAATTAGCCTCAGGATAATTGTGTTAAAATAATTTTGAAAATATGTTTACATCTGAACACTCAAAATGCAACTACTTTGCATGACATCTTTCATGCAGTATTGAACGTCATGCCAAAGTTAGTGCCTATACGACGCTACCTCATTTTCCACAGAGGATCCTTAGGAAAAGTAATGGGAGTTTTCAGTACTAATAAACCACTTTTTAAAGTAACAAATTATTAATAATTAATTATTTGTAATTGAAGGTGTCCAACTTCTTTATGAGGTATAACTACTGCATTCCTAGCAATAGCTATTAAACATGCCCAAGAAAACTACATAAATTACTGTAATAAAGTCCATTTAATAGAGCACTCATCAGGAGCACTCACTAATAGTTAAGAGACTCATCCAGGAAAGGTGTGCTGTAAATAGTCTTCCAAAAAACAGTACTAATGAAAAACACAAGCAGTCTGTCTGTCCTGTAAATGCCCATGCCACAACAGTAACATGCATGGTACAAACATCCCTATACATCTGTGCACACCATCTGTGAAGAAATAATATAAATTCCTACTGAATACTGTATTTTGATCCAACACAGTTAAAATAAAGCAAAAAGAACCGTAATTTAAAATTATCTCAAGAACATCTTGTTAAGCTTACTTACTTCCCATAGATCTCAAAAAAAAAAAAGTCAAAGTTGTTACAACCACCCCCTGACTATAAGTGTATTTGGAAGAGACTGCTCAATAATGCATTAAATAAAGCCCAAACTGACCTGCAACAACTGGATAAAAAGAATATAAATCACAAGGAAATATTCATGTTATCTCTTATTAAAAAAAGCAGAGTAGGATTTCAGTGCTGTAGGAGTGTAACTGTTCTGTATGTATTTCTTCAAGTATTTGTTCCAATATCCCCCCCATAACAATTATGTTAGTTAATACAAGAAAATGCCTTTATTTTCAGGCTTACATTTTTCTGTCGACTGCTAACAAGGTCAAATGCAAGACTGGCTCTGTATTCACTGTAGACCTGGAAAAAAAATCCAGCACATTGGATGTGTGACTAATTTGTTATCACACTTTATAGAAGCAACAGAGATATTAATAAAATATTTCTGTAAAAATATTATAAACACTTGTGCACAAGGCTGAAGGAGTCAAAGCCAGTTTTTCTGAGGTCTACTTGCACCCTTCAACAGATGGGCCCGTATTTCTGCCATAAAGTAACTTGCATATATATACACAAACAAACAACAACACTATGCTATGTTTTAGGTATTGTATGAGACTTTACAAAACATTTACTGAATTTGAGGACCATCAGAAACACAAAGCAAGAAAAATCATGTTTACTTTTTTCCTACAGTTCATAATTTGTTTTAAGCTACATGAAAGGTAGCACTGGGATCAAATTAAACAAATGAGAGAGCTTACTTATATACTAAGCAAGTGATCCCATGAAAAAAGCAAATTGTATCAGATGATGAATGAAGCTTTTCTTTAAAACAGTTCTGCATATTAAGACAGAAAAGCATCTATTTTAAGGATAAGTGGCAGGGCAACTTGCACTGCAGGTGTACAAAACTTCTGAAAAAGTCTGACCTAGCAACCACAAATCTTTAGAATGTCATACAAAAAACCCCAAAGTTTGTTAAATAAACCTTGCAAAATTGTCACTCACTACCGCCCATCCTCCAGCTGTTTCAGCACACTGAAGCATGCTATTTTGCTATCATGACTTCATTATTGCTCTTTTCCACACTCTCTATATGAAAGTAGGGCATGCATAAATGCCTCTGGCATAAGGGAGCTTATTAAGTACACCATTAAACTTGTTTCTACACCGCACAAACTAGTTACTTTAGAGATGCTGAAAAAGATAGCACTTCCAAGTTCTCATCTAATTTCCTGAAAAGCGGTTTTAATAGTGAAAAAAACACTAACTCATCTCATCACAAATTTATCAAGTGCATTTGAATTCACACAACATGCAAGACAAATGGCCAATGTATCATGCCGCAACACACACAAAGTAACCTCATCTACTACTTTAAAAGAAGGACTGCATAATATATATGGCCTAAGAAATTTCAGGAGTGGGAAACTAACATAACCTACTTCATATTAGTCCTCCAGGGACAGTGGCGAAATATATCTCTGATTTCAGATTCCACCTTTAACATACATGCAAGAACAGAGATTCAGCAGCCTCACAATATCTGTTTTTCCTAAAGCCTGAATTTTAACTTACAATCCATTCTGTTAGGAAAAGGTACAAGGTCTGTCTAGACTGTAGAACAAGTAACCTTCTGTCAATTTAACTCACAAAACGTGAGTGATCACAAAATGATCTGCCAGTTATGTGATTTGTAGTTATGTGAACTGTTATACAACACTTTCAATAATTTATGGATCTGGAACTACTAATTTAGAAGCAGAGGTGTTTGTTCCACATTATAAAGATCCTGAGAAGTATATTGTATCAGAAAATTACCAAGCTTTCCCAAATGATATACTATATATGAAAATACCAATTTTTACATTTTCTGCACTGGAATAAATTTTAGTATTTAAAAAATATTAGCAAAATAAACTACAACTTAAAGTAGCACTCAGCATTCCAAAAAGGATACCTACATCTGCTGTGATGTCATTGAATTTTGTTATAAAGGCATGTTTCACAATATCCACCGCAATTTCTGAAGCAACCACCATGCAAACATCTGGGAATAACACCCAAAGATGATCTGAAGGTTGGGAAGAAACAAGTTAGGCCATTTAATTTGATGCCAGTATACAAAACAAAAATTATAACACTTTTGCTCAACAGTGAAAATCCTCAAGAGTCTGAAGAGTCAGTAACTTTACATCACCACTCAGCAGGTAGTGTGCAAGTTCTCGCTTATTCCATTGCTGTTCTAGAAACTTATCAGTACTATACAATCACACCACAATTAGGATCAGGTTCTAAAGCCTTTACTTTGTCAAGCTTTATCTCTACTAGGAAGAGAACCTTTGCATGTAGTAGGTAGATGTTCAGTATGTACGAGGGGATCCTTCATCCTCAACGTACTCCAAGGAAAGGAAAGGGCTGGAAAGAAATCATTCAAGACACTACTTGAAACATAACTATGCACGTTTGTAGCGTAACAGAATATACTTCTAGCAGAAAGGATAGAGTCACTGTTACAAGAAAGGCAAAAGTAGGTAAGTGAGAATCTAAAGCATTTGACAAATTAAGATTCCTCAATTAAATGTCCTGGTTATACCAGGAACAGCTATCTTTCAGACTGAGGAAAGAAGCAAGAGAGACAGTTGTTGATAGCACAGGAATTTGTCATTTTGTGTTTAATTTTTCCTACTTTACTCACCTGGATTCCATGAGAACTGTTCCATATTTCTTAGACATACAATTAGTAGCAACACGTAATTGGTGAACCTCTCCTTTATATCTAGTTAAAAAAAAAAAAAGCTGTCAACTCCAAAGAAACATTTATTTGCATACATAGATATCTAATCATTCTGAGGTTCTGTCATTTATTAAGTCTTGGATTAGACCATCTTTTCCACAATTTATTTGATTGGATTTGAGGGGAGGGGATGCCGAGAACCTCACCACGGACAGGATCTCTGCAGTATGCTGTGACTGGAGGTCCATCCAATGCTGCATCAACTCGGGGTTCCCAGCATCAGAAGGGACTTAAGTTGTGACTCGCTATCACCTCTTCTAGTGCGCTAATAAAATAGTCATCTTTCTCAATAAAGTTTGTGCATTTCTTGCAGGATTCAAAAAGAACCAGCACCTCCTGGTGCAAAAATGGGGACAATAACTCTGTCTGTCATTTCGAGTTATTAGCAAGGCAAATTTCATTTTATACAAATCATGGATATCCAAATTGCTATATACTGGGTCTGGGGATGGGGGGGAAGTATTTAAAGACAACTATTACCCCTTATTTAGAAGGTTCCTACTAGTCTTTCACACTGCCACCTTAAAAGGGAACAGTAAGATACATCAGCTCAGTTTTCAAAACCGTAAGAACTACAATACAAAAGCAGTCTGACTTGAGATGGAGTCCTATGACTTGCCCTCCCTGACTAGGCAGGGTCTTTTTTTCTACTTTGGTGCCCTGGCTCTGGAAATGACCCATACAGCTTGCTTCAGGAAGCATCACATTTTTTAACACATTAAAAAACCTCCCTGAAATTGTATTATTGAAAAATGGGGTAAAACCTAAAACATAATGTCACCACAAACTAGCAAGTCCAAAGAAGTCTTTTTAGAAGACTTGTGAAAATCTGTGAACATATTGTTATCGCCTGTTACACCCATCAATAACTGTGACAGTAATTTCTTTGTGGGCAAGTCATCTCCAAATCCAAAGGGTTCATTTCCTTAAGCACCTCAAATATTCTGTCGGGTTCTACCTACTGGTTTTAGGACACAAGAAACAGAAATGTTCAGAAGAACACACAAGGATCAAACTGGTCCAAAAAATATTTGACTGTGTCAGCAGCTTCCATCATCTCTAACTGACTACAGACCAATGACAATGTTCATGGCTGTATAACAATATCCCTAATTTTAAAGAAGAGGTTTCAAAATACTGGCAAGCCTGAAGGAAGGGAGCAAAAAGAAGATAACTCCTCCAGGAGAGGGGAACGTAAAGCACACAGAATTCAAGAAGAATGAGACTGCATGCAGACATGTAAAAAGGCACATTTTGGGGTACATAAACTCATCTTTCGGTATGGGCTGGGGAAGGGTCAGAGGAAGAACAGGTTTCCAAAACAGAACAAGTGGCATATGTATGGGGGAAGAAACAAGGAAATCCTTCAGTAAAATAAATTTAAATACCAGAAAATCCAGGGTGAAGTCCTAACCTTAACTTCTTGGTTTCCTGCTGATAACACTCAGGAAGTCAAGCATGTTCTCCTATGCTTCTGAATACACCAGATACTGCCCAAATTACCAGAACACAGTATTTCCCGATAAATCTAGTTATGAGGTATCACTTGGCACTGTCACCAATGGATTAATATGCAGTCTGGCATTCCTTGATCTATATTCTCTATCACACCCACTAGCAGCTTGAAAGTAATCACTGAGTTTTCAGACTTTTGCCGAAAATCTCAAAAAGGTTTCATCTTATATTTCCCACATTGCATACTTCCACACTGCCATGACACATCACTGATCAGCAACGCGTAAGATGACACACAGATCCCATCTTCAGTGCTTCAGATCCCAGGGAGGTCTGTACAGATAGAAAGTCTCAAGTGGGAAGGACGGACCTTAATTCAGGCCTAAACATTACAGCATGTCTCAAGCCAATCCTTCAGACATTTACTACCTGGTCAGTATATGTTACCTCACCAGCTGACAGGATTAAATTGAGAAGGGACATCTTTGGCCTTAAATTTCCTCTTATGCTGTAATAACAAACATTTTTCCCGCACTATTTCTGAGACTGGATGACAGGCTGACACCTAATTTTTCCTCTCTACTTATTTTTCCTGTTCTCACTGGCCTCCCTTCTAATCTGTTATCTCTGCTGCCACAGCTGTTCAAGGCTGCTTGGAGTGAGAGGAAGGAGCGTGGCTCCTCTTCTTCACCCTCGTCCCTCTCATCAATCGATTGTCAGAGACGCAAGCAAGGGAGAAAGGGCATTTTACAGCAGCTTCAACAGTAAACCCAAATGATTCAGAAATTCATTTCATTTCTCACCCTCATCGACAAGGACAAAAAAGGCTTCAGGATATCCAAAACAACCAATGGTAATCAGTCCTAAATCCCAATTAAAATTTTGGAATACAAAATATACACCAATAATGTTTCATCATTTATTATGAACTTATTTGATGTTGAATATGTACATATATATTTTTTTAAACAGGTGAGGGGAATTTCCTGCACCATGGATTGCCACTTCTTAAGTGATGTGAACTACAGAACAAGTGAGGCTACATTCCTAGATTCACACTTACAGGTATCATGCTCTTAAAGAAGAACAAAGGGAAAGTAAATTACTGTATTTCTGAATCTGGGGAAACACTGACAAGCCACCAATGTTAGTGTTCAGTTACAGAGAGCGCAGGTACTGGTACTGGCAAAAGGAAATGTCTCTATTCTGCTTTAGCATGAGGAAGAGTAAACTGGGAAGAAAAAGGGATCTCTGTTCTTCATTCTCCATCATGATGATCCTTAATAACATTGATATAAGCCATTTCAACTCAGAACATATCCCACAAAGTGTTGGTGATAAGCATATCACAAACTGTTTTTCAGTTAGAATACACTACAGCTTTAATAACCCTTTCCATTATAAGCCAGGCTTAAATGACAGCCAAAACAACAGGCTGGGGATATTTTAAACTGTCTTCAGCTACCTCCACACAAGCACATTATTAAGAAGTTTACTTTCTCACTGTATGCTCCTAAGTGTCGAAGAACTGACATCTACCACTAATTCAGATACAGTTATCTCCCTGACTGGTCTCTTGTCAGCACATACCATGCACAGACTGTGTTCTAATACTGTGCTTAAACTCTGCTCTTAATAGGACTGGCCCAGAAGCCTGGCCACACATCATACTATATACTCCCCATATACATACTCTTTAGACTGTTTTGAAAGATGACACTGAATTTGCTTGTGCTTCCATGCATCCATGGGTGGTGCAAATTACTACATATGATTAAATCTTTTCAGTTCCCTTTAAAATATGTATTTCAGTATACTGAAAAGGGAAAGGAAGAATCAGACATTCCAAGACTTAGTACATCAGAATTTAGTGGTCATGTGTCAAAATCTAACCACAATATACCTTTTTCCATGAAGGTAAGTCATGTGTGCCTATTAGGGTTATCATATGAATAGAGGTGGTAAACTTTTATTTCAAAGCCAGTAATGTGCATACTGCTACAAATGCAACAGGGGAAAAAAGCAAGATGTACTTTTTTTTCTATTGGTTCGGTTAAGTAAAGCCCAAAAAAAGAATTGCACATAGCCAAATCAGATTTTAAATACTGTCGCCCCACTTACATCAACCCTGCCATTCCAATTCAAATGGAATTCTATGCCCATATTAATAACACATTCTGCCCTTCTATAAATCTTTCTGGAAAATGGAGACATTCAGTTTAAAGGACTGATAGCAACAAAGACCCGAAGTTTAATCGCCAATGTGTCAGAGGGTATCATCACTTTTAAAAAACATGTAAAAGACTACAGAAATGGATGTGATTGGCAATAAAGGATGTTCCTAGGACAGCACTGCATCTAGTATGGACTACTGTAATTAATCAGCCAACATCCCAAACAATTGATTACTGAACTTATTCAGGAAGGACGTGAACTCTGAAGAACTTAGGTACTTTGCAGTGGTAACTACCAAGAAGGGCAGTGAGATCCTGGGAACAGAGATCCAGAAGTGGCACTTCTACTCACCTGGGTAGAAAATAGTCTTTAGAACACCTAGTTATTTCCTTCCAGATTCCCTGACACATCATGCAGGAATCCAGAAAGGAAAAATAATTTTGATCATGTTAGTCCCACTGTTTATATGTTTAGATCAAAAGCTGGTTATAAATCATAGCGTGTAAGAAGTGAAACAAGATCTTTTGGTTTACATCTCAGCAAATCCTAATTAGCTCTAGTGACAACTACCTTTTAACAAGTGACCAGAGCACAAGAAAGTATCAAAGACCGAACAAGGAATCATCAAGGAGGCACCGATCTACCTTAAATGTACTCCTGCCCCCAAATCCCTCATCCTTAAAATGAACAACTGGATTAGAATAATGGTATTAAAAAAACCTAAAAGCCACATGAGAAAACAGGCTGAATTCCAGAGACCAAAGGTAAAAATAAAGGCTGTTCAATATTTTGTCAAAGCCAAAGAGACTGATAAATCAGGAACAAAGCAAAAATAACAGAATTAAGAAAAAAAAAGGCAAGAAATTATGAAAGAAAAAAAATGAAGTTCCTAAAGCTTCAGAATAAACATATAAAATTTTTGAGAAAAGAGGTTTAAAAAACAAGCAATAATCTGGCCAAACAGCCAACTGAAGCAAATAACGTAATGCACTACATCTAATGTACTTCTTCATATGAGGTACAATCGTGTTTTGTGAAAAATTTAGTTTAGAGCACAGCTTGAAATTAAAATAAGACATTTAAAAGCATAAAGGAAAGCGGCATGCTGGGCTTTCAAAAATGATGAGAGCGCTTCGCTTTATAATTTTAGTCTCCTTGTTCACTAATCCTGAACCCTACAAAATTAGCTTACAGATTTCTATTTAAAAAAAGAGAATATACTCTTTAAATTTAGGGAAGTATTTTCCTGCTACAACAAATATAAGGTTTTATATCTTCTGTACAGAAGTCTTTTCCAACAGCCACAGTGTTTAGACTGCCTGGGTGTACATAAATTTCCTAGTAAAAGTCAGGGCGACGATGCAAAAATAGTTTTGCTGCAGCTGACAAATCAAAGCTGCAGGAGCCAATATCGTTGCAGCTACAGAATCTGTGATTTCAATCTCAAGCAGCTATACAAACCCCAAGATCTTTGTTGACTTCCTGCACCTAAAAGATAACAGGTTTGGTTTTATTAGATGACTGTGTAATCAATGTATATCTCATGGTCTGTTCAATTAGTTTTTATATAGATGATTCACAGTTCTTCTAGTCCTGAATTTTTAATGAATTAGCTGTTACAGCAGAATTTTAAATGGCCAAAGGTAAGAAGGATCACTGATTCCACTGACATTAAGTCCAGAACTGGAAATACTGGGAAAAATAGTACAGCCACACATCAGCTTGCTATCCATACGCCAGTGCTGAGCACAATGCCAAATTAAAATGATTTCATGATTTCCAGATCTAAACTGATAGCTTGGTGGCACTTCATATCCTGGTGTCTTACTACATAGTGTCTTCAATACCATGCAGAGCTCTGCAAGGTATTTCAATGCATGATATAGGACATGTCTAGAAAGTACAACTGAAACAGTTCATTTCTGTTTTCATGCTTCTATTCACAAGATTACTCGCTTTTGAATTCTACTTGTAGCAACTTCTCTTGATCACAATGTCCACTCTTGAGGTCACTGATATCTTACTTTTCTGCTAGTTCATATTTTTCTTTTGATTAACATGTTAAACAAGAAGGGAGTTTCACCTATTCATGACAATTTCCTCAGATGTCTCTGAGATTGACCTTATTTCCCCCTCCCCCCCAGGAATTAGTATATTTAGTTCCTGTGTACTAATCAGTACTTTTTCACTGAATTTAAACCATGTGTTTGAGACAACGGTAATATTTTGAGCAGAGCCCCACAAAAGGTGGGGCAAGGCAGCATCCATTCAGTCTGTCTAAGCTTAATCAGCTACTGTTGCCATTGTTGCCCTACAACAGACTACAGACCTGAGAAAATAGCTGCAAGAAACAGAGAAAGGCTGGAAATATATGGGGGAACCTATATTTAGTGCTTTATTTTAGCAGTTTAGTTCAGTCCAGGCATGCAGTTTAAGCATATCATGTTCTAGGATGCACAAGGCACTCCAAAGGCTAACTGAAAGCTCAGTCCACAGGACCAGACTAGCCTTGGTTCCAGGTGTAGGATATAGCATTGGCATAGCATGTCAACGCAAGATGCGCTACCATTTCAGCTGCAGGAAATAAAACATTTAAGGCTAACAAAGTTATCAGAATACATGAACTGAAGCAATACTGATCCATCCTTACTGAAGCTGTGATGCAGCAAATCTGTTCAAGTTAAAAAGAGGTGAAAATCTGTCCTAAAAACCTGCCTACATTATTTATCTATGAGAAGAAAAACACTGCTATTTATAACCATACTGAGAAGTGGTTCCAGGAAAAGTTATCTGTTTGAAGGGAATAAATTAGCTTGTTTTGTGCACTCTTCTATGCACTGCTTCCATCCTCATACGGTATAATAAATGGCATCACTTTTTCCACCAAGTGATAAAGGGAGACCTGATATTACTATTATGGGTCTTCAATAACAATGTCTAGCAATAAAATATTGATATACATTTCTTCCAGCGTACGATTGCAGGTGCTTTTTATGGAGGAAATTATTAGTCATTTCTAATAGCAGTCCCTCATTTATTTCAACATTTAAATCAAGAAAGAGGCCTTGCCTTTCAGTAGAAGAGCTAGGTGTATACTTGTAACTATTTTCTGCAAGTATTGCGATTAATGAGAGAAAATTAAGAAAAATCATCTATGTTTTCAGTCAATATTTTAGCAAACATCACTTTTAGATATTCTTACTGTAAAGTTAAATACATTTAATTTTAAAAATGTAAGTATTTAAATCTTGGAACCAAAATTACATACTATTAGCACAGAATAAACACCTTACCAGCACAGAATAAACACCTTACCAGCACAGAATAAACACCTTACCAGCACAGAATAAACACCTTACCAGCCCAGCTGGGAAGATTATTTTTGGGGGTTTTTAAGAACTTCTGTGAGGTATATTAAAGTTTAGTGCTAGTTTTTCTGTTACGTGATATATTTAAGATTTTATGTAAACAGTCTTTCATCCAAGGCATCAAAAAACAATTGCCATTTAACATTTGCATGTAATAGCATTGCAGTTTGCAGATGAATTAGACAAAAAAATCACATCAATAGCCAGAATTCAAAACCTGAAGCAAGCCTGCTGAAAGTTTCTCTTGATGAAAAAATCCGAATCATCTGTTTTTAAATAAGCAGGTACATTTTTTTTTAACCTATTGAACATTCGAGTTCTCTGGTTTAAAAAACTAGGAGTTGGAATGAAAAAATATATTCTATTTTGTTTGCTTGTCTGTATAAATAGCTTTGACCAAAAAAGTCATATGCACAAAATAACAGAAACAAATATTTTCAAAGATCAGAAAATATTAGAAGCAAAGAAGCTCTAGTACAAGCTTAAAGTGCAATCTCTCCTATTAGTTTTGAAACCAAGAATTCAACAAATATTTCAGATGGCTGATATCAGTATTAGAAAGAACCTTCACCAAAGGATACCTATAACGGCTTTTCCTCATGAGACACACTGAATAAGAGTTCGCAAATTTCAGACTAAGCAGCAACACAGTTAAGAAGTGCCAGAACCATAAGACGTTTCCTAAGTACCCTCTACTATTATCTTGCCACTATGTCAAAAGTTAGTCATCCCCGGTATTTCCTTCACAAGCCAGCTACTTCATCGTTACATTCTTTTGCGGGGAGGGGGTGGGGTGGGGGTGGAGGTGATATTTCAAGATCCATCCTCAAAACTGCCAAACATCATGCATTCTGAGATCACTATCAACACAGCACACTACAGTGTCAACTTTCTGAAAACACAGAAGACCTCAGAGACTTTGAAGCATGGATATTTTGAGTACCGTAACTTAAATCTGAAATTCATATTTAATAATAACTTTAGCACACAGCCAATAGGTTCTTTCAGCACCTCAAATAAAAACTACCCATTTAAAAAATGGGTGTTCCCATTGTTCCCCGGAAAAACAGTGTTCCTGGAAGCGGAATCCCAGTTTTGCCCTACTAAACCAAACAGTAATAGGGGAGATGAGGAATTCAAGTCAGAACACTCAAATTCACCAAGGCAAAGCTGTTTTAACAATAATATTAAATAAATGAATACATTAAAAAAAAATCACCCTCTCACTTCACATTTTCTCATTATTAGCACAGCTATACATACCACTATTTGACATTTGAAAAAGATTGTTCTTCTCAAACTTCTTGAAAACACTTCCTTTTATTTCAACGAACTGCAATTTTTAAAAACAGTTAGTTAGTTTTTATTGATAAAAACTGATATAAACAAATCAGACAATCAAATAATATGCAAATAGACATATGCTGAAAAAGGATGCTGAAAAAAATTAGGGTAGCTATATAATAAAGCTACATACTTACATTATTGGACATCATGATGGTAAGCAGTGATTTATTGTGGGAGTTGAAGGCCACATTAAGGGTTGTTGCTTGAACCATTATAAGAATAGCATGCAGGACTAGATAGCAGGGTTAAGGAAGCATATTTGAAAACAATTTTTCTGCACAACAGTACTGAACAGTACCAAAACTCAAATTTCCTATTTTGTTTCCAAAATTTAACAAAAAAGTTTCTATCTCCCTGTCAACTAGATTTACAGCAAGACAGTACTTAAACTTATGTAATGTACCCACAGTGCTTTGTAGCATGTAATAATTATGTTAATTTTTCTTGTTCTAAAAGAGCCCAATGACATTAGTCAGGAGAAACAGCAATACAACCTGAAGGAAAAAAAATCTGAGATAAAGAAAGGTTCAGAATTAGCCTAAAGATTTCAGAGAAGAGAGGGGAAAGTACAATAATTCTAAATTCATCACCACATTTATCGGACTACATATCTCTTTACAGATCATTTTAATCAGTTCACTGGAAGGTTACTTCACACTAAACTCATTTGCATCCTGAATACGCATGAGTTTATCCCTTCATTTCAATAAAATGTTTTCAAGCTAGGTGTTTGTAACATTCCACTAAATAACAAAACCCCACTGTCTTCAAGACCCTGTGACCCAAAATACTCAAATACAAATCAGAAATCAAAGGTTCCATGAACTATCCAATTACTGTTTTTCATTTTACTACACATTAGGTATTAAAAAAGCTGTCTACTATACCACTGCAGTGGTATACCATTATGAAGGGTTTTTTTAAAGCAAGTTAAAAGGTTTTTTTCATTAATTTTAAAAACCTGTAGTACTGGCAATCTTACTTGGAAAGTAAAGGAACACTGATTTAGGAATACTGTCATTTTTTCAAATATATTAAAATAAAACAATGCAGAGCAATTACTGTGTAATTTAATTTAGAAAACTTTGCAATTTATTGAAGAAAAAGGATACAGACATACAGCACTGCCATGAAGAAGTGAGGAATCACACCTATGTGAGCTCTTTTTCTTTCCTTAGGTTCTGTAGCTGTCCAGTAAAGAGCATCTAAAATATCTTGTCCAAATGAAGAAAACAGACGATCAGCCACCTAAACAAGAAGAACTTTTTACTGCCTTAAAGCAATATTTTTCTCTCCAACACTTGAATATGCCATCATGTACAGCTCAACCTAAAAAAAGTTTCACATATTTATCACTTTCTATCTCTCGTTCATTCCATTTCCACTCTGGATTTCACAGTGATACTGTTCCT
Source organism: Ciconia boyciana (assembly GCF_034638445.1). Taxonomy (NCBI): domain Eukaryota; kingdom Metazoa; phylum Chordata; class Aves; order Ciconiiformes; family Ciconiidae; genus Ciconia; species Ciconia boyciana. The sequence goes on from NC_132938.1 coordinate 17,555,470, forward strand.
TTTGTATACTCAGCAGCTTACTTTCCCTCTCAAATTTACTATGCCCTTTTCAACAGTATTTACAATATATAATCATGTAGTGTTATCTTAGATGTTTCTTTGGAAGACATCCAAGTACAGCTCAGACTTCAGCCTTTGATAAAGCAGTATGTATGTTGCGTTGAATTATCCTAAATGTTTTTTCCCATCCTTCTGGGTTTAATAGGGGAAAAAAAATAAAGAAAAGTGAATTTCAAATGTGTGATAGGGAACACCATCAGCTTACAGGTACAAAAAGGACTGAAATTAGATTTGGCTGTACTGTTTCCTTACATCTTGGAGTGAAGTATATACTCATTACAAATCTCTGCATAAAGCAGAATTCAAAATTAAAAGTACTACAACACAACAGCAAGTGATCAAGAGGGACTAGAAATTCTGCCAAAAAGGAAAAATTAGTTTGAAAAAACTACAAACATCTGAAATGTAACCTAAAGAATATATGCACAAGTAGGAAAAAAACCTAGCAGTAATTCTAAAGATAGGAAAAACATGAACAGCAATCTCAGCTTATAATTCAATATCACAGCAAGAAAGGTCACATGGAGTTCCACCAGTTCTCAACACATCATCAGCAAGCACGTAAAACTGAAGATCATTACACGGAAATACTTTTTTCTGCCTATACGCTGCAATTCAGTAATTTTAAAACTAAGCTGCACAGGACAACAAAAACAGCACTTCAAAAATTAAATTTGGTATCACAAGGTCTGGCTAAAAAAAGGAGGTATCTTCCATTGCTTACTAACTCAACCAAACGGAAATGGTTAAATATGAAAAACTGATTATCTCTACTTAATAAAGACAACTGGTATTTCCTCTTACTGCCTTTCTGCAAGACAACAATTTTGGATGTGTTAAAAAAACAAGTAGCAATATAGAACTATGTGCACAATGTACCTGCAAATATTGAACCATACCTATTAAGTAGAAAATAAGTTATTGGGACAACATAAGTAAACCTAGATTTGGGTCATTTCCTGACCTTGTTAATTAAGAGTTCTAAACGTAAAGATACTGAAGGGAGAGAAGTCATATACTTTAACTTATTCAAGCCAACATTTATTGAAGTTTCCTAAAATATGAAGACTGAATTAAAACAAATTTTTACTGGATGTCTCAAGTAAACCGTAATATATGCTACTCTTTAAGCATCACCTATGAAATAAAATGAACAAAACCATGAGCTGATGAATTATCATAAATCTGAAGTTCAAAAACCCACCAGTTTGAGAGATATTTACAGTGGTATTGTTTTCGGCTTTTAAATTTTGTAAATTATGAAGGTTCCTGCTCATTTGGTTCCTGCTCATTGTGATGACCCATTGAGTAATTACACCTGGTGTACTAACACCAACTACAGAATGCTTAGAGTTTGGTAAGTTTTTGTTAACAATATTGTGAGGGTTTTAATAGATAAAACAGTGGCTTCGCTTTCCTTTTTATTTAAGCAGTCCTTGTTTCTTAGCTGACAGGATAGAAAATATTAAAACCCACCACACAATATTGTTGCTTGCTTTTCCAAATACGACTTACCTAAACCCTACATGCCGGCTCCAGGCTCCAGCAGAATTCCATGGTGAGTGCTGTCACCAGCGTAACGCACACTGGGGCTTCACAAGGAGCAGGAGCCGGTGGGTCTGAATCTAAAAAAGAAAAGTGTCGTTTAAACCAAATGTGCTGAATGCTCCCCTTAGGCTGTGTATCTGGAGCATTCAGCACATAATTTGAAGATCTTGCATTCCTTATACCTGTCCAGGACAATATTTTCTGGACTTGTCAACAGCCGAAAACATTAGAACATTGTAAACATCTCTGCTGTTCAGTGATTTAACTAAATTAAAAAGATCTTCCTATTTTGAAAACTTGTGAAAATGTAAAGTTTATTACTTAAAAAAGAAGCGTATTTAACAGTTCCTTGAAAAGCATTGCTTGCATTAGTAGCAAAGACTTATAACAAAATTCACCAAAGTAGTCTAAGCAAGCCAATATTCAAACTGTTGAAAGCTGATTATCAATCAAGTCTTTCAGTGGGATCCCATGACATTTTCTGCCAATACTGTGCCTGCAACCTACCACAGTAAAAAAGCCCCTTAAAAAACATGCCCTCTGCTTGGCATGTTGGATTTCATGAGACAGCATGGAAATTAAATACCATTTCCAACTTCTAAGTCTAATGTAATTTTCCTAATAACTATGAGTGGTAACAGACTTCCCCCATCCTAAAAAAAGGAAACTCAGGCAGTACTACTTAGTTGAGACACATGTTTTTGGTTCTGCCAAATGTAGCAAAGAAACTCAACTCTTCATTCAAAATGGAATAGCACATGGCTTCCAATTCACAGCAAACACTGCAGTCTCTTCAAATTACATTGTAAGCACATAGTGCTGTACTTTCTCAGCTTTAAGAGAACTGACTTGAAGTAGTCTTGAAATAAAGAGAAATTACAATTTTGAGCACATGGATTTATTTAGCAAGTGATTATCTCTCACAGATTATGGAACTATATATGGATGAATATTTCCGAACACAACTAAAACCCACATAGTAACTCAGTGCCAATTTAATATTTATACATGTTTTTCAGCAAATCTAAAAACAAAGGAAATAAAACCCTATGAATAAACAACTGAGGTGATTTGTATGATTTGTTTCACATAGGATAATGAAGTGTGTTCCTTATGCAATATTTTCATATTTTATGAGGAAAGAACAAATGTCTTTAGACAAAATATTCGGATTTTGCACAAAGTGTAGCCCCGTTTTAGCAGTCTTCAAAGGCACAACAGATGTTCAAACAAGGATTAATGTTATTCAGAGATACCAGAATCCTAGTAAAGTAACTGCTGTGTACAAAGATCTGATAGAGTCCTTTTAAGAGGTTGTATTCCTAGTGTGTCCTATATTTGCAGGATGGAGATAAGACTGTAGCTATAAAAACATTATTTACTTTGTGAATCACTGATCATAGAAGGACAATTAAAAATCTCATGCTTTACATTAATAACAAACAAAAAACAATTCCCCCCCCCCCCCCCCCCCATGTCTCTATCTTGCTTCCCAAAACAGATTTTCCTTTTCTTGTTTCACTATATTAATTCAACTTATTGTTTATGTACTCAGGCTAGCCAGGACTGAGACAGGTGAAGCAGTAACATGTGTCCTTGCATACAATGAAATCTATAATTCCAAGATGAAGAATTAAAAACCAAATTCCATGTCTTGTACCATCTTCCTTCTCTACTCTCTCTCATGATCTTATCACTATTTCAAATCAATAGTTTCTACTTTTCTCAATGAGTTCAAAACCTCATTCATTCCACTTCTTGCATTTCAGTTTAAGACATTCCTTCTTCCATTTCCAGTTCTCAATTTTCATTCAACTAAATTGATTAAGAAGCTCCAGGAACTAGGCAATATGAAACAGTATCTAAAAAACTTATTTTTCATGAACTTGTCTGTTTCACTGCATCTAGGCTTATTATCATGGGTGTGTGCACATGTGAGAATACAAGATGTGCCATACTGTTAAGTACAAATACTGTAATACAACAATATTTCAGATAGTCTGAAAAAAGCATGCTTGATACTCCAATGCCAACATTCTTACCTCAAGCATGTTATAGATGATGTAGAGCTTTATGACAGACTGTCCCCTTATCAGATGATACATCATAGAGTAGTCAACATAGTGCATCATGAAGTAGCAGATGACCAATATAACTCCTTTGAGAATGTCACATACCTGAGCAGGTTGTAGCAAACGTCTATCACTGAAATACAAAGGGCAAAAAGTTCCACTAAATGTCATATACCCACAAAATACAAATGTTACCAACTCAATAGGAATTTACAGAAGCTGTTAATCAAGGATATATTTTAATGTAGTTTATTACTGCCCCTTCCCCTGCCTCTCACTCCAACACATAAGGAACACCATGACCATGATACACATTTATAGATCACACTCCTGAACAGGATCACATTCTCTTATCTGCCACATCCATTTAGTTAAAATACTCTATTTGTTGGGTAAGAGCTCCCAGTTGTTAAGAACCTTCTGCATGCGTGACCTTTGGTTTTTAATTTACCTTCCCTCTTCCAGCCAATTCTACTTATCATTTTGACTTCCTCAGTTACAGAAATTTTATTTGCTATAAACAAAAGAAAAAGAAATGAAGCAGTCATCTTCCATTTCAGTATAATGAACCAGATGCTGGGGAATAGGTTCTAAATGCAATTCTATATCTCCTTTTAGCTCTAAGCTCTACAGCAGTAAATGCAAACAATTTGACATCAGAGCTTGAGGTTGATCTTGAACCAATGCAGTTTTCTGTCTACAGTCCCACAACTAACCCAGAAGACTAAATGAATCACCACACAATGTCATGGTTTAACCCCAGCCGGCAACTTAAGCCCCACACAGCTGCTCGCTCACTCCCCCCCCCCCAGTGGGATGGGGGAAAGAATCAGAACAGTAAAAGTGAGAAGACTCATGGGTTGAGATAAAGACAGGTTAACAGGGAAAGCAAAAGCCGCACACGCAAGCAAAGCAAAACAAGGAATTCATTCACTCCCTCCCATGGGCAGGCAGGTGTTCAGCCATCTCCAGGAAAGCAGGGCTCCGTCACACGTAACGGGTTACTTGGGAAGACAAACACCATCACTCCAAACGTCCCCCCCTTCCTCCTTCTTCCTCCAGATTTATATGCTGAGCATGACATCATATGGTATGACCCCCTTTGGTCAGCTGGGGTCAGCTGTCCCAGCTGTGCCCCCTCCCAACTTCTTGTGCACCCCCAGCCTCCTCGCTGGTGGGGTGGGGTGAGGAGCAGAAAAGGCCTTGACTCTGTGTAAGCACTGCTCAGCAGCAACGAAAACATCTCTGCATTATCAACACTGTTTTCAGCACAAATCCAAAACACAGCCCCATACTAGCTACTGTGAAGAAAATTAACTCTATCCCAGCCAAAAGCAGCACACACAATTTCATCCTATAAACTAAAACTACAGGAAGAAAATATCTTTACCTTAATTGCCACAATAGCAGCCATAAGCATAAGGAAATTGCAAGGCACTATTTACTTGTCTATTTACTTAGTTTAGTATTAACAGAATGCAAAGCATTTAAAAAGCCTTCAAATTAAATCAAAAGGTTATTTCAGAATTAAATATCAAAAAATAGAGAAATAAGTTCTATTACATAGATTTATTTTTAATATACACTGAAAGGTTTTTGTAGAAGTCAACATTTCACAAAAGTTGGAACCAATTAGCAGAATGCAAGTTATGAATTTTTATTTTCTGTATTCTTAAATCACTAGGCTATCCACAGATTAGACAATGCTCCCATAAACTGATAACACGTTTAGAAAAAAGTTAGAGTAAATTGATAAAAATTCATGCTGTTTTTAAAAAAACATCCAAACAGTTACTTTTGATCTCTGGGAGTCAAGACATTCTACAGACACTGCAGACAAGTCAAAAATCCCAGCTACCTGACTCATTCTATTTAAATACAACACCAGAGATAGAGTGTTATACTTCAGGTTTCTTTGTTGTCTTTCATTCAAAAGAAGAAAGCCCTGAAGACAGCATTCATGCATTACAACATTCACAGAACCAAACAGTGTCATTCCACAATGGGCAAATAGATCATGCTCATTCTAGGAGTATGAGCGAGAAAGTTTCCAGAACTCTCAGATTTACAGTATTACACTTTGAACAGAGCACAACTTCTCCTTTTATTATATACTTTTTACTGCATAATCTGTATTAAAATTAATTATATTCTGAATAATAGAATTCAACCTGGTCCAGCACACCAGAACTGCTTAGAGTGGCTTTCTCACCCTAAGAGACATTTTCTTGCTCTCAGAAGTCATCCAGTAACAGTAACCATACCACATTTTGTTTCAGACAAAGCCCTTGACAAAAAGCCTCAGTGAATTTTCTTCCTTCCCCCCCAGCTGAGTTTTAACTGAAAACATCGATTTAAAAACTTAAAGAAAACTGAAAGCGTCCATTTTCCAGCACACCCAGTATTTGCCTGCTGCTTAAAGAACCTATGACTATGCCCTTGCATGACACACACACAAAAATGCACCGTCTCCAACTCGCAAAATTACATTTTGAAAGTTGATTGCCTTATTTAACTACATCTGACTTAAATGATTATACTTATTTAAATATATTAGCATATATTGAAACATTTATAGGATTTAAGCAAACCCATGATTATGATTACCAGTCACATGGTGAGTAACAGCATGTTCCTTTTTCTTCAACCTACTTCAATTTTGGAAGTGTACTCAGAGACATTTCAGCACAAGTCCCTCAGCCAACACTCATACTCCGCAATACAGATTGGGATAGAGGGGTAAAGGTATTATTACTCCACAACAGTAATGCCAGGTGTTAGCATTTGAAAAAGAGAATCAGAATTTGTTACTCAGAAAATTAGTATCTTCATTCTTCCAGCCAACACCTACCTTATCATTAGAGAAGTAGTGAGTACCTGGTAGAGAAAACCTGACTAGCAAAAGAGACACCCACTTCAAAAGTCTATGTTTTAGAAGTTTGGCAAGGTACCAGTTTTTACGATGGGACGGTCCCTTGTTGAAATGCACTAGTAAGCAGAACCTGTTCATGAAGTTACTGAAGCAGTCCAGAAAGATTCTCACAGGAAAATGCTTTGATGTCCACAAATCAATACAGACTGAAAATTACCATGTTAAAGGTTTTCTAGCTTACAAATAACATCAAAGATGCTCAACTACTAGTACAGTCACGAGCCACAGTTATTCTGTACTGTTAACCCTATCACTCTTCCGCTTGTGTTGATTTTCATGAGTATGACTACACTCGAGTAAAACCAACTCAGGAGAAGCCGAGGTAAAAGCAGATAGTAACCATCACAGGGGAATACAAACTCAGAGAACAGATTACACACAATCAAGAGCACAACTGCTCTTCTAAAGATGATCTCAACTCTGAAAACTAACTCAGGAGAATACCACCATATGAAGGTGCATCCAAACTTGCATCCTATGCACACTGGAAAGATGACGATATTTTGAGAATGTGTTGTGTACAGAACAAACTGAATATCACTACGACTCAATTCAAAGGCTGCCCAAAAGGGTCAGATCAACTACACTTGATTGCTGTGTCTTACAGGAATTAAGCTTTTGTAGAACAGAGCACATTGAAATAATGTTTTTAGAGAATTTTACCTCTCAAAGTGACTTGGATTTAGTTTCTCAGTAGTCTGTATATCTAGAAAAAACTGCAGTAAACACTCCATTCATTTTTTTTCCTGATGTTTTAACCAAAAATACACTTTATTAATGTTCTATTCAAAGCGGTGCAATAACTTCTTGTGCTTCTCATCCACATGAGAAGCAGAACAAACACTAATGCCGTGACAACTTCTTCAAAACACATCTTTAAAAGAATTCACAAGAATACCCTCACAGTTTCAATTTACTCAGTTTGATGACAGAAAAGCTGTCAGCATCTCTAACCCCTAGTCAGTACAAGGGATTATTGCAAAGGCTGAGTACAGAAAACTGCTTTCTAGAAAATGAAAAGAGTAAGAAGATCCTGGCATTTAAAATATATTCCAGTGTTCTTTCACTGTACGCTAAGAAAGACCCCTTCGTATTGACTAGGCAAGTAATCTATGGTCTAACAACTAACATGTTTCCAATTGAGAGAGATTAACCATGACTACAGCATAAATCCACAAAAGCACTTTTACTGCAGAATCCTCTTCCGCTCTGGCTAATAACATTTACAAAAGGATTTTGAGGTGTGGCTCTGAATATAATATGGGATAGGGATAATTATTTCCTACAAAGACAAGGAAATCAAGTAAATGGATTAAGTCTAATGATTTGTCACCTTTTGGCAAATACACAGAACTAACTGCAAAGCCTGCAGTTATGAAATGATGCAGTCAGTGTTCAGTGAGAACGTGAAGTTTTAGTATATGATCAGGCTCACATTGGTTCAATCTGTATGTGTCACAAATCATTCCTATCCTTCGCATTGAACTGTTTAATCCATATAAACACACACAGGCCAAGGTGATTTTATGCCTGTCATAAAAAGTCTTAGCCCACCCATTACACATATTTTCTGCATTCATTTTTTTCAATATATATTTCTAATTACTGTCTCCAGTAACTACTCATTGCCAACACTTGGAAGTACTTTCAGAACAATCTCGAGCACTAAGTAATCAGACCTTGTGATTAATATCACATAAAAATTCATAATGCTGTATTCATCCGCATGAGTACTACAGAATCTCAAAAAAACAAAGAAAAAAGCCAGTATTGACAACTATATGACATATATGTCATATATGACTATAGTCATACGACTATATATGACAACTATAAAAAGGTCAAGAAACAAACAAGAAATACATAGCATAGTGTTGATAATACTTTCTATGATTCTATGATAATACTTTCAATACCTCATTTGAAAGTAGGGAGCCAAGAGGTAAGAACTAGACAATACTGAGCTACCGTACAACGCTAGAAACCATTGAACAGAGATACGAGGATTTGAAACAACTTAGCTAATGTCAAAAGACTTTGTATTTTTACAGTTGTGCATGAAGTGTGACAGAATACAGAGTGAAAGATTTCACATAAAAATTAGTTATGGGTGTTTTTTCTCATGAGTGAGAAAAGGAGAACAATAAATAAAGAGCATAACAACTATCTTATTTTATATTTAATCATTCCGGTCACAAAACAGCAAGCAGTAGAATCTTTCTGTAGAAATCAGTTGGTCTTTTCCTTCAAAGCTATCCCAAGCATACAGTGATGCCACAGAAGTGAATTGAATATTAACACTTTGCCGGCTTTAGTGAACTCTGCTCTTAAAAGAGTATCATGAGAGCCTTTGTCCAAGATGCAGTTCCTCTAATATCCTACTGGATTCCAGAAATAATGTTATGCGAATTGTTTCACAATTTGGACGATTACACAGCTGAATATAATTTAAGTTACAACTGTCACATCTCATAAACCAGTAAGCACATGGATTCAGGGCATTTGGACTGTCCTTCAAATGCGCCTTAAGATACACGATTTCTGTCTTTTCACCTAATTTTTTTCTGGCATTATTCCATTATTACTTCTAACATTTTTGCTATAAGTCATGCTCTCCAAGATGCTCTTTACATAATTTTACAAGTGGTTTCATTATGCTAAGCCTCAAGTTCCCACATTTAGCTGTACAGACTAGACTACCAAGGAATCAAATTTTTAAATTAAACTTCTTCAAACATCAAAGTACCTTAATAGTAAAGAGTAAGGCTTATGCATTCTTTCTATTATCCACTACATAAAATCTTGTATTGCTTTACTATTACTACCACTGAATACAGTGAGCTGTTAAAACATGAGATGATCCTTCAATCTGCATGAATTCAGAGTGAAAATCCAAGTGTTCCTCTACAGATAAATTCTCTCACATTGTAACACTAACTAGCAAATTAAGACAACGCAGAAAACACACGCAGGGACTTAAATATTCTACAGCATGTACTTAACAAGATGTTCGAACTCCTCAGCCTTTGGGTACATTTACCATTATGCCCACTAACTGACAGAAAGCCTCCACTGAAACAAACCCTTACATCTCCAAATAATGTAATTATACAAATGCATGCTTAAGGGGATATACAAGCTTATTATTCATTTTAATATAAGAAAGTGATGTGCAAGCCTTACTACCATACCTCCCTATTCCACCACAGCATGCTTGTTTCAGCCCAGTCAATTAACAAAAGGATAAGCATGCCAAGCTCCATACTTATTGCGTAGTGTTTGAGGCAGCTGAAAGTGAGACTACGGCAAAATTAATACAGTGCACTGACTGACATGAACCAAGAACTAGGAATTCAGAAAACCAGTCTGTTACAGAAAAAATTACTTTTTTCAACACAATTCATAAGCTCAAGGTTTAATACTCATTCTTCAAACTTTCCAGTTTATGGTTTGTCCACCTTGAGACACATTTAGAAAGTGTGAATCCAAGTCTTTCCTCTGTTTAGAAAACAACTGGATCTGTGTATGTCCTCCCCCTTTCGAAAGCTAAAACCAAGCAACTTCCCTTATAAACAGTTAGGAAGAATTACTTTGCTATTCCATAAAATTAAATTCAAATACTATCAAATTAGAATACTACCAAATATTCTGGCTACCCACAAATTTGTTCTATACATTTTAGGCACAACAACAACAACATCTAAATTCTTTTTCATGATTACTTGTGACATTTGTAAGAAAATCCACTCTAAGTGTTACAAAATTAAGAGTCAAACTTATTTCAAGATATACATAAAACTGCTATACAGTGAAGAAAAATTTGGTGTGAAAAACAGTGTTCGTCATAAGCAATCTCCTTAGACAAGTGAAAGTTTAAGGTACTAGTTACCTGACTGTAATTTTCAAGGTATGTCTATTTTACACCATACTCAAAAGGCCATGATCCACATTCCACATAGTAATAAGACTCCTGTCTCCCTCTATTGGTTGAAAAACATTAGGTTCAATCATTCATAAGGGCCATGACCATACAAATGGTCATATTACCAATATATAATGTTTCTGACTGTTTCAACTGAACAGCATGTTGGATTTCACAGTATTTTTCCTTTAAGATATTAAAGAAGCAAAACAGCTCAAGGCTTTCAGTGTATTGGCATCTACCCCACCAATCCCTTTTTTGTTCCAACAGCTGTACAATTAAAGTTACTTAGCATTAAGTAGAGCATTATTAAAAATAAGTCACAGTTTACTGATATTTGGCTTTAATATGTTACAAATCACAAGTAGCTAACGCACAAGTTTGCTTAAGTGACTGACTTCCAAACACAAACCAAGATCAGGTGTTAAGTGTTTAAATTCAGTAAGTAAGGCTTATTAAAAGTGGTTAAACCATTCTGAACATAAAATGCACGCCAGGACAAACAGGAATTTGTTCTGACTGTATAAAAAGTCTAAAAATCTCACTACAGTCATCTATGGTATACTTTTCAGCAACTGTCATGGCAAAATGAACAATGTTTTCACTATATTGTATACAAAGTAATGTGTAGACAAGTATACTTGTCTGAGTACTTAATTACTTTAGCATCCAAAGCATAAGCACTCTGCATATATCATTTTAAACTTAACTCTGCACGGACTGTCATATGCTATCATATGACTTCTTTACTTCTTTCAAGCTTTCTGGTGTTCCTCAAATCTTCACTAGTCTGATTAGATATGGTTTTCCAGCCACCTTGTAGAGTTGTTTGGGTTTTGGTTGTTGGTGGGTTGTTTTTTTAAACCAACAGGAATTCAATACATTTTTCTTGTTTAATTTTACAGTTTAAAGATGTCCAATAGGATGACTGCATTTTTAATTGGTTCCTTTAGTATAGTCTCATCCAAATAGTTCAGATTACTCTAAGCAATTACTCCTTCATAGTTAGCACAGACAAAATTTCCAATACTGATGTCACGGATACAGTATTTTAAAGATATGAACACACTATCATTGCAATAATGCCTTAGATGGATATTTTAATCTTAATGAAATAACGAACTTAACCACCTGCATATATATACATTTATAAATTCTTAAGATAACAGTATTATTTCTATAAATGTTATTGTACTTTACACTATTAAAAAAACCTTTTCATTTATATACGTTTATTGTGTGGCTAATGCACTGAAGTTACAAGTTTGAGCAAGTATTTTACGGCAAACCTTTTCTAATGGTATTATTTATTCAATATTAACACTTTGAAAAAGTTAACCACTGAGGTTTACATTAATTAGTATTTCAGTTATTGAAATGGTGGTCTGAAGTTTTGTTCAGATATCTTTTTTATCCATTTTTACATCACAGATACTTGTATGAAAACTGAACTGTGGGATTTTGTTTTACATGTAGATACTTTGTCTTGATCAAAGTCTTAATCGTCCAATGTATCCTTCACTAATGAATTGTGGTATCGTAAGTTTCTAATCTTATATGAAGCATTAACAAGAATGATCAGATAACACATAAGGGGGTATCCTCCTGTTAGCATACTAAGCAAAGATGTCAGGGAAAACAAAACCCAAGCAAGTTTGTCTGAAGGGCATACTTGCCCATATAGCTACACGCTAAGAATTTTCAAAACGTGCAAAGTGATCTATTGGAAATATTTTCCTACAATTATGCTCAAGTCTGGAATTAAGTTTGGCTTCAGGAAGAAAAGCTATTTTCATCAAATCTAATATCCCATTTGAGACTTTAAAAAGAGATACAGCTTACACTATGCAGGACTTCACTGTTGTAAAATTGTGAAATATACAGACTAAGTGCTGATAAAAATATGTCCCAAATGAAGAATTCTAAGATATGGAGAGCCGAGTTTGCCAAGATGAGATGGTATTTCATTTCTCAAACAATAAAAAGCCTCTTCATGCACACAACACAGCACGAGACCATGCTAAGAATCGAAATGAAACCAACCTTGCTGTTAGGCCCCGATGAGAGCTGTCTCAAAATAAATAAAAAAAATGAGGTTTCAAATAAGTGACAACTAGAATTAGCTTTCATTAAGCTTTTACTTTTTTAGTAACAGAATCAACTGTAACTGAAGTCAGTAAACGAACATATGCTAAAGTGCTGTATTTTATTAAGCAGAGAATCAATTTCAAGTCTAATACTAAGATACCTGGCAATGAACTTTCGGAACTCCCCAAAATTTTTGTTAAACATTACAAAAAACTCCATGAAGTACACACAAAAATATAGCTATGAACCTGACTGAAGCATTGCTTAGAATAAATGCAAAAAAGCTTAAGGCACTCTAAGTACAGCAGGGGCTATAGATTTTCCAAGATATCCTATTTTAAATTGGGCCAAACTGGTCCACAGGCACTCTATGTAAAAAATATTTTAAATCTATTTATTAAGACCATAACCTATTTCCACAATGATGTGAAGTTACATATGAAAATACAGCTATCATAAACAGCACTGAATCAATTTCATATGTTGGTTATTAAAACTAAGTGTTGGTCTCTCCTTTGAAGGTCAATTTAGCTATACTATTCACTTGTAATCAGTCTTTTTACTGATTACATGTAGATGTGTGAATTTGGCTGACAGCATAGAAGGAAAAAGAAAATCAGGATTTACTCACCAAGGAGGAATCCCTGTGACACCACATTCCATCCTATAAAGGAAGTGAAAGTGCTCTTCCCTTCGGTCTGATTTACAAGAAAGAAAGAGAGAGAAGGTTGTAATGTTGCTACACTATGCACTGTTATGGAAAGGAGAAAGGAGTACTTGATCTGAGAGTTTACTACAGAAAATATGGAAGGCACCTGCCTTTTTTTGGTTGGTAGAAAGCCACACATTTTGGTGGACAGGTGCACTACTTTCTCAATGAACTTAACCAGACAATAGGAAGTTTATGTATTTAACAGCTATAGCCCTTAGCAAAAAAAAAAAAATTAGGCTTGGGAATAAGTGTGCAACAGAGGTTCAAATTTATTTAATAACCTGACAATATGAACAAAGAAATAATGTCCATAGTAAGAATGCCAGTGTATTTGTTTGTTTTTGTTTGTGTTTTTTTTCCCCCGAGATGCTTTCTTTCTACAGTTTCTTTCTTGAAGTAATGCTGTTCTATTTATTTCCTACTGAAAAGCGTACATCTATGATGTCACAGGAGGGCAATGGGAATTTTAAGAGGTACATATAATACAACTGAAGTTAATGATGTTATTGCTGATAGGACCTAAATTCACTTATTTCAGGGAGAAGAGAGCAGAGTAAAAGAAAAACACAGAACACATAACCTGTATCTCTTGCCACATGGAAGAAATGTAAAGATTTGTCAATCAATCTTCACATACAAGAAAATTCATAATCTACGTCTATTTTCTTGAGAAAGTTAGAATTTGGAGGAAACAAAAAAAGTCTCACTTTCCATAATAAATCCTTACTTGCTTTGTGGACAAGATGTAAAATGCCTTTAAGCGTAATTAAATTGGGAGTCCCATCAGTTTCATTAACATACCACTTTAGCTTTCATATCATGGTGTTTTTCTAATAATACAGAAGAGCTTTTCCATGTTCCCACAAGAGCTTTTATTGGTGTGCAACATATTTTCAAGAAAAACAAAAAGTTAGCTCCATAAAAGTGTTTCAAAACAAGCAAGATATTAATCTGCCCAGAATCCCTGGGTCTGAGGTATTAATTAAAAAAAAGTGTCTGAATTGTAAAAGGAAACCGTACCTTTCAACCACAGGTTGAGTTAGTTTTAGGAAGCTATCATCAAGGACAGTAATTCTGAAGAGAACTCCACCAAGTCCACTTCTCTCTCTACCCGAGATTTGTTGTTCCAGCAAAGTATGCGCTTTTATGTTGTCAAAGAATATTTTAATAACATGAGAGTAGTTTATAAGATTCGAAGAGAATAATTTAGGAAACTTCCTTCCATGACTTGGAAGAAAATACAGCAGAGCTGATTTTTCTTTTTTTGTAATTTCGGAAGATGTAATTTAATTTTGTGAAGTGTTTGTTAATTTTTTTAAGAGCACCCTACTATTCACAGAGTATAGCAGTAATGAAGTTGCACCTGCCAAAACCATCACAATCTGATGATTCAGCCTCTGCCAGTTTGACCACAGCAATTTAACCAGCAGTTTAGTTTACTTAATGACAGAATCTTGGATTCTTCTCACTGAAGTTTTCAAAGTTTAAGAGCCTCTCTAAAATAGCTATGTTAACACCAATATAGCTCTGACAAATACACAGAACTAAATTTACTCAAAAGGAAAGATCAAGTGATAAGGAACGATGACTTAGCAGTCAAACTGAAGCACTTACACTGTCTAGTACAAATTACTGTCTAGAAACAAATTTCTTTAAGATACATTACTCTCTGTTGCCTTTCAGGGCTCTGTAAAACAGAATATTAAAACATGTGGAAGAGGCTATAAAGCGCTCCCCCTACATTTAAGCACTGCACACAATACCATAGACAGGAATTAGCCCATCTTACAGAGGATGTGGTTTTATTGTTTTAAAGAAAGAATGGGTAATAGAATCTTCTACACTGGAAAGAGCAGAAAGAGTTATGAGGAAATAAATGAACTGAAGAGTAAACTGGGAGGGACACGGAACACTCACTGCTCAATCACTTCACTGAGATGTTGAGAAAAAAGTCAAGATGAAGGGAGGAGCACTTTTATTTACTACACAGAATGGAATATGATGTGGCAGGTTCAAATAACAACTAGTCATGTCTCTCAACACTTACTTGACATTTGTGAGGAAGAGCAAGCTAAAAGATAAACAGCCACCTGCTTTGTAAGTACCTTTTGTAATTACAGATGTTTTTTACCTGTTGAACTCTATTTTGTTACAAACACATAAAAATATATTTCCTGAGCTAGAAGAAAATCCCAAATCTTTTTTTCCGTAACAGATCAAATCAGCATAACTAGAAAAACAACAAAAAATCCCAATAAGCAAAGTGCAGGCTCTGCATATTCGGAAATAAAAATCATTACAACAGAAAAAGTTACAACAGAAAAAGTTACCGTTCAATAAAAAGCCACCAACTTTAAAACATTAGTGAATTAGACAAAGCCTCAAGTAGTGAACAAGTAAAGAGATTCTAGGGAAATTAATTCCATAAACATTTGAGGAAACCATGATGAGAGAAATTGCTTCAGGAGTTGTTACAAAAGCAAAGCCTTCTTCACTCGATATGATCTGTTTCACTGCATCTTACCTGATAGGATTTTAAAGGTAACATAGTCAAGTTGAATAGATTAAACTGGATTCTATCTTGCCTTACACACTAAAAATACTGTCAAGCAAGCAGACTAAGTTTTGACGTTGCAGATGTGTGTACATATATATACACACGCATGTGTGAGTGTATACGATATTTTCAATGTTACTTTCTTCAGTATATTGAACAATACCCCAAACCAGCAACTGGTCTTTCAAATTTTTATTCATAATTTCAGAAAAGCAGAAAACTTGTTTATCAAAAGCAAAACTGAGTTTATAAACAAGGAAGAACACTTTTTAAACAGAAGAAAGTAGTAAGATCCAAATGATAGATCAAAATCCATTACATTTACCTGAATTTTAATATTTTAGCAATAGCTGTAAATATCCATACAGATATTTACAAATAGGCATAGATTTTGACTTGCCATCAGGTTAAAACTAAATAGCTGTCATTTTTTATACAGCTAGGAAAACTCTTAACATAATGAAAGTCTGAGATTCAGCTCAAAATTAACAGCACAATAAAATATTAGAGACTGCCACCTAGTGCCTACATTAAGCATCACCCAAGTACCAACATTTCAGCTTAAGACTATACTCTAAAATATTATTTCGTATGCAACTAGACTAGCATTTGCTCTAATCAGAACATACATTCTAAACTATGCATCTAAAAGCACTTTGCATATAAAAGACTATTAATAATGCAAATGCAAGCAACTCAAACAAAATAAACAAAAAAACCAGCTACTATAAATTAACTTAAAGTTTGGGGAAATTCAGAATGAAAACCCTGAAGTCCTTATTTATTAAAGGAAAAATTACAACATCAATACAAATACTCCTTTTCTTTTAGGCTGCACTTAAGGCTTACATAATCAGCTTTACCACAAAGTAGCAACTTTTATCAAGGAAATTAATTCTATCCAATTTTTGATGCCTACACCAGAAAGGCAAACCAAAAATCCTATGTATTAGCAACTTCTTCTTAGCATTGATCTGAACAAAAAAGCAAGGGGTTAAGAACCAAAATTTCTTAATATTATTCTGATTAGTTAGTCCCACCCAATTACTGTCTAAGGTTCTTTGAAGGAAAGAAAATAATGGATTTTATACAGGGGTCCTTTGGGCAAAGTTTATAGTGGCAGTAAGGAAAACTTGTAAAAAAATCAAACATTGGTTTCAATATCAAAGAGTCTATCAAAAGACATGAGCCAAGTCATTAACTCAAGTCTAAGAAATCTTAAAACACTGTTCAAATAGATGTTAGTTAAAAGAGCAAACCTACAGGGTAAGGTTACATCTCTGTCCTTTACTAACCTGAATATGCCTAAGTGGTGCTGTTATCAACTGTTGTGTCTGAAGGAAACAACGATGACAGTTAGTGACTGGTGGCAAAGCTTAAAGGTCGTCCCCCCACACACCTTTGCTTTGTCTAGTTTAGATCAAAACTTGTCTTTTACAGTGGAAGAAGTAATTAGTAGTTCAAATGGCACTGAAAGGCCATAAAATTAAGCACACACATAAATAAAGAAACATTATTTAAGGGTATCAACATCTTTCTCTTGAATCAACTTACCGTAAGCCATAGCAAGGCAAAGTGATGAACCGGAACATTGCCAGAAAAACTCTCAAAGGAAGCAGGGTGAATACATACAGAAAAGCATCCAGGCATAAAAAGATTCCAAAAAACATCAACTAAATTACAAAAATAAAACAGAAGTATGTTAGTAGTTCATAAAGAGTTACAAAAAGTTTATAAAGAATTATATTATTTTATGAAAAATGCATTTACATAAGACTAATTAACCAAATAAGCACAATACTCTCACTTGTTCAATCAGCTGAACTGTAAGAAAAATAACATGCTATGCACTTGGAAGACTATTCAGCAAAAATTCTGCAAAAGGTCCAAGCAGCAAGGCTTTTGCAGACATCCATGGCTCACTGAACTCAGTCTTTATTGAATAGATGAACTGCACTTGGATATAACTAGCTCATTTTCCAATGGTGACTTCCCTCTAAGGTTACAAAAGTTAATGTTTTTAACCTTAGAAAAAAAAATGTAGAGCTGTGTGTACATGTGCACAGCCATTTTCTGCCTACATCCTTTTCAATATGCTTTTTTCCCCCCAAAATTTTTTTTTTTACCTTGTTAGTTTTCTATTGCACAGCTAATTACAGCTATGGTAGTTCTCCTTCAGAGAATATCCACCTTTTTCATACAAAGAAGAATATAAAATATGAAGAGGTGAACTTCCAGTTGCCCTCAGTTTAAATGCTTTATCCTTAATTTACAGAAACAGTTAAAGCCATTTCATTATAGCCACAAGCCAAGCAACTCTATGATAATTAAAACAGACCTAAACTCTGCAATGAGAAAGCTCTTATATACCAGACTCTCCCCCCATGACATTCCTTCTGTATCTGCTCTTTGAATGTATCTAAGATTTACCTGAATGGGACTCTAGGCGTATGCTTTTATGCCTCTGTCAGACCAGAAGCTAGTGTTTTTTCCTACAAGGAAAATCACGTAAAAAGGCAAGCTTAACTGGCTACACAATTAAGACTAGAAACATCTAAGCAGGCCTAGATATCCATGACAGATATGCACTTACACATGAAAGTTGTATGTACTGCTGATGGGAAAGGAAGACACTAATTTGGGGGCGGGGGGGTAAACCAAAGCACAAGTAAATTACTTTTATCTCCCACAATATCCATCATCTCTGAGCTGTTGCTTTCCCTCATAACACTACTTCCACCAATTCTGCAGTCTGTACTTCAATACCACCACGACATTAAGGTCTCCTCCCTGATATGCACTCATTTACCTCTAGTACCATTTTCTAAAATTTCAGCAGTTATGATTCAAAATTATCAGGAGCAGTGGTTACCAATAATGGACAAATTTATGCATTGCATTTTAACATGCCATCAAGTTACTTATTTCTTTGCTAACTTTTAAACCAGGTGCTGAATATTCAAGCACTGAGGATGACTGAAGCTGAACATGCATCTTCCCCCCTCCCCCTTTTTTTTTTTAAAACTCCTTAACCCAAGCAAAATAGAAAGATAGTCTATCATTTTGTCCCTTTATTCTTTGAGGGCACCATTATAATCTAGAAAACAATTCTGCATTTTATTTTTGATTCAGACAGACTTTTTCTCTGCCCAAGAGTAATCACGGGTTTTCCCATTTTATAAGCTCGCATTAATATTTGCAATTGTTGTTTAATGTCCTAATTTTCCTAATTTTTTACAACATTGCACTTGCACATTTACATGCACCTGTTGAAATTTAATCAGCACTGAACCTTCCACTAACTTCCGTAAACCTTATTTTTGCTGCTACATTCCAGATACGGAGGAGCTAACAGAAAAGCTTACAGAGGTTTTCCATCATCGTAATTATATTTTAGCAAAAGATCACCAAGTTTAATTTTGAGATCAATTGACAACTGTTCCCTTAAGGCAGCAGGAAGAGAGACCACCTTTTCATTTAGTATAAATAATCTATTACAATGAAGAGCCTCCACTGAAACTGCACAAAAAGCTTGAGTGGAAGTAGCATTTATATTACAAATTATCTAGCTTCTTTAAAGAAAAAAGGAGTATTCCGAACAACAACAAAAATACTACCCTTCTAACATCACAGCCCACTCTAAAATTATGAACATGTAATAAGTGCATGTTAAAGAATATCTCCTGAGACTAGGCTTTGATAAATTTATTCCAGTTTATTCTCACTCTACCTGATCATGATTTCCATTCATAGTCTGCAATTATACTATTAGATAGTAAACAAGACAAGCCATTAAGAAAATTCTTCTCTTCCTTTCCTAGTGTCTCACATGCTTTATTTCAATTAAGCAGACTTTTGAATCACACAGTCAAGTGATTCCTGCAATAGGTGATGATCTGTACACTATTTAATTTGCTTTCTAGGTGCTCATCATCATACTTTTTCCATTTTTTTCAACAAGTATGATTCAATTTGATATAGCTAGTATGTATACTAACCTGGACTAAGCCCATGCAAAGAAGTAACATTTATTTCATAATCTCTCTGTAAAAAGATAACTATCACTTTTTAAATCTACCTGCTTATTAATCAGTTTCATATTCTTTCATATTCAAAGTACAGACTGAAGCTTGATTTACCATGCAAAAGCCATCAATTTCACCACTTACAGTATCAACCTCATTTATAAAAGACTGTTGGCCTTCACTTGTTCTTACATACTGCAAGTTTTATTGGGAATCTATGGTGATGATCCTTCAGAATAATTTCTGTTGCTTGGAGATGGCATGTAATAGTCTACATAATTACAATGGAGATGATGTGGAACTGCTATACTGTTCAACTGAGACTCTACCATAACTGAAATATTCTACCGTAAACTGGAATGGGTAAACAGTGAGGGTGTGAAGACACCATTCCTGGAGATGTTCAAAGCCCAACTGGATCTGGTCCTGAGCAACCTGTTGTAGGTGACATGCCTTTAAGCAAGGACTTGGACTACATTATCTTAGAGGTCCATCCCAATCTCATCCGTACGGTGATTTTCTGCAGTAACTGACTGGGAATTCAGTTTTGTAAAACCAGGTCTCATCGTGGTCCAAGTACGAATTTAATTATACTGAAGGGGGAACCTGAGTGCTGCTGACAAAGGGTATTCTACTCTCTCTCCCTCCTCCACTGCTCTTTCATTTTTCTACCCTTACTCCGAGCTATACAGCTCTCCTTCCACCCTTGTGTAGGCTCTGGATTCTCAAGAATATTGGCTGAGCAATTCAGCTCACTATCCTAGCAAAGAACAAACAGAGCAAGAAAAGTGAAGCATTCACTACCAAATTATAAGCTCATTTAACTCTGAGAACAGTCAAACAAGCACCACAGCTCATGCAAAACAGGCAGCATGCATAAGGCAGGAGACTGAAGTGGGAGGAACAGTGAAACAAGACTCTTCCTTCAACATAAGTTAGAGTTAAATGGATTTAGCCCTATGGTGTAACTTCATCCCTAGAGGTTTTGAGAATTTTAGCAATATTACTTTTAACGTTACCATTACACTGCAGCCTAGCTAAACCTTATTACCAATGTTGCCTTACTCGTCATCCTTGAGCACATGCCTGCTGCCTCCCAAATCTGACACCCTCTCCTACATGGTTTCAAAATGGTTAAGCCAGAATAAAACTCTTCTATATTACAGCACCGGAACTGGCTCACTGCAGGGCCAGAATTATATCTTAAGCCGACATACAGGAGGTGGCAAGAATGCCTCAGGAAGGGCTATAGCACTGGGATAGAGGGAAGATGCGGTAAACAGTGGCAAGAAGCAAAACAGAAGGCTATGAAAATTAAATCAAAAACCTTAGACAAACTCATCCATCACTATATTTTTAAAGGACTGAAATCTTCCCACCCTCAAAACATTTTAGACTGGGAAGATCTTTAAAACAAGGGGTTTTTAAAAGGTAAAATTACATTTCGCAGCAAAAGTTTTCTTCTGTTTGACTATTCCTTTAAGGATCAGTGACATCTTTATATTTGAATGAATTTGTCATCATCTAGACTTGAAAGTTAGTCATGTCCCTCTCTGCTAATAACATCAACAAGTGGCCATGAGTTGCCAGCAGCAACAAGCAAACATAGGCAAAAAAAACCTGAAGCATGAATCTTTAAGCTACTGACACTGAAAATTAATCATTATAAATGTTTAAATCTTTTTAGTAGAAAAAGTTTTGAAAAATAAATATTTCTTTAAATAATTTAATGTAACAGATTTCAGTTCTAAATTAAAACAGATCTTAAAGAATACTTCACCTTTTCCAGTTCTTTTGGTATCCGCATGCACGTGTATACTCTCTCTCTCCGCTCTGTGTATTTTGCTTCATTGTGTTCAAGGAAGTAACCTCTTGTTAGCTCAGCACTGATGAATCTCAGCAATGAAAGATCTACATTCAGGAACACACATAAGCACAAGACACTTCAGGCACGACCTCCAAAAAGCGAGAAGGCTGCTATGCTTTTGTTACTTGTTACATGCTTCATTTATATCACATCTAATCCAGAAGGTTTCTGCTGATAGTAACCAGAATGTCAAATAACTTGGTATGGAAGGAGCTATATATATGAGAAGCAAGTCTATGCGCTCCCATTCCCCTGTTGCCTCCCAACAAACACAACAAGCTACTTTTCCCAGCCAATCATTTTCATCAGACATCCCACTTCTCCAAAACATTACTCAAAGCAGCTACACTGAATGCAATATGCTGAGTGGATCTAATCCTTAACGTACTGACAGTCCTCCTAAATTTACTAAGCTCTATTTTAGACTTCTTAAAAGCTATTTGCTGTTTCAGCAACACTAGCAACTTGTTCTTTATTTTAAAGAACAATTTTCTGTAAGAGCAAAACCTTCAAGGATACATGATCCCAAGTGATTCAGTGCATAAACAGTAAAAGCATGCTGATCATTTGATGATCACTTAACACCGATGATCAGACATCTTTCAAGACCGAAAAGCCATCAAGCATGTACAGGTCTTCTGCATTTGAATAGCTGTAGGTAAATAAGCCGAAGGCTGACTGACCTATGTTTAGTCTACTCATAGGGCTTCTAAAAAAGGACTTTGTGCAGAGTACTCTTGCAAAAGGAAATAAAATATGAAATTATAATTATGAAAATTCAGGCTGTCAGCACAAGGAGTTGAGCTTAAGCTTCAACACTCACTGACAAGGTCTGACATTACTACCTCCTGGTAACACTTCTTCTGAAGTGACAGAACACTACAATAAAGTTCAACATTTCTGGTTATTATTGGCATTTAAAACCAGAAACTCTGAGTGTTCACACAACATCCAAAAGACGGAAACCACTTATCTAGACAGATAGGTGAAAAGCTACAGTGCATTTATCATGACACAAGAACATGCCCACAAAGAGTAAATTCAGATTTTAGCCAAAGTCTTAGTGACTACTGGCTGGGGGGAGGAGGGGCCTTGCATGGTACAACGCTCCACATTTTGGGGGGGAGGAAGAGGCTACATAACACACCCTTAGTAAAACAGCCTAGATAACAGCTGTTAAGCGAGGAATGCAAGTATAGATGCTACGAGTGAAGAGTTCACCCAAAACCATCCGAGATAATGGTTTCTCCACATTCATGCCATTGAAGATGATGACGACCATTAGCTGGAAGAATAGCCAGAAAATTACAAAGTTTTAAAGCAAAGAAAGAATCAGCTCAAACAGAAGCAGAAGAGGCAGGGTGTGCTTACAACCTACACTGCCTTGGGTGGGGGCCACATGTATGGAGCGTGACCAGAACTTGTGGGGATTACAAACAGGGATTTTAAGGTTTGCGGTGGTGTATTAACATTCTGTGTACGTCTAGAATTGTGATTTATCATGTTGCTGATACTGATCACAGCTAAATAATTCACTGACTGCTGGTTAATTATGTATTGTTAATAAATTGTTTAAATCACGGTTTGCTTTATGTGAACTGAACAGTTTTCCCTTGTATGAGCTTGTTTGGATAGCGATTTTGATGATTTATATATCACTGATCCACGTCTAGTAAGTAGGCCAAAGCTACTGTAAGCCTTAAAGGTATTTACTTTAAACCAAACAAAAACAACGTGTAGTTTCATGAGCAGTAAAAAACTAATATTGACATGTAAAGTTTCAATCAAAGTTCATTCCAGTGAAATGAGGCAGAAGTTCATACCACTAAATAATTGTTCAGATCCCTTGCAAACTTGTTTTTTGGAGTCTTCCTTTGTAACACTATCACTTGTAACTTTTTTGTTTTTCTCAATTCTTTCTTGTTTAAAAAGTTAAAAGCAAAAAGAGATAACCTTAGGTATAAACACACAAATTAACTACTACCTTAACCGCCCAGGTGTATTTTCTTCCACCTCAGATAACCGACCTTCTCTAACTTAAAGATAATGCATGTCAAACAACTGAAGTTTCCTGTGAAGTAAATACATGCATATGGGCAACCATCACAGAGTAACTTATGGGTCCCCTCCAACTTGAGATATTCTGTGATTCTAACTAATGAGCTATTTGTTCCCCACTCCTCCTTACCTCACACAAACTGGTTCATGGGCCTATTGTTGGAAACCAAATGATTTTAAGTTTCCTCCACCTGGCTACTTTCATGCCCTAGATATTAAGAGATAACCACTCCTCATGACTGAGGTTCATCAATACACAAGCTCCAGACTGTGACTGCAAAACAACCTCTCCAGTGACAGGGGAGGTACTGAAGCAGAGTCACTCAGCCAGCTCCTTTCTGGGCACTGACTGCCACCCAGCATCAGCCCTAGTCCTGTGCCAGCTGTGAAACAGATCAGTGGCTGACCCTGTAGGAAAAACACAGTAAGCAAAAGAACAGGATGAGACACCAAGGCAGGACAGAGCAATAAATCATCTGAAAAACGGCTTAATGCTGCTATCAAAGCATCATTTTATTTTAAAAATAAGTAAACACTCTAATTCCTACTTCAAATACCTTCCCTAATTCAAATTTCCTTCCTTTGCAGTCAGAAAGTTTTAGACTGTGGCCTAAGTTTAAATTGTTCACATAGTATACTCTTAATGCTTAAAGCATCCTCATTTATCTCCCCGTCTCAGCCAGAAATGCACAAGCATCTTCAGAACATAAAACGCCGCTAATTCCTTCAAGGTAAAAAGATAATGATTTACCTAAGTTATACTTCAATGCACAGCTACACAAAGGATAACTGTTAACCAGAAATGGAGAGGAAAATTTGTGCAAAGGTGAAATGCGCTGCGTCTCAATAATTTCCTATTGTTATATAATCACAACTTTAATCCTAAATGCAACAATTCCAGGCACTCACTTCAGTTCCGTCAATCTTAAATACAAACTTCTTCCATAAACACTCAAATAAATCAATCAAGACTAAAACAGCACAGTATTTTTTTAAAAAACAAGTATTTCCTTCTCCTCTGAACAACTTCTCTGTACAGTACTGGTCCTGCTTTATCATCTTGACAAAACCCTACTTCTATCTACTATTTAACATATTGCTACTGTTAGATGAGTTCAAATTTTTAGTTGCTCTACCAAGAAGCCTGTTCTTCTAATGTTTTCTTGTCCTGAAGAGTCAGAGCACGCCAATGATTTTAAACTATTTTTTAATTTAAAATCAATTGCTGGAAGATAGTTAGGAGACCCCTCCCAACAATTTCCTTACTTTTCACAAAGTTATTTGTTCAGCGCTCTTTCAGGCACATCAGTATGTATTTTGACGATTCTTTTTTTTGCCACAAAGCAATTCATAATACTACAATCAAGCCAATTGATTGTACAGCTATGCAAGTTATATCAGTTTCATCAATGCCACAGAAGTGCAGCCAATGATGCTGCATGTCCTATGACATAACACATCAGAAATGGACATAGCACCTGTCAAGCCCAGAAGGAAAGCACTGAATTGCTGGCAGATTATTTACGTCAAATCCTAATTCCTATTTTTTCTTTTTTGTATTTGATAAGACCTGTGGTATCACATTCAAGCCAACACTGAGGCAGAAAGCCTGGAAATTTGAACACCACTTCGAGCACTTTCCAGATTTTCAGCAAGCCACTCGATGAAGAATATGGTGCTAATAAAGTTATTTATAACCTTACCAACACTAAATCAACCCTGCCACACTGAGTGACAATTTTTACGAAAAAGGCAGGGCTATTTCCAAAAATTACTCTGTAGATACCTGAAATAACAAGTTCAAGTGTAAATGTAAATACAGCTGCAGATCGATAGCAAAGGCCATGATATTTTCCCTTATTTTTCCCTATAAAATCATGTTAGTAAACTACACTTAGTTTAAAAGACTTCTAATAATGTGCATACAACTTCCAGGCTCTAACAGCACCGTTACTTTCAGTAGTAGAGGCAAAGACTATTGGCCTCGTAGCTATGTGTACGTAACAAGAAACGTTAAGAGGATGAAGCATTTCTCATACTTCAGGAAGAAAGTTCAGCGAGCCCGCCGCCCTCCCGGCCCGCGGGGCTCAGGAAGCGCAGGGCCCAGGTCTGCACCGCCCTGCTCCTGTCAGGAACCGCGCTCGCCGCAGCCACTCCTCGGCAGGTATCAAGCCTAACAACCCCAGTTTCAACTTCAGTGTGCAACACTTCGGTGGATGATGCCCTTGCTGTTTAATAACCTGCCGACGATGACCGATTCAGATGGTGCATGCCAGGGCACAGGGGCTTCACTGCCCCCGTTCTCCTTCCTGAACACGCTCGTGCGGAAAGCAGGGACACAACCGGTCACGCCGAGGGGCTATATTTCACCGGCACGGGCGAGTCCGCTGACTAAACTTAAGGACAGGGAGAGACGAGGCAGCGCGGCCGGCGGGGAAGCTCCCCAGCAGCAGCGGCGGCTGAACGACGCCGCTCCCCAGGCCCGCGAGGTCCCGGCGCACTTTTTGAAGTCGCTCGCCGAAGTTCGCACAGGCGGGCGGCCGCGGCGCGCTCAGCCCCGCCTCAGGCACCCACCCCGGCCCCGGCCCCTCAGGCGGGCCGCGCCGGGCCGGGCGGCGCTGCGAGGAGCCAGCGCTGGCGACGCGCCCCGGAGGCGCCGCCCGCTCCGGGCAACACCGCCACGGCCACCCCGGCCTCCCGTGAGGGGCAACCCATCCCGGGGGCCCTCGCTGCCCTCCGCCCGCCCCGGCCTGCGGGCGGAGGCCTCCCGCCACGCCGCCGCCCCTCACCCGAGAGGCTCCGCTTCTTCTTCCTGCTCCGGTCGCTCTCGTAGAAGCCCAGCGTCTCCGTTCGCTGCTGCGGGGACGACTGCCCCGAGCCGGCGGGAGGCGGCCGCGGCTCGCTGCTCCCCCAGAGAGTTTTCGGCTCCCCCCGGCCGCTATCCTGCTGCTCCGGGGCGCCGCCGCGCCGTCCGTCCCCGCCGCTGCCCGGCGCGGCGGCGGAGGCAGCGGCGTCGGCAACGCCGGCCATGTTCGCCGCCAGCAGCGCCGCCCGCTCCGCGCCCGCCACCCCCGAGCCCCGCGCTGCGCCGCGCCCCTGGCGGTGACTCATCACCGCGCGACAGCGGCGAGGCCCGGCCGCCGCGCGAGTGCCCGGCGCGGGGGGCGGGGGCGGGGGCGAAGCCGGCGCGGCGCCATCTTGCCGCGGCGCCGCCGGCGTTAACCGCTTAGGTGCCGGGAGCCCCGCGCCCAGCCTCGCCTCCTGTCAGGGCCTTCCTCTGCCCGGCCTCGAAGCTTACTCTGGTTTACGGACGCTGCTGGGCGCAAATAAACATATTTGTGCTAGGGGAGAGATCTAGCGGGCCCTCTGCCGTTGTCGTAAGAAACAAGTGTGTAATGGTCACGGTTTCACCCGCCACACGGGCTGGGGAACGGTAGTTCAAAACAGTTGCAAATAACGTGATTAATCTACCCCGTGCCATGCAAATAAAGACCTTGTTTGAAAATGGAAAGCGAGAGGTGAATTATTAACTCTAAAGCCAACAGGATTTCCAAGAACTGCGTAACACATGTTGGACTAGACCGGGCACTTGAGGTCACAGACTTGCGCTCCCCAGGTTTGTGTAGCTCTTCCCGCAAGAGGCCTCTGGACGGAGTCCCTGCTGCCAAGCCCACCTGTGCGAAGGATGGGAGCTCTTGTAGCCACCTGGCTCGCACGGAGCTCACAACGCCCCGCCGGGCACAGGAGGGCAGGCGCCAGTGCTCGAGGAGCCCACGAAGGTCAACAAGCCCCACCAGCCCGAGAATCAGCATCTGAAATCTCGTCCTTCATGAAATGCTGAGGCTGGCAATGCTGTTAGTTACTGGCAGCATGATACTGGCAGTGATAAGGCTTGTCAGAGCCCATATTAATGAAAAATAATTGTTCCTGTCTCAAAGTGCTTATAATTTATACAAGAGTAAACATGAATATAAGAAGTAGGGAGCTCAAGGTACCAGTGAAGCACTTGTTTGCAGAGGGAATTCACATGGGCATGAGGACAAAATACCTGGCCTGAATTTCAAGTACAAGATCTCTTTCACATTCGGTTCTCATGTTTTTATCGTGCATTCAGAGGCCAGATTCAGTCAGCTTAATATTTAGCCACTCATCCTGGAAAAAGAGAAGTGCTTTATTCTTTTTTGGAAGGCCATATTAGCCTTCCTCTATAACTCTAAGTTAATTGTACAGTTGTCTCAGAGAGCATTTCAGGCTTTGGATAGACTAGAGGTGCCCGTTTCCATTGTCATTAGTGGATCTAAATGCCTAAAATCCAGTAGGATTAATCCAAGTCTTGATATTTTCAGGCAGTGGAACACTTCAGACAGGCACTCATAATGTGTAATAAGAGTATCATACCAGGAGCTAACAGTGATAGCTACGATACATTATCAGTTTGGGCTTTCTTTTCCCATCTTTTCTCTGTGGATGTAAAAAGCAGTTGGAAAAATAGGATGCAGAACAAAGAGCTCCAAAAAGAGCTGAAAAATTCCCTCAGCAGGAGTGCTGTTGCAGTCCATGCAAAGTTACATGACACTCTGAGAGATATCCTGCTTCTCTCCTTCCAAATGTGTATAAAAGCTATATCCATCCATAAGATGCATTGCATGATATTTAAGGACAACAAATTGTCACAACCTTGTTATCAGTCTTACTCAAATGAAGGCGTTGGCAGCACCAAGCATCATCTAAGAACCAGCTATGTCCTTTTTCCATCAGGCCCACTGAAAAGCTATCTCATGAATTGCCGGCACCAGTTGTGACAGCACATACATTTTCTATTCAGGGGTTGGCCCAAGATAACCTCACTTAGTTTACAAGAGCTTCCAGTATTCTGCTTGAAGTCGTTCAACTGAAGGCATGATAATAGTATGACTGCAGTGCAGTTCAGCTAATAATTGGCTCATATTTTTGACACATTGAGCAGCTAACCTCAAGTTTCTACCCACTGAGTCTTTCTGTATGTTTTTTCTGCACTTTACATCCAGTTTGTAACCCATCCTTGGCCAGGATTTTACTATGTTCTTTTCCACATGCAAAAAGATGTGTGTATTTCAACTATGATGTGATATTTTGGGATGGTGGCCACTTCCAGAAGGTCAACCCAACTGCAGCAAAATCCAGTCTTCAGACATTTGAGTCTTTGAACTAGCCAAGTCAGAGAGCAAAAGTTGTTTAGTGAAAAACGTTAGCAGTGTTGCTATAGGAAGTAGTGGTTCATTACGATATCTGCTGTTAGGAGTTATCTGGGACCATCTGCTGTTTGGCCATGAGAAGCTGTATTTTGTTGCTTACCATGGCTTATCTGCTATGAGACATGCTACGGAGTGACTGCAGCAGGTCAGAATCCACATTGCAGTTTCATAACCATTCACCAATCTTTTTCCTGAAGCGATTTTCTTAGAACAAAACACAGCCCTGTGTATGTTCCCACAGCTGGAGTTTCACTTTTTTCCCCAAGAGATAATTAGCAGGTGGGGAGGGAGGGAAGGGAGGATTGTTTCAAATAATGACTGTCTCCAAGGAGAAAAAGCAGTTTCATTCATACAACAGCAAAAACCATTAGGATAGTCGTGCAGTGAATACAGACTGGGAATTAACATTTACTTGAATTTTATTAGAAACGTCAGCACTGCTGATCTTTGGGGCCTTGCGCAAGCTACTTCATTTTTTGCCTTAAATTTCCCATACATATACTAGAGTAATGTTTATCTACCTATAATGTATCTTATACGTAATCATCACAGAGGGATTTTTGCTAATTTGGTATCAGGAAAGTTTATTCTGGCACTGTCGAGTATTAAAACTTTTATAGTGTGTCCAGCTCAGTTGTGCTTTAGTCCTTGAGTACTCATTGCTGAACTACTTTCTCTCCTAGTGAGAATGGTCTTTTTCTAAAGAACATTTTTACATGGTCTAAAACTCCTCCTTTTTTGTAATGGATTTTTTTTTTCCCACAAGACCCAACAAAAGGTCATTAAGAAGAAGACCCAGAAAATGGATAATAATTTTTTATCGCGCTTTTTGCTGGCAGAACTTCGTTGTCTTTTCAGATGTTGCCATCTATGTCATTTACCCCCACCAAACCAGATATCCCCTCTTAACATAGATTGTCTATCAGTGAAGTCAGCTAAAAAGAGGTCAGGTAAGATCTTCTTTTTAGAGAGCAATACAAACATGGAAAAAAATCTGTCAACAAAATTATATCTCATATGAGAAGTAGATTATGGACATAGGTTAGAAAATACGAAAGAAGTCTAGAGAGAAGTGCAGAAACTCAGTACACTGTACCAAGCAGAGGTAAGTGAAACTGGAGAATACATTAACTAGCAATAAAGAAGAGGCAGGTGTTAAAATGATGATAATAACAATGCAATACTCATAGCTGTATGAAACGGTTATGAGTAACTGCAATACTCATAACTATATGAAAACATCTGGTATCTATCTTCCATTGTAAGCTTTTTGTCAGTGAGGCTCAAACTTCTTTAGACTTTGCATTATCGTTCAAAAAAGACTAGATACTAAAAATGTATGGTTTAATGGTTTAATTTCTTGAGTCTCCTGCAAGAATTATATTGAGTTATAGTCTTCAATATGATTTTCAATCATTCTTCATTTTTAAAAATGTCATCACTGAGTACACCTTCTGTGAGGAGCCAAGTCAACGAAACTCATAATGAATTCAAAGTGCAATAATGCTGATTTTTTTCCACAATATTTTCAGGCCCTTTTGTAACATAAACAAGTTATTTTGTAGTGGGTTTGTGACTTTTAGTTCATCGATCCACTTAGTATGTGGGTGCATATTCATTCTTCTACTAAAGGCAATGCATCTCTTAGCAACAACTGATATTAACAAACTTAGTTCTAAATCTTTCAGAATTGCAGCTGTCATATATTTGCAAGGTACAGAAGTATTGGTTGGAAGTATAATCTAATTCTGTCTCAGTCAGTGCTGTTTGGTAGCTGAAGTTAAAAATATCTGTTTACGCCCACAGGAGAAAAATCATGTAAAGATTCTTTCCTCCATTTTATGTTCAACATCTAAGCAGCACATGAATTTTTGCATGGGATAATCTTCACATATGAAAAATAATGAGTATAAGAAATTGTTGTATAGACACTAGCACCCTACATGTTTCACTTATTCACTTTTTTTCTTATCTCAATATAAAATTTACAATGCTAGCATTTACCATTTTTTTTACTGAGTTGTAGGGTCACTAAAAATTAGGTTGACTCCTAGGTAAGCTAAGGGTATTACTCAACATCAGCATGTCCTTGAATAATGCAAGTACAAATTATGTTATGCAATACTACAGTACCTGAAAGTCGGGTTTGACTTCTCACTGGTACATTTCCATTATTTGTTTGCTTTGGATACGGTATTATATAGCACAGTAGCTGCTGCACAGTTAAAATCAATGGTGCTTTCCAGTGACAGCTTGATTTTCCACACCTTCCATCTTTGAAATTTTTGGAAGAAATAATTCTTTTGAGATACTTTTATGTGGCATCTTATCCTGGGACCATAGTTCAAGGAGGACTGAATGGCAGAGGTACAGAAGGTTAGTTCAGTATTACAGGTTTTTAAAAATATGCTCATATTATCTTAAAAATAAATTTCATAATATTCTTTGATTTTTTTAAAGACTTCTGGGAGTTCCCTAGTGTAATATTTTTATAGCTCTTTCCCTGTCAGATATCTTGAGTGTTGTTATCAAGGCAATACTTTTTCTGTGACTGTCAGTGACAGTTTTTTCCTGCCCATGGTCTGATCTCCATTTCTCAGTGTCAAGATTTCTTCAGGATTTATCTCTTGATCAAAATGCCACAACTAATACTTAAACTGCAGATACCTGAACCTCTGACACCTATTATGTAAAAGAAGCAGCAAATGGTCTTTTCAACATCAACATAACTGAACTCAGTGATATATGGGGCATTTCCCCATAAGGTTCACACATTTGAAAGTAAAGTAGCAGGGAGATTCCTAAATCTCTTCCAAGTTACTTTATCATAATTTTCATCCTGAAGTGCTGGAAGAAAGGTTTTGTAATCTCTTCTTTCCTTTTTTTCTTGTTACATATCTGTAGCTATACTACATAACATTTAAAGATGGCTCTATACACGGCAAGATGGTTTTAAGTGTTATAAAATAAGAGTGCAGCTGCCTTTGACTCCATCCTCAGCTGCTTCCTCAGCAGAGCTAAGCCAGACGTGAGGTGTGAGGGGAATAGGTGGGAGGAAATCGGTGGAGAAAATGCAGATGGAAAAAAGGTTATGAGAGCTCCAAAAGTCATGACCTGGGAAGAGAAGAGCCCCTGGGGAAGAGGGTCTAAGCACCTAACATGTTTTCTGTACCTAAGAATGAAATTCCCAGTATCAGACAGAAAGTGGTTGGTGTTTTGTTTAGGTGTCAGAAAATAAGTTACCTCTAAAAATTGGTTTCCTAATATATGGGTTTCAGTCCACCATTTCTTCATATTTTTCAGGTCCAGGGAGCAGAGGTGAAATCCCAAATTTAGAGTGGCCTAGGTCTTGTGCCTGAATTTACAATATAAGTTTTCAGTCATGCCAAATGCAAGTGGAGATGGAAATCTCTGTTACAAGAATCATTAGCAATCAGAGTTGCTGTAAACAGTCCTATTGATTTTAATAAGTTGAAAATCTCAGCTCAGCAAGAGCATTTCTGTTATGATAAAATATGCAGATATATACATACATACAAGCTTTGTGCCTAAAATTAGATTGTGAGATCTCTAGATAGGATCTTAAGTCTCTCACTTCTGGAAAGCTTCTTTACTCAGAAGAGAATTCAAATGTGTTAGATTTAAACATAAGGGTAAGTGCTTTTCTGATTTTAGGCAGTAAAAATGTGTTCTTCAAAAATCTTGAACCTCCTATAGGACCAACTGAATCAGTTAAGAGGTTCTGGGACCCCTAGTTTAGATTCCTATTTCTGAAAATCATGGGTCATTTTGTAATTATAGTTGCACATGAAAAACATGAACCATAGCATACATAGAAAAGGAAATGTATTGCTTATAAATGTATAACTAATGGCTCTGAGACCAAACCTTCAGTCATTGTAAGTCAAAATAAAGTCATGACCTTCAGTGGACTCACAGTTTTCATGAGGTTGGGGCTGGTTTTGAATTATTTGAAGTTTGAAAGAAGAAATGTTTTATTTTTTAATTGTTATGTGCTATTTAAACAATGCTGTAATAGATACAGATCACCTAATCCACTGTGCACAATATAATGAAGGTGAAAAATCTTATGCAGAACTGTTCTTCATGAACACAGGTGTTGTTTTTATATATATAAACACACACAAACATTTATTTACATATACATGACAACAGAATACTGAAATCAAGATCACCTTTAGGAGCTAAGTATTGTTTTAACATTAGAAATATTCTAAAACAGCCGGTCTTTTTCAGGCAAGGGTTCAGTGCTACATTTTTAATAATTGTCTTCCCTTGAGTTTGGTTTTTGCTTTAGTTATTGTTTTTCTTGTTAACTCTTACAATCTAATTGTCAAATGTGACAGCAGCATTTGGATCAAATTCAACTCTGATTTAATTCCAGTAATGCCAACATAGCCTGCATGATCTTTTATATGTTAGTGTACAGACGTAGATTTTTGATGTATTCACAAACTGCATCTACCAATATATCAAATTGTGTCTATCGATAGCACAGTTACAGCATCAAGGGGGTGATTTCTTATGTCATGCACCGAAGACCCTCTATAGTAGCATGATGAGATAAGAATACATTGTCAACTGGGACTCAAAATTTCCTGTCCTTTTTTTGCTCAAGTTTTATATTTTGAAGCAGGCAATTTTAATTTGGCAGGCTCCGTACAAATCCAATTAGCATTTGGAACTCCAGGAGGATTGCTCTACCTTGATGAGTAACTAGATGCACTGGAATGTGTTTGGGATTGCTCTTTCAGCCCTGGCAGATCATAAAGAAAGGCACTTACATTGAAAATGCTTGATATTCCTGCAAAGTAACCCTACCTGCCCTACATTTGCATCAACTAGCACAGCATTAACTAAACATGTTTTTCCTTTCCATTTTCAAATTATTCTTGTTGTGAGAACCTGTAATTTACAACAAGTTATATGCACCAAAGCCACATTAAGAGTGGACAGAACTCACGGAGGGACATCAACAGTAAAAGCTGAGATTCTATGTCAGCCACTGAGTTAACATTTGGAATATCAGAACATAGGTATTGGGGAAACCATCAACTGGTTAAAGAATCCAGCAATTTAATTGAAACAATATGAAATATATTCCTTTTTGGAAAATCTTATGAAAGCACATTTTCAAACGCAGGCAGCTGACTAAGAAAAAGTCCTGTAAATGACGTCTCTTAACACTATTACATTTAAAGTACTGTCAGCATTTCTGTTACAGGGATTTACTGTGGAGTACTAGATTAACTTCTAACTCAGCCTTAAGAATATATGCTTCTTTACAATCTAATGGCTTGTTTTGGCCTAAAAAACTTGCACAGGTATGCACTGATGTTCATGCGTTTGTTTAGAGCACCTGCACGCAGAAATGCGTGTTCGCATAACCAAGTACCCATACATTCTATAGAGATGTTTATAAGCAAAAAGAACCCTAGACAAGCAGTTACCCAACCAGCTTGCACAAAGATGACTCCCATGCATATGGATATTTTTGTGGGCATTAGTCAGCTGCTTGGTTATGATAACTTGATCCAAAGTCTGACTCTGGAGTTATTTTAGTGACCAGGATGCACTATTTTAGTTCTGCATTATAAATCCCTATAATATAATTGCTGACAGAACCTTTATCACAGCATTGCTAGCAGATCGTTTATGATCATTATGATCTGCTAGCAGATCATTTATTAATTCAACCCAGGAATAAATGCTTGATACATAAATTTTAATAATTGCAGTCCTGCCCAGTCAGGACGACCCCTTTCCGAATGATTGGAAGTTACATGACTCATTCCCTCCTTTGTACATTCCCAGCTGGCACATTCAGTTCCCTCCCAGTACTCCTATATTTCACAATCCATAACAATTATTCTCCCCTTTGCTTAAGTGAGATTGTTTGAAATGAAATCAGGAGAATTATCAAATAAAAAAAGAACAGTTGAATGGCTGAGTGTTAACCCTTGGATGAATGCAGAGCTATCATCTTAATTGCAAGCAGCATACTTTATGGTAATATACGAAGCACATCTTGTTTAATAGAAATATTTCATGCTTCCAGTAAGGTGGTTAAATTATATGTCCTGATGCGTCTGCAGAGCACGAGCATACATTTACATTGGAGTCCATGATACGAACAAGCAAGACTAATAAAGCAATACCTGAGAATTAACAGAAGAAAGATAATGTTCACAGAGCTGCTGTGTCTTCTGATTTACTCTTTCCTACTCACAGCATGTTCCTGGCTTCTGATGCTGTGAGTTAAGATTGCTCATGGTGCCAATTCACCCTTTTTTTCTACAGTGTGTCTCCATGGCAGATCTTGTTCTCGCCTCCTTAGCCTTGTTTGGCTCATGTCCTCAGTAGACAAATTTTTAAAACTTTGCCTGAGTATTGTTTTTGACCTTTTAGACCTCTAGCCCAACTTGAGTGAGCGGGTGTAATGCCTGGCTGAATCAGCTGCACGATCAGCATCATAGTGTCCTGAAGGCACAGCCAGGAGTTGAGTGTTTCGCTCTGGAAAATAGCTTGTGTCCTAGGAGAGAGGAACACTCTCCCTTTGTTTGCAATGACCACTCAAACACGATGATGCTAGAAGCCACCTGTTTTAGAAAATTAAGGAATAGACTGATTCTGACCCAGCTCTTTCTGTGCAACAAAGCCCGATTTCTGTGGGCTTTCAAGGAAGTAATTGAGCAGATAATTCAGCACTGAGAAAGTGGGAGCACTGACAAGTCTTACTGGGTTAGAGGCAGTTGGAGGTGACAAGCAGGTTTGTAAGCGAGCCACTTGTATTTAGAATTTTAGATCTGGGTTGAGGAGTGTCATTTTAGACATACAGGCTTAAAAATTGTAACTTAAATTCAGGAGGGGGTTAACAACTGAATTTCTCTTGTGGGAAATGGATTTCCAGGTTGGGAACAGCTCTAACACTTAGGCAGTTTTCCCATTTACTAAGTATAGCTATTCATTTTAATTTGCATAAAGAACATGGATATGTAAGTCCCCAATTACTTTAAAAGCAATATTTGAACTGATATAGAGAAGTAATTAGTTCAATGAGGAAATGACATTACATAGTGGAAAGCTTGGTTTGCCAAAGATCAATTTGTTGACATTTGAATCCAACTAGAAATTAAATGCACAGAACAAAAACTAGACTATTTTAGTAAAAAGCCATCTCATCAATTTGGAACAAATGAAAAGCATGCCTGTGTCTCAGCCAGAGGGGCTAAGTAAGAGATTTCTTTGCAGTAGAAAATTTACAAATGACCATTTTAAACATTAAGAGAATAGAACAGTTTATGATTAAAGCATGGGGAATCAACGTTTCTTTTGTTATCCCAGAAGTAGAATCGTTATTTCCATAGCACTTTTTTCCTATATATAAAATGAGGATACTACTACATATGCCCCCTTTTCACAGAACTGTGATGCTTGATTCAGCAACATCTGTTAGTATCTCTGAAATCCTCAAAGAGGAAATACAACAGGAAGGCAAATACCATAACTTTGGATTACATCTGGATCTCCTTTGCTTGATTGTTGTAGTTGTTTATGTACTGTCATATAAATTCATAACATTTCCCCTACAAATAAAGCACGACAAGATTTTGTTCGAAGAATTTTCCTGTCTAAACTGGAGATTATAATAATAACAAATCAAGTGATTAACAATGAAAAATGAGTGAGCTACAAGGGAATGAAGAACATAGCTGTGAGAGGTAACAAAACAGTTACTATAATACACATGTTTTGTTAGTTCATCCAAGTAACAAAGGGAAAGGACAAGGTGCTTTTTACAAGCAAGGAGGTTTTCTTTCTCGGTACAAGATGGATGTGAAGGTTGCTGATGTAACAGGTAAATGTAGGATTATTTAAACTGTCCAAAGCACAATGACTTTCAGTTATTCTTGAAAATTATAGTGTTTTTTAAACTTTTTATCAACACAAGCTTGGATTTAAAATATAAAGATCCCACATGAAAATTGTATTTTTGTGTTTTTCCTTGAATCATGTGAATAGCTACAATAAATTGACAAGAACCATTAATTCCTATTCTAATTAAAGGGAATGGTGATATCTAAGATCATTCATGTCAGTGTTGGATAAACACTCAGAAATAAGCTAGTAAGGGTTCACTTTGTCCTCTAGAGGTTGTGTAATCATGCTTGCCAGAAATAACTATATAAAAAAAATCTGCTGAAAAGCATAGGGACTATCTCCAGAACCAAAATTCAGTCAATACAGGGGTAAAGAAAAGCTCTTTTAGCAGCATATAGCTATGCTACACAACAGCTTCAAATTGAAAATGAAGATATAATATTCAGAATTGCATTGGTAAAGATTCAGTTCTGTGGTAAGGGTTAATCTTCATTCTTTTGGACATGAACCAAATTTTAACTGATGGGAGTTAGAAAAATCTGCCTATAGCAACACTTTTTATTCCAGCCTGGTATGCTTCAGGATTTCTTGCTCTTTCTCCCTAAGAAATCAATTGGGGTTGAAGATAGGATGCTGGAGACAGGATACTGCCTCGTAGTAAGTAGAAGTCTCATCAGCTGTGGCCATGCTTATCTGTTTATCCAAAACATGCATAGATTTTATGAGTTCCAGTATGATAGGTCTTTTAAGGAGCACACAATGATCAGTTACCAGTAATTGAGAAGAATTTTCAACTTAAGCACAAAAGGGGCCCCAAAGTGGCTGTGTGCTGCCTTTCCATGTTTGCACTCCCATGAATGAGCTAGGTCAAGTAGAGGACTAGCTCTGGGATGCCTCAGCCCTCTGCTATATTCCACTTTCACCCCCTTTTGCACGTTTGACAAAATTGGCACAAAAGGATTTCAAGTTGACAGAGATAATTCATGTCTTGCTTATCGGCAGACACCGGACTCTTCCTCATGCTGCCGTTGTAACCCGGACCAAACTGGAGGCAGTACTATAGCATCGGACTTCACCTGGGCTTCTGCTTCCATGTGGTATCGGTGGCTTTCTTTGCATCAGCAGTCAGAAAAGGAAGATTGCTTCTGGGTCTCTCATCCAGCCACTCGCCCCTTCCTAATTTGTAAGTTCTGAATTTGTACCATTTTGAAGGAGAAAAAAGTGCCAAGTCTGATCACTTCTGTGATGAAGAAATTCCATTAAGTCTGAGTATATGTTCTTGATAGGGGTATTTCGGAAGCATTAGTGACATAGCCTATTGAATCTGCATACCTGCAGTAATGATAAGCCGGCAATCTATGTTGACATTAAGCGATTAACATATTTAGTAATAATACAAAGCATTGTGAACTGTGGAAACAATCAGCAATTAAATGTATTTTGTATTACAGAGACTTAACACCAGCTAGGTGAACAAAGAATGACAGCAAGGCAAAACCAAAAGCCTCCCCAAAATACCTGGGTGCACCTAGTCATATTGACAGACCAAGTCTGCCCACCGCTTGCAGAGGTCACTGCGAGACATGTCAAAGCGTTCTTGGGTCAATATTTGGAGTAGGAGAAAAATATGCTCTGGGTAGTCTATCATGCCACCTATGGCTTGGCTCCTGCAAGTTCTGGGGGGACAATGAGCAGACAGGACAATTTATGGGAGACATTTAGACTAGGCGAGTGTACTCCAGAGGCTGCACACACCTGTGGTAGGATATATCCTTTTTAATTATGGCATTTCTTATCTCTCTGTTGACCTCAGTGACCTTCAGATTAGCACTCTGTTCACTACTCTGTCTTACTCATGCGTCCAGGCTTGTATTTATGAGTAATCCCTTGATTTTTAAAAATGCACCTTTCAGTTCACTGTAATTTTTATTTTTAATGTGGCCTTCTGTCAGATCAGTGAAGAGTCCTTGCCAGCAGCTGAATTATCACACTGTGCTATAATTCTGATGTGGATGTAAATTGTTTGCACTTGTCTGCTTATAAGTACAATTTCTCTTTGAAAGACTCACTATGAAGAAAATCCAAAGATAACCAGATTTTTAAAGAAAGGCCTGGAATTCTGTAGGAAAATGTGAAATAAAAAAGTGGCTATGCTTCTGGAAAATACTTAATAAATTTAGTGCCAAAGGTAAATGTTTTTGGCACTGCTAAACTCAACATTTATAGTATAGAATCAAACTGGAATTCAATTAATACACATAAGCGACAAATAGAATGTATGAGTAATCTTTTATTCTATGCTGCCATCTTGTGACTATAAATGTGACCTGCTGGCATATAATAGCTAGAATACCAAGCCCTTTAAATACGACCTGTACAGCTCGGTGAGGACATTTTATTGAAGTACTCTTTCTGTTCTTACCTAGTCAGTCCATACTGAACCAATAGCAGGGAAAGAACAGAGAAAATACTTTGGCAATATTTCTGCTAATGCAGTCATCAGTGAGGGGTCCCAGGCTTGGCCATTGTGGATAAGATGGTTACACAGTGAAGTCATTGTCCATGAACATTTCTGAGAAGGAAACTTCTGTAAGCACCCGCTAAATCAATTCCTGCCTCTGGGTAAACAGATACACCAGGTAGCCCTTCTTCAAAACTCCCTAGAGAAAATACCAAGTTAGCTTTTCTGTCACTATGGGAAGGCAACATGAAACAACAGCCAGTCTGTGAGTTCCATCTCCTCTCTGTAACATAAAGGAACAGATATTTAGCTTGGGATGAAATTCAAGGTTGAATAAGTAGATGTTATAGATCATTACATCCTGCTGTTCCCAGAGCTTGCCTTTGAGGAGCCTCTTGAAACTGAGTGAATAAGAGCCAGTAGAGAAGGCGGCTCTTAGCTGCTAAACACACAGTAAGATAGGCAATACCATGTACTGTGTCACTAGCACAAAGCAGATCCAGTCTGGAAAGCCTCAGATTTTGGTGATGCAACTCAGGATGAAGCTTTGCACATGAAAGCACAGTAGCTTTACAGTAATAGGTAGATGACAGAGTAGATGTTCATGTCTGACACTTCCAATGCACCATAGCGTAGAAACCAACTTTCAAAGCTGGAGGACATATTGAATAACAATAACTCAAAAAGATCTGAGAGTGGAAGAACTAATTTGTTATGCAGATATCATCCAATAGACTAAAGGTCATAAATTGTCCAAGAATGAATTTAGCCTAGAATTTAGAGAAAAGTTTCTAACCACTAAATCAGTAAGGTTCTGAAATGACTATGTAGGAGAGCAAAGGAAACCTGGCTAGTAATAGGATGAATCTTGTTAAAGTTGTTGAAAAAATTTTTAAGACAGGTTGCTGGCTACAATTCAGGAGATTGCTTCCAGTCCAGTCCAGTCCAGTGTTTGCTGCAGTTAACAAGACACCAACTTTTGAAAGCTCAGGTAAGAATTTTAGTTACATGAGCAAATGGAAAGTGCTATATCTTAACAAAACAATGTAAACAAAAAAAACCCCAACACCAAAAACCCCCAAAAGTTGAGAGATTTAGATGTAGCCTGAATTGGAATAGGGGAGAGCTTGAAGGACACAGGGTTATGTGCACAGAGAGGAAAACACTTCCTATCAGGAAAGGAAATGGAAGAGAGATGGAAGACCTGGATAGAAAACAGAGACCACAGTTTTACCCATGCTGAGTTGAAACTGGCAGATTCAAAGGTTAGTTCAAGACCATTGGGCCTAAGTGTGCCTAAATTTATCTCTAACACTGATGAAGCCTGGCAGATTCACTCTTTCCCAGGGAAGTGCACCTGTAGTGAGGAGGAGGAACTGATGGTCAAAAGAATTTGCAGTGTGTAGCTCCAGTTTGGAGGTTTGCATAAGGAAGAGTGAGAATTCCAGCTGAGACTACTCCACATTATTGAAATGCTTTAAGTATTTTCTGTTTTAATTTGTTGTTCACCTTCAGTTTTGTTCGAAGAGTACATGATCACTGTGAATTAAGAAATAACATTATTTAGAAACTAGGTGGAGCTGTTTGTTTAGCACATGCGGCGGGTTTGATATGTTGCACTCTGTGTGCAGAATAAACTGCGTGGTTTATGTACACAGATGGTGCATGTATCACCCCTGTTTCATGATGCATATATTTGATAAAATTCAATGGATGCAATGATATATTTCATGATGGAGCTGAGAGCTGACATACTGTGCACATAGTGTACTTTTACAGAGTGACAGTTCTTTTTATGTTAGAAGGTATTTTCAGACAGCTTGAAGAAGGCAGTGGCAACTAATTAGGTGAGTGGCAGAGGTGGAGACTGCATTGGAGATTGACTGGTGAGGAAAGTCTTAAAAGGAGCCAGATGTTGCAATAACAGATATTTTGAAATTATTGAGTTGTAGCACAGGAATACATAAGATTAGTGTAGGAGAGGTGTAGCATTTAGCAGATCTTTTGAATATTCCACTGGATGTAGCAAATTAAAAATAAATACACTGACATTTACAGGTGCTCAGAAAGAAAACAGCAGGGCAGAGATTGAAGAGGGGTGTCAGAAATTAATCTCTTGAACCTGTGTGTGCCATGATGTTCCTGCTTTCTCAAGGTTTGGTTTGACAAATGCTGCCAGCATAACCTGCTTTCTCTGAACAGCGGCGAGCTAGTGGTGAAATACATGGCCCGTATACCGTCTACATCTACATCCTTTTCTAAACCTACTTTATGGTTAGAAGGCAAAACCGTGTTGTAAGAAAACTGGGTTGGGCGCCATTTAATAAGGCCTCATGGCCCTAAAACCTCTCCTTCACCCTGTACTATTCCCCAGGGAGCTCTGCACACCTCCTTCGTTCTGCACCTTATAGACACCTCAAGAGTCCAGTCACACTGAAAGGTGATGTGCAAGTTGCAGCCATCTCCAGAATCCCAACTTCTCTACATCTGCCCCTGGAGTTCCCTGCATCTTTGGCAAAACAAGGCTGTGGTGTTGCTGGATGTGCTACACCTTGGAAAAACTGGGAAGTTTCTACCTCTGCTATTTCCATAACAGCTTGAACTTGCAGTAGAAAAGCTGGCCTGTGTTTGACTTGCTCAGTGCAACTGCTGGCTTTAGAAAAATAAATAAAATCATGTAGGGCTGATTTTGGCTGTGGGACTTCGTGACTAATTCAGTCACCAAAACAGGGCAGCCTTGGAAAAGTAGTATACCCTTTATCAGCCATGAGGTTGCAAATAAACTGAGGGTTTTCTAATGTATTAAAATCTATTGTTAGAGTGGAGTGGCTAAGCTTATTCCAGTTTTTAAAGACCGCTGGCATTGATGATATTGCTTAATAGCTGGTTAAATACTCATAGTTAAGGCTGACAACATTCTGGTAAAAGACCTGAGAATTCAATCAGAATTGCGTGATTGGGTCATACAGCCTTTTCTGTCCCACTGTTTCCATTCTCTTGACTTCGCAAAACGAGTATCATTTGTTAACATTATCTTTTCTCTCAAGTTTTCTGAAAGCTTGCAATGCTTGCAATACTGAATAGCGGCACATTTAACAGAGGACTCTGCTCTGCTTTTTATACCTCTCTCAAGTTAAAAACTTGGTAAGAGGTTCCATTTCTGCTTGTGTTTGCCTTTCTGTAAAGCTTACTTCCATAACCTGAAGTTTGCCTAAAGTCTTCTGTTACTTCTTACTCCAACTCCCTCCTCCATAGCTCAGAGCTTTCATCCCCTTTTTATAAGTATAGTCAGTCTATATATTTCTTCCCCTTTCTAAAGTCATCTTTTAAAGTCAGTTATCACTTTTCTTTCTCCTTTGCTGCCTTAATGCTGCTTCATTTATGTTCTCTTTGCCATATCAGTTTGCAAGAGGCAAATAATGTTATTTTTTTTACTCCTTACAATCCATCACACACTATCTCCTCTGCCCAGATTCAGGGAGGTCAGCAAATAAGTACTTTTTGTGAGATTTCCATCTTCTGCTCAACTTTCATTAAAACTAAAGAGGTAATGACCTCAACATTAGGGTTAAGAAGAAGAGTATGTGAATATGAATGAAGTCCAAGGACTTTTCTCTGATGAGAAAATGACCAACTAAGTATGCTCATATAGTAAGCACGTTGATACAGTAATACTATACGAACGTGTTTCAGTTTAGATTATGTTGCCTGAATACAACATAGGCAGATCAGACATAATGCAGCAATGTTTCCATAAATCATTTCCAAGAGGTGTTAGCTATCCTGCAACATGTGTAAGAAAAAAGACAAGCATGTTACAAAGTTTTGCATCACCCACTATAAGTGATCTTTCCTTGGGACCACTAGTGAGAGAGACTTCTTCTTTTGCCAGTGGGAATTACCTGAAGAAACCAGAGCAGACAAGGGCAGCTTTTGAGTTCAACCCACAACTTTCCAGGCTAAAAAAGTGGAGATGAAGGAAAATAGCAATGGGTTGCCAGCATGGAACCTATCGGCAAGTCTACCTAAACAGAAGTAAAGGTCTAGTTGGAGTGGCAGTGCTGCAGTGACGGGTGGGGAAGGGAGCCTTCTAACTGTAGAGCCAAAACAGCACCTGACCACTCATTCTCAGTCAAGAGATTGGTTTTCAGAGCTGGCCAAAAAAAGGTATTTGAGCCTGTCTGCTCTGAGAAGGTGCGAAAGGTGAGCCATCCATCACTGTTGACTAAGCATCAATTTATATGCAATTTATATGCAAATGCAATTTATAGAAAACATAATTTTTCAATTAGAGAAAAAAGGATGAAGGGAATGAACCTATTCTGTGTCAAAGATACAGGCAGGTAGGTAGAGAGTCAAGCACTATACAAGCAGTTTAAAGGGAAAATTATCTTGTCAAAGTAAGCTGCAATGAAGCTAATTCATCACTATACCAAGGTACCTACTGTACTCAGGGGGGAATGTCACCAGGAAGGTTTTGGACCAGTCAACTACTTGGTAAATTCTCTAAGCCTCCAAGGACCATACATATTTTGCCATTTCAGGTGATGCTGGAACATGGACTAAAGATGGAGAAATACTTGGTTGCATACAACAGCATGTTACATTCTATCACTATTATAGCCTGCAGAAATGTAGGATGTTGAGTTTAAATACAGTCAGCTAGTGTACCTAACAGAATATTCAGTAAATTCAGGTAAATCCAGAACTACCACGCCTCTAGCTTTATTAACAACCCAAATTAAGGAAGGACCATCTAGCCTCAGAGCAGGTTTTTGCTATGCCCAGTGATTAAAAATAATGAATTCTAATATAACAGGGTGGCCGAGCATGAGTATCAGACTTGAATAGCTCTGTTTCATACATTCCCCTCAGGTAGAAGAGGAGGATTTGCTCTCATTTTCTCATCTAGTTGAGACACAAAGACCTCATCTCTCAAGGACTATTTTATTCCTTTGAAGGGACATAAATCTGCATGTGAGGTTAAAAATCCCTTTCAAGTGAAATAGGAAGCAATTCTTTCAAATAAAATCAGATATAACCTAAGTGTTTGAAAATACATCCAGTACCAGTTGCTTGATCTGGCCCTGGAGCAGGCGGTAGTAGGTTACTGTCAGATACTCTGCTACGTTAGGAA
Source organism: Ciconia boyciana (assembly GCF_034638445.1). Lineage (NCBI taxonomy): Eukaryota > Metazoa > Chordata > Aves > Ciconiiformes > Ciconiidae > Ciconia > Ciconia boyciana. The sequence goes on from NC_132938.1 coordinate 17,600,045, forward strand.
TCAGGGAGCAGCAAGCCTTTGAGCTCCAGAGCTGTGGGCACTAGCCACGCAGCAGGGTAGGGGCCTTGCCAGCATGGGCTCAGTCCCACCAAGACCTTAAATGCAGGTGATGGACCGTGGGCAGAGGGTACATAGGGGATATCTCAGGCAAGGCTTGTTGCAGCTCTTTCTCACAGGCAGCTATTTTCACAGCAGCCTCAGCCGGGGGCACATAGCTGTCCCCCATCCGGGCTGACCTGGGCCACAGGATCTGAACCCCTTGCATGAACCGCTGGTGCACGCAGGCTCTGATGCTAGGCATATTAGAGGTTAAATCAGTGTGATCAAGAGATACTTCACTACCAAGGAAAAATGTTTTGAGAAGTTCAGGAGCCTTGAATAACATGGATTCACTAATCTTGATGAACAAATTAGTTTGTTTTAATAAACATGGTGATCAAGGACAAACAACCCATGCCCCAATTGTTTCATTGAAGTAACTCACTGCAGAGGTAGCAACTGATGTAACTACACAGTTAGAAAAGAGTGAGCCACGTGGTGAAGAGCAGGGCAGAAGAAAGCAGTAGAAGTGAAAAAGCACAAGCTAAGGACTTTGAATTCACCAGAACTGCAGCAGGAAGCAGCCTCCTGCAGGAACCTGCAGTCCCCTGGCAGGCAAGGATGGGCCAGGCTCCTGATCCAGAGCTTTGCTGGTTCGTAGAGTAATTTGGGGGGCAATTACGGCATTGCTTGCCTGGATCTCACACCTCTGCCTTGACAGAAGGCTATTCCTCATCGTTCTAAGCTGGAAGGGTCACATCTGCACTCCTGATTAGGGCTAACAAGTTGAAGGTGACTCTCACAACCCACTCTTCAGCAATACATTATATCTAACTTCTGATATACTAAACATGGGCAGAACTTATCACTGCACGACTGCATTTTAAATCTCTGTATTATCTACTATTATATCTAATTCTAGCATTTCAAATAGGATAAGACTAATTTATTGCCCTTCTCCCAATTCAAGCCCTATCACACTGTAATGTTCTACAGTCTTAATGTCAAAATAGTTCATTCCGTACCACCGTACTCACTTTTCTTATTACGTCTGGATTTACAAGGGCTTGAACAATTCCTCATGTCACTTAAAGAATTCCTTTTTGTGCATACACAGGCAAAACAGTTGACTGGCAAACACACATCTGTACTGCATAGTCACACGCGTGAGATTAGTTTGATGCTTTACTAGAGAACTACAGCAAAACCACTTTGGTTACCTGCTACAGGACTGGCCAGTCTCTCTCCCAGCCTCCTTCATACTCTAAATATTGTTCCTGGTAATAGAAGAACTGAAGGAACTGAGATTAGGATTCCTTTAAAGAGAATTTATTAAAACCCCAGAAGGTCTCCCCAGAAGAAGAAAAACTTCCAAAGCTAAAGACTAAAGTTGGCACTTTCTTAAAGAGTGAGGTGAATACATTGGTGGTCCCACTGGTGCTGAGCATCTGCCACAAATGTTAACTTCTATAAGAGCAGAAACCAGGCAGCACATATGAAAAATAAGTTCTTTATGTACTTGAACATGCCAAAACCCAAGACTGTCCCCACACTTCCCGTCCCTTTGACTGACCTCAGTTTGGCTAACCTGCTTTCGGTACGCTCAGTTACTGTACAGCTCTTCATTACAGCCACCCAAGATCAGGGACGGACATTCACACAGCTATGCCCATTGGAAATACTCTCCCTCCCCCAGCTGTATGCTACTTGCTTATGCTAGAGATTAGTGTCCCCGGGAGGAATCTTGTCAGCATTTGCTAATCAGCTTCAGACAACCACAATGGGGTTAATTTAAACAGCTGATGGAGGTGGTTTGCACTAGCAGGGCTAACTGCCTGAAGTGTTCTAGCAAATCCACCCAAGATCCCTTCCAGGAGCAGAGCCGTGGGGACAGCTTCCAGCTGCTGGCTGTGCAAACAGCTGGAGGTAGAATGGTTGAACAGGCACTTGGGCTCTTGAGGAGGATGTCTGTCCGTGGCCTAACACAGAGTTATCTGAGACACTGGGAAAACAAAAATGTGTCACAAGAGCAACACCGAGTGAGGATAGAGTCCAAATTAAGGGTTTGTTTCTGATTTTTTTACGATGAATGGTGATTTCAACTAGAATTCACTGCTGATGTCCAAATGTCCTTCAGTGTCACGAGGAGACTAGTCCCTCATGAAAAAGCCTCTAATGCCCCTGAAATTACCAATGGTGCCTGCTGAGTGTCCAGCTTTGTGACCCAACTACCCTCTTCTGCTTTATGATTTCAGAAGACACAAGAAAATGAGAACAAGCAAATAAAATGCAACCTCTTTTCAGTAAAAAATCATGTGTATGAAAGTTCACAAATACATCTGTTAGCTTTCAGGCATTATTTGCAGCAACAATGTCTGCCTCTTATCCTTTCCTCTCAATAGGAAAATGAAAAGCTGAAAAACAACTGTTCCTGTTGCCTCTCCCAAACATCTAATATTTTCACCTCCTTAGCAAGTATATAACTCAGTCCTCACATCCATATTTTCACAGTTGTGGTAATCCAGCATTCTCTGGTCTGCCTTTTGCTTTTTTCCAAGATATATTACTACCTCCTGTATGTTGTACTCTCTTCCTTCCCACCATATTTCTGGCACATTGCATGTCCCATGTGCTGGATGAGAACATTATCTGATTCCATGGTTGTAAATAACCCTGTTAATAGATTTAGATTAATGCCAGATTTAGAATAACGCTACTTCTACAGATATCTTTCAAGTCTGTGAACATAGACTGGCCTCATCTGGGCTGGTTTTGACTTCCGCAGTGCTTTATCCTTCACATTGTAAGCAGGATCCTGTGGCCAGCTTCTGAAGACTTAACCCTTCAAAGACAGGAAAATATCATCTATGAAGCAATAAAAATCAGTAAGCTTCACCGTGAATCCCCCCCAACCACTCATTCACACACCTCCGGATAGCCAGTAACATCCTGCTTGATAGGATGTTTTTACATGTTATCTCCAATTTGTATTGTATTAGACACCAAAGTTAGTACTTAACATCTTTACATGGTCTGATGTTCTTTGCTAGGGATACGCTCAGTGGTTATTAACTGGATAAAACCTGATATTAACTTGGCTTTGTTTAATTTCTAATGCTATTTACTCTGCGATAACTGACTAACCTCAGTTAATATTGTGAATTTTTTGCCCTGTAATGACCAGATATTCCATTACATTATGTAAATTATTTGCATAGTGATTATGATTTAATGTTTTTTGTAATTAGAATTATTTGCCTGCTGGTAATGCTGTATAAATGATCTGTCATCAATCACAGGGCACACCTTACCAAGAGCTCTAATGAGGAAAGCTGCAGTTTAATGTCCCTAAACCATTGGTTTCCTCTGGGCTATTGTTTTACATCACGGGGAACTGTTTTCTGTATTTATTGATCATTCATTGATCATTACCATAAAGACTTGGGGCTTTGTAAATGTCTTTATTCTTTGATGTAAGATATCACCAGACTTTGAGTCACAATAATCAAAACGTGTAGCTGCTAAAATTTGCTCATCCGATTTTCACACTTGCAGTTTTAAACCACCTCAGAAATTCCTCCTCGTGAAGAAGGAAGAGGATCCATAGTCCACACCCCTCACATTAGTACCCATAGAGTCAAGAACACATCTTTGCCAAAGGAAAATTTAAAAAGCAAAGGCCAATGAGACCCCAGCCAGCAGAGCACCGTCTTTAATTCAGGAAAAGAAACTTCCAAGGGGAAGCCCCTCTTCCCCTGGAAAAAGCCAACTGAGAAATGTTATTTTTCATTTTTTTGCACTCGCTACTTCATATCCATCACTTTTTTAGGAACCACTTTTATTCACTGTATATTCTCCTTGCAATAAACCACTAGTAAACTAGTTGGTGAGAAGAACAACAAAAATACACTCAGCATCCTGCCTACCCCTATTTAGTGTTTGCTATGCCTAGTTTGATGAACTAAGCAACTGTTACCGTGTAAGCAGAGAACCCCATACCTTTGGAAAGCTGCGTGTCCATTTAAAGGCATGCCGTACAGCCAGACCTCTGAGCTCTGCAGGGACGAGCCAGTGGGTAACAGCCGGCCGTATCCACGCTCTGCAAATCTGTACTGACACTTTCTGCATATCAAAACCAGGACAGAACCATTGATTACCAGGATTTCTAAAGCAGGAATTACAGCTTAAGGATCCCAAGCACAATGCTAAGACCCAGAAAAGCAGGATTTAAGGCACACTTCCGAACCCTGCACCTCCATGCACCCCTGCAAGCCATGAACAGGGACTTCAAGGTCATGTGAGAAGTCTGAGGCACATCTTCACACATCCACAGTCAGTGCAAACCCTGAATGTTTTGTCTTCTCAGGCTCTGAAGTTACTTAAGCTCAGACCTATCTGATTAACTAATGTAAGATGATAGAGTTATTCCCAAATGAGAGACATTCAGAAATGAGACTCATGCCTAGTAAAGAGCCTTTACTATGACTTAACTGCAATGCGTTTAGTATAAATACTTTTTCTGAGTGTCTGAAAGAGCTGGAACTGTATATGAAGAATGAAAATACTTGTCACAACGCTTTCTGTAATTTTTATGGAATAAAGAACTGTTTACCTATGTAGCGATTCAGTCAAATTGCAATGCCTATTTATCATGCTAAAAGGTTTGTATAGTCTGAAAGAAATATTTGTACTGAAAAGCTTTATTTAAAATCAAAAGGAAAATAGCTGAAACCTACTGAACCAGAAAATGTATGCAGAGGAAGATCAATGTGAATAAAATATGTCTTTTAATATTTTACCGGGGGAAAAAACAGAATCATTAATGTTGTTTTTAATTTTGAGCCTTTGTAAAATTATGAACAGTCTTGAGTTTGCCTTGGAAGGTTAAACAAAAAGACTAGTCAGTTGTATAAGGGAGAAATGGATAACAGAGGAACATGAAGAAGAATTTCATACATTTAAAAGGCTAATTGATGACTGTTCAATGCAAATAAATATAGAATATGAATGACTTTGACGAGCCTTTCTCATGGAACCTGTGTGCTTCATAAAATCTGAACTATGAAAGTATAGTAAAAGATTTGGAAGACAAGTGTCCGTGCATTCTTGATGAATAATGAAGAAAAGAAAGGGGTGAATGAATTTCAAAGTATTTGGTGATGTGTCCTTTGCACCAGTCTGTGCCCTTCATGAAATATCTACCGACAGAATTAAGCAGGCAAATAGTGAGATGCGCATACAGCAATATATTGGAAACATAGTGGGTATCTTTGGTTAATCAGAATAAAACAGCTACCTTTTTTGTGACGCCAAATAAAATCAAGTCAACAGTTTGTCCACTAACATTACGCTTTTCTCAGACAAGAACATTATGTTTCTCTAAGTCTTTTGATAAACATGGAACAATTGCCCTATAATAACAAGAAACTGAGGAAATGTGCTGTATGAGTTCTGTTCGTGAGCATTTTGCTAAAATAGCAGCAAATGACTTCTATGAATGTAGGGATGTGTTTTGCATTTTGGCTCATTTCATTTCACTTATTTCTTTCATCGGCAAATGAAACCATAGAGGAATGTATTTTTAAATTTACAGTTAGATATTTTTCCTAACAGTGATTCCAACAAATATATTTCAATTTAAGTTAGAATACTGCTATCCATCAGACAGTGGATTCAGCTAAAAACACTGGAATCACACAAGCATGAGTGTTGAACAGATGCTATGGGTAGCAACAGAATAGCCAGTGCTGCAGATCAGCTGTGTAAGAACACCAAAAACATAGGTCTGATTTCAAATGTGGGAATCCAGAGTCACATATTAGCTTTATCAGTGTCTGTGGCTTTTTTTTTTCCCACACTTGGTCAATTAATGAGATCAGGAAATCCCATTAATGAATCCTCTGAGTCTTTGCACATAGGCAGAGAAAATAGCAGGGAGCATAGAAAGGCGTTGGAGAGTACAGGTTCTTACAGACCTTACAGTTCCTTGAAGTTTTCAGAACATACCTATTGTGGAAAAACAGTCCAGCTGCACCCATGTATTCCCTGTGCAAGAGCTGAGCTAATCTGAGTTTAGCAAGAGCTGAGCAGGAGTTTGTATACGAGAGGAATATGAGAGGAGATAGCCTTATGGTCTGGAGGTGACAGACAACGCGGGACAGCCGTGTGTGCAATACCCACAGTGTCCCAGATCCCTCCTGATCCTCCTGGCAGTGCAGGATCTGGCTCCGTGCAGACTGGGGCACTGCGATTCTTCCTGCTGAGAGCCTTCGGACTCTCTTTTTCTTGCTCTCCCTGAAGAATTTGGAGAATTTCTAGTGATTCCTTTCTTCTCCAGGCTGAGGAGACTAGATGTTTTGTGGATACTGGATTGATGCCACACTGCAGAGACTGAAAAACCACCTCAGCAAAGGAAAGAGAATTACATACACATCTATGCTAAAATACAGCCTTTACAGAAACTTACATAGCACAAAATAGGGAAATAAGTCTAAGAAAACACTGACAAAGTTACTGCATAATAGTTACTGAATTTACAAAAAAATTCAAAAAGCCCCTTGCAAGGACACACATGTGTATGTTATAAAATAAAACACATGGAACTCTCTTAGCCGTTTAATTCTGAGTAATATTGACTAAACTTTGCTTGGCCTTCAGCTGAGAAGTAAAAAAAGGTAGCGTCTTAGAGTTAAATATAATATTACCTCAGTGCCTCCCTAATCCATAACGGAAGCATTAATCACTGTGTCTTTGTCATGGCAGCAAGGCAGTTTGCAGTCTGTCTGTGTACTTGATTTATGAACAGCTGATGGCCATTGAACTGCAGCAATCCACCAAACAGTATTTTGTACTTCCTTGTGCCTTGAGTATAAATGTTACAGAACACCGACATTATATTCCATCTAATATATACAAGGTTAATTTTGTAAGCTCCTTCATTTTCGCCTCTCTTTGGTCTGGTTTTCATGTCTCGCTCTTTCCTTCTCCATCACAAAACGCATTGCTGATCTCGGACCCCCAGCTCACCACCTTGCTTAAAAGTCTGGGCTTTGCCGGAGCAGGATCAGCACACTTCTACCTTCCAGCACTGTCAAGGTGAGCTTCTGTCCCAGCTGAGCAAGAAATGGCACGGTCCTCGAGCCTATTTTCCTTCTTCTCTCAGTAGCTTTCCTCTCGTCCCATGAGTTTCATGTGAAATTTGGAGTTTTGAGATCTGATGCAGATCCTGTTGGGCCTGAGTCCCCAGTATGGCCAAACTCTACTTCACATAGCTTTGGAAGGAAAAAGAAGGGGACTAGATTTGCATTTTGTTCTTTCGCAGATGCCTAAGAGCTGGGATACTCAGCTTGAGCTACCATTTAGAAACACCTGGGGGTCAAAGAGAGGCCCCTCCTCAGCCCCCCTTACAAATAAGGTGCGAGTCTTGAGTCCCAAAGCATCGGGCTCCAGTCTCACCAGTGTGTGGCGGGAAGTGGCTCCCTGCTGGTACTGGTGACTACCTGCGGTGACACGGCGGCTACGGAAACCCGCACGCTTCATGAATGCGCTCACTGTGCGGGTTTTCTGTTGCGGTCTGCCCTCCGGGGGAGTTCTGCCCGTTTTTGATGAAATAGCTGTGTCCTCCCTTTCTCGATGCTGTCTCATTCCGTAGGCCCCCCTCTGTGCTCTGGTCTGCAACTTTTAAAAGCCAAGGCTACATCCAAATTTCTGTTAATCACAAAGCTATGACAGTGCAGCAGATTGGGGCATTCAGTAGCATTTAGGAGGATATTGCTTTGTAAACTGTACCATGCTATTCACCACTGCCTGTAACAAAGCACTCTTTGTTGGTTAACGGTGTCGAGAAAATAATGGTTAAATTAAAGCATCTCAAATTCTGAAGAGCACGTTAAGAAAAAAAAAAGAAAAAGCCAACTGCTAGAAAAGCTAGGGTTTTTAATGCTTTATCTCACCTCTCTTGGTAAGAGAATGCGGGATGTATTCACAAATACTTGAAGGGTGGCTTGAAGAGATAGTGCTGCCCTACAGGAACTCCTGGCATCAAAGGGTGTATAATGAGGCATAATGGGATGAAATTAGGCAGTAATGCTAACCAGGTAAGTAGTCTTTCATCCTGGAAGTACGTTCCAAATGTTCGTAAATGCAATAGCGATTGCAAACATTTTTGGGGAGGATTCCTACCAGCGAGACCTGCCAGGTATGGGCTGGCTAGGCAGGGAGGGGGCGGCGGACGGGGCGCTGAGCGGCACCCTCGCCCCAGCCGGCACAGCGCCGGCTGCCGCCCAGCCCTCCGCCCCCCCGGAGCGGGTCGGGCTGTGCCATGGGGGCTCACTCCCCAGGGAGCCTGCTGGAAGCCCTGACCCCTGTAACGCCGAGCGGAAGCGAAAAGCTATTACGAGGCTCCACCTCACACTGGCGAAGAAACCCGTAGGGTAGGACCAGGAACAGGGTTTGGCCCAGGTGCCTCCATGAAGCAGCTGGCCCGAGGCCCAGCTGGCTCCGTGGAGCCTGTCACTGCTTCCCCGGGCATCAGGCCAGCGGCGGGGAGGGCAGGGGGCCACCGCGCGCTGACCCCGGCATGCACGGCGGGCAACGCTGGGCTCGCGAGCGGGGACGCACAGCAGATCGCGGATGCCAGTGGACATTAATTATTTAGGCTCCAACCACCGTAAGAGACGAGAACAAATTACCAGCCCATTTCCGATGGCAGTTTGGGAGAAAACGTGAGATGAAGCAGAGCTTCAGAGGGGCTGCAGAGGGTGCTGGTGCTGGTTTGGTATTATTTGTCAATAAAGAGCTTATATTCTCTTAATGTTTTTTTAAATGAGTGAAAATTTAAAAAAAATAATATTGTGATAAGCAGAAAGCGACTCCGCATCCGCCGTCACCCACACGATGGAGCTCTCGGCTCAGGAGCAGGGAGGATTTTCTTTGTGTTAGCGAAAAATGCAACGTTTTTACTCTCACCCTTTTCTAATTTTTATCTTTTGCTAATATAATGCAGATTGGGTTTGTACATTATTTATGGAGCCCAGAACTGGTATAGGGAATGCTGTCACTCATTTTAATGATTTAGATATGTTTTTTATTATTATTATACTGTATAGACTTTGGAAAACCTTCATTTGGATCCCATTTAGAACACAGGAAGTTGCCCAAAGCTTGGATGTGAACCTTAATTTACTGAAATCCTTGTAAGGCTGAGAATATTTACTGCTGGCATTTATTGCTCCTGTGAGAGTCAGAGCGAGGGTGAGTCGGGGGGGACAGAAAGAGAGGAAAGGATAGACAACCGTAACTTCAGCCAAAAAAGCAAAGAACATATGTTGGAGCCGTGCTCGGCTGTGCGAGTGCAGGAGCGGGGTAATCTGCCTCTGAGCCGCTCTGCCGGGACGAGGAGGTGCCTTACTGCCTCGGAGGTTCAGGAGAACTCTAACAGGACTTGTCCTTCAGAGAGCTGAGCCTGCTTTTCTAAAGCCTCTCCTTATAAAGCGGGTTTCACTACCAGTTAGGATGCTTGGCTTGATGTACCCCATAAAGGATTGGGCCCTTTTTCTGAAGCAGCAGAAGTCCCTTTGGACTTCTCCCTGTGCTCTGCAAGTAAAGACCGCGGGGATTTTAGCAGTGCGGAGCTGCGGCGGTGCCAGGGGTCCCTGAAGGAAACCCGACGCAGGAGCCCCGGCAGCCCTGGCTGGGGTGGGGGGAGTGCTGCAAACCCACCGCTGTGGGGCAGGGGGCTGAAGAAGGTGACCCAGCAGCCAGCAGTAATGGAAGCAGGAAAAAGTCTCTTATTTTTTCTCTTCCTTTCAGTTACTTTGTGCCTGCACAATAATAACAAGCCTATACAAGCTTTGGTTGCTAAAACTTGTAGAGAAAAATATTCCTAGGACAGGGGCAGTCTGCTCAGGCTACAAGTGCAGGTGATTTTGTCGGTCTCCAGCCTTTCAGAAAATCAGAGATCTGCACTTCAGGAAAAAGAACAAGTGCCTCAGTAATTTCCACAGTGTTTTTTACTTTAAAGAAAAGCAGAGCAAAATGTTTAAATTATTTTTTTTAGGTATTTGCTTTGCGCTTCCCTGTTCCTCCAGCCCCCTTTCATTCAGCTGCTTAACCTACCTTTCAACTAGTCTCTCTGGTGGCTTGTTTGTCCTGCGCCGCGACAGTTAAAATGGCTAATAAAGCAGCTGGCAGGAGGATGAATGAAGGGACCATGCCAGCTATTGCTCCTATTGTGGAAAAAAACAACAGCGGTGAAACTTTTGATATGTCTACGTTGAAATTTCCTCAGAAGCCTGTCTATTACGGACCAGAGATTTCTTAAATGGAAACACTGTTTTGTGAATCTCTAAAGAAATGCAATATGTTTTCTGAAGAGCAGTTTAATTTAAGAGATTGCCTATTTACATGAAATACCCACCACTGTTTGTTACTATTATTACTGAAACAGCTTTTGATTATATACTGTCATTATCTTGAATTTAGTTATGCTTTGTTAGTATTTATTACCGGCACTGTGAAAGGATCAAGGCGTTGCTCACCAAGGCATACCAACGCATGGCGAGAAGACAGTTTTTCTCTAGGAGCTCACAGCTGGAGTATGGTCATACAGGAAACAGGGCAAAAAGCAGCCAAAGTCGGTCTATGGAAAGCTGTCCCTCTCTTACAAGCTATCTACTGCATGCAATAGCAGAGTGAGTCCCAGATACAAAAGATTACTGCTAAGGTCTCAAATCTCAAATATAGCTCAGTTAGAGAACATGATTGAAACAGCAAGTAATAAAATTGGAAGATCTGTGTTCATGATACACTATCTAGATGCTTACAGTATAATTATAATCATAGCACCAGATTGTCTCCCGCATAAACACCTGACATCTCTCCAGTAAAGACCTTCTGAAGTACCTCGAAAGACGTGCAGGTAGTTCAGATATGCAATGCCTGCTCCTAGAATTAGGAAAACTGAAATGAAGAGAAGGGGTTTGCAATTGCTTGTAGAGCTGGAAGGTTAGTAATCATTCTTTATCTCTTATTGTGTGAGTGGGAGGGCGCCCGTCTTGAACAAACCGCTAGACACAGTTGTTCATTTTTACATTAAGATGTCATTTCACATTAATTTAAAGGATTCTACCGCAAAATGTGGCAGCATATTTTCATTCTTAATAATCTCATAATTATTTCAATTTTGAGAAGATATTTAAGCATTGGAATAGATAAGGAGAATGTGGAAATTCGATCATTAGAGCTGTTTAGAACAAGTTGGACAAATATCTGTCAGGGATGACAGAGGTATAGTTGATTCTCCCTTGAGGCAAAGGAATAGACGAGATGACCTATTTACTCTGTTTTCTAGGACTTGTGTGAGACTAGCTATAGGTGCTTAAATGCAGAAAATATTCTATGTCAAAATAAAGAAAAAGGCCAACTTAAGTTGGAACTTAAGTTCAACTTAAGCTGAAGCTAAACAAGAAATTTGTAGGAATCATGTAATTCTCCAAAATTAAACATAAATAATATCTGAAATTCCAAAGGAAGGTGAAATTTTAAGAAAATAAATAGAAGATAGCGTGATTAATGCTCAGAAATGGCATCCAAGGAACCTCAGCTCTGCTGTCTACCAACATTACCAAATAAAATTATTCCAATGAGGGGCATTGTTGTGTTTCTAGTTCCAGATTCAAATGTTTGCCTAAAACCAGAAATTATCTTTTTTTTTCTCTTTGTGTCATCATAGTATTCCCATTAAGAATATAGCCAGCAGCTACTTTCGTTAAGAGAAGCCTGTGATCTCAGCTACAGGAAGAACAACGGAAACATGCTGTTCTTCTCAAAATGCCCCTGTGGATATAGGCTTCTTCTGCTCTGCTTTTTCATCATAAACTCTCTTCACACCAGCACTGCAAGCCTCAAAGCAGGCAGGGAAGAGCAGGGTCAGACTGGATTCCTGGGTACCCCCGCCACTTGGCTCAGGCCGGGTGTGCGCTGGTGTGCCCGCAGGCTGAGCTGCAGGATGACTAGGCTGCCGTTCTGCATTGCTTTTGCCCTGCTGGTGCCATGGTCTGGCCGACAGCCTGTAAACCAGATTTCATGGCATCTTTCCTAGAAGGGCATTCATCCCATATCTCATACCATATGCTACAAAGGTAGCTGGGACTGATGGGCAGCCTGAGTTTTGCATACTGTGGACACTGGGAGCTCAGTTGTAATCGTCCTGTCTCCATAAATATGTCCTCAGAGACCCAGGTCAGGGAGTATGGTGGGCTATACTCTGCTCATATCACCACTTAGTCAAGCAGAGTATAGATGCAGAGTATTGGGATCTCACTTCTACTTAGAAGGAAGTAACCATTTTGAAAGACAAGCTTCCCACACTCTTCATGAGATTTTCTGCAGAAGAACTTTTGAAAATAACAGTATTTAAGTGGGGAAATGGTTGTTAATCCTACGACACCATCTTAAAGTGCAGGACACATACTTTTAACTACTTGAAGCATGTAAAGAATCACCTATTTTACTAAGATCACATAATCGGAGGAACAGAGTGCTACTTTTATTCAAGACACCCTTTTTAATTAAAATTAAATCCCAAACTGACTACCTTGGTTTATTTATAATACCCTAAAAATGTATAGCTATTCTGTGCTTTCCCTCTTAACAAAGTGGTTATATTTGGCAACACTGTGACCTTCTGTGATCATTTGTTTGAGGGCTTCATTGATTGTTTGATGGATATGCTGAAGAAGAAGCAGGACCTTTGAGTTACTTCAGGATATCAAATGCTAGAAAGACATTGTCTTGTTGGCTCCATTTGATGAATTCTTGCAGGTGGGATTCAATCGAATGTGTAACAAGCAGTGTACAGTGACCTGATTATTTATCTTGTCAAATGGAGTCCCTGGACATAACTATCAAGCTGCCATTGACACTGGAGTATAACCAGCTCTGTATTAAACTGTCCAGCTGCGATGTGGAGACTGCAGCAATTATTTACTTAAGAAGCATAATGCACAGTGCTGAGGATGTTTGAAAGATGTGAGGGCCCGTATAGCAGTAACTGCTGCCTCAGTAGCCTTTCTGAAGGTGTCCCAATCTCAAATTTTCACAAGACTGCTCTAAAAAGTCATGTTTATATCAGCTGTAGTGCAAATTGATGGAACACGCCCACAATTGAAGGGGTTTTATTCTTCATATTTTCATCAGCTACTTCATTCAACGTAGCAGGGTATGATCAGCTAAAGAAATTCCTAGATCTTGCCCACCAACGGCCTTCATTAGACTTCTTTAGCACAGTGGTGGTGCCACTGCAACTGAAGGGATCTCCTTGTACTGGTGCCTCAGTTTCCCTGATAGGACTCTTTCAATATGCTGTTGAGGCAACAATGACATGAGGAGACCTTTCAGTCATTTATGCCAGCTTCAGCCAGTGATACTTGTGCCAAAAAAATACTAATACTGGGGACTCTTGACATTCCCAGTCTACCTCCTACCACTGAATCACTGTCATATCTAGCAGACTTATTTGGGGAAGACAGCTGTAGAGGAGGATGGTGACCGGCTACATCTCTGATGCAGCTCCACTTCAGAGTTAACTGAACTATTGACCCGACCCTCTTTGGATCCCGTATAATTACAACAATTAGATAAAACAATAATTAGTAACTTATCTTAATTATAACCTATTTTTGTAAAGTACAGCTTGTGCACAAGTTTTCAATTAATTTTAACTACATGGAGAGTTGAGAGAGTCTGTTGTTTTAAGATTATTCAGGACAAAGAACAGATGCTAAATTTCTTTAAAAGACCAGTTTAATTTTAGCACAAATTAACAGATTTGTTTATTAATGCTCAGAATGCTCATCCTGTTTTTAAAGGATGAGAACGGTAAGTTTGGAGAAGGTGGGCTTATTTTTCGTACATAATAAAAATGGTGAATCTCTGCTTTAGAAGCAAGAGGGAAGTCTCCCTAAACTGTAGGGTTGTGACCGGGGCCTCCATACCAGAATGGAGAACCCGATAACTTTTTGGTGAAGTGGGGCAAGTGGGACTTTTTCAGAGATTCTCTAAGGTGAGTCTTTTTACAAAAGATTTGCTGTGAATTGGACCCAATGCAGGGTGTCCCTGCACCGGGTAGTTGTGCAAAGCACAAAGTAGCTGTGCTTTGGCTCTCCTCCATCATACTTCCTCTGACAGGCAGCCCCAAGAGCAGGAGCGGCTGCACATCCCTCTAGTGCCACACTTCATCCCTGTGTTACTTGCACAGATTGTTTTCTGCTTATCCTTTAAGTACTTTAGTCCTCACAAACTTGTGTACAATCCCAAGCTATGAAACCATACTGCATTTTAGACACAAGAACCAGCTTTGAGAGGTACCCTATGTTTGCAGAAAATCTGAGCATCAAAAAATGCTGCATATCAACACCTATCAGAGTCCGTGATTCCTGGTATTCATGGGAGTTAATTGGCTGTGTGAAATTTGAGAATTATACAGGTTCACTGCTAGAACTAAGTCACAATTAGTGCCAAGTGCTTTTACCACTAAAAAAGCCCCACGGATTAGGCCTTTCAGAATAAAGAAAACCTGCTTCTGAACTTTTTGCCGCAGTTGGATACTCAGTCATAGAATAGTCTACATACTGCCAGTACATTTACAATGTAAACGCTTTCTTTTCAAGGTCAGGGTTTTAAAGCACTAGACTGCTATTGAAACTGCAGGGGCAGAGCCTGAACAATTCTGCTGGTTTTCTAAAAATAAGGAGCTTTATAGCTAAACTGCAGGATGTATTTTAAAAGAAAGAGTCTCAACATTTTTCTTTTTACTGCTACTTGTATCCCATCTCTACCAATTTTTACTGCTTTACACAAAGGCACATCTATCGCAAGGCATGGCATAAAATCAACACTCTTCCATTCTAGCAGTTAAGCCCAGCCTTACAACATTTGTGATGTGCCATAATATTCAAATGCATTAACACAAAACCTGACCCACCAAAGGGAATACAGCTTTACAAATAAAATGACAGAAAGTGAGAATGCCTACTTGACTAATTCAGACGTCTTAGCTGCAACTGCTATGTTGAATTTTACATTTTAAAATCTCATATTTTTGTTTAAAACCTGCATCCCTCAAATACCTCATGAAATCCTGCAAGACTCTGAGGCACGAGTGAAGCAATTGCTTCCTTCATTATAAATGATTAATTCTAATCAATCGGGGCTTAGTATTCCCAAACCTTTAGATCTCTCTTGTTTAGCTTTTGCAGCGCTTGAAAATGTTTATTGACCGAAGGGTGAAAATGTTTTTCTTGTTATTGGAAAAGATTTGCCATTAACTGTGATGCCCTAAAATACTGAGGACTAAATTCTGGTCAGTTTGTAGCTAGGCGTACTGACAGAAAAACAGTGAGGAGTCGGCGCACTTACAAGGTTACTAAAAGATTGTCCAGCGTTGCAAGTAAAAGATCATATGGCCGTTAATATCTGCCCTGGAGGCTGTGACAAATGGTCGTGTGTTTTCAGGTTTAGAGGACAGCTCGGCATGTACCTGGCTGTTCCTGCTTCAGATTTCAGGGTAAGCTACTTTGCCCATAGTCTAGCTGACTCTTTTGCCCGGCCCAGCTGCTAAGCACAGCCCCAATGTAAAGCCCCACGAGTGAATGCAAGTGCTGCTCATCTTGCTTTCCTGGTCCTCACCGAGCACCAGGACTGAAGGAAAAGCAGATGATGGTGAAAACCCACCCACATGGATAACAGTGACTCATCTCTCATTTTCTTCTGCAAGATTTTCTCCTTAGCTTTTAGTACCAGATTTAAAGGTGAAATACTTAACCTCTCTTTTATACACATCCAAAGATCCTGTTCTTCAATTCCAAGCAAGTCTAATACTGATGGTGTGTTATCCACCATTAGCCAACGTGGGTAAAAGAACACTTTTTACATACAAAATCTTTTTTTCCCCCTAATTTGGTCATTTAATATTACAATGGAGATATATATGTAGATACTATACATGAACAGTTATTTTTACATGGTATCACACCTTTGATAAAATATCCAGTTGAGTAAATATGAAAAACTAAGCAAATGAAACTGTGTTCTTTTGTTCCAAAATTCATAGTTCTAAACCGAAAGCTTTCCTTTTCCACTTATCCTAGCTTTTGTCCTGAAGAACAACTTTTTTGAAGTCAGACAAAGGGTGGCAATTTAATTGTCCCAGTCCAAGTATGTCTTAGCTGAATTTAGGTACTGGACTGTAAAACTTCATTTTTCTTCTCTAAACATTTTCAGTTGCATCTACATCTTTCAACCCTTTTTTTAGTGTTTCTATTAAGATTTGCAAAAATCTTACAGGGAGACTCTAGCAATTCTTTTAGAAATAATTGTATTTCATGAAATTGCTACAGTTTTTAGGACTAGACTCAAATATTAGTAGTTTTGGGGTGCAAATTGTGTCAGAGAGCTGTATTCAAGGCATTCTGATTTCATTCCTTCTTGAACTAGGTATGCTAAGAAGAAGATGTTTCCATTCTTTAGCATACAGAAACTTGCATACAGTTTGCTATTACTGCTGCCCAGAGCCAAAGCCAACATCTCAATCTGTGCAAAGACATAGGAGGACAGCCAGTGGGTGGGCTCTAAGCGTGAAACAGAAACATTCTGGGAAATGGAGGGAGAGGGAGCGAGCAGGGGAGAGAGCGTGTGTGTGTGTCCCCAGAGCAGTTAAGAGTAATTAGAGCATCTGTTAGGGAGATGAAGGACCAAGACTCAAACTCTTCTTCTGGATGATCTGAGAAATTTGCTTAAACTCAGCTCTACCAGCTCCCCAGTGGCCAAGTTATTTGGTTACTCTGTCCTTTCCAAATATCTCTTCTTAGAGATATTCTGTTATGAATAAATAAAAGATATCCCTTGAAGCAGGGATAAAAAAGTTCTTTCTGTCCATCTTCATTAACCACTATTCTGTATGTTCTGCCTCTTTTTGTTCCTGTGGTGACTATATGAAGTGGAACAGCACCAGTGGGACAGATGGAAAGTTTCATCCTAAGATGACCAAGGGGATGGAAAATGTTGCTTAAAGTTCTTGCTGTGAATGAGAGCAGAGCGTGGTTGCAGGCTCCTGCTGGAGGTGCACACCTGATCAGAGTTAGGTGCTCAAATCCAGGAGGGTCAGCTGCTTTGGCTCCTGGGGCTTGTCCTTTCCTCTGAACTGCAACTGTATCTGGTAAAGCAGCTCTCTCTTTTTCCAGAAGTGCTTTCTGCTCCCACAGGCTCCTAAATCAGGAGTGGAGATGGTATTAGATGGCAATCATCTATGAGTAACATATTTCGGTGACTAAGTTACTTTGAGGAATTATTCATAGCTTTTACTGAAATCAGTGGGAAATGCACATCTAGATTCCTCTGCAAGTCAGCCCTTAGGAGTTTCAATGGGAAAGGAATGTCTGGGCATCATCTGTGTTATTAAATTTTATTTTTGATGCCTCCATAGATTTTATGGTTTTGCAAAAACACGTAGCAAACATGGAATTTATTGCTTATAGTTCATCCAGGAAATGTGTCATAGTACAAGATGGACTGAACATAAAAGATATCTGTTTTGGTTTTGGTTTTCAAATGTTAACAAGTATATGGCAATGGTCTGTAAAACTGTTAAATAGATCAATAAATAATTCCAGTGATAGCATATTGAATTTCAGTAGTCAGTGAAAACCAGCACTTTGAAAATGCTGGATTTTGCTTTTCTAATGACTAAGTCTGTGTCACTTTACCATAAATACTCAACTTTAGCAATTATCATCAAGGCCTTATTCAACAAATCTAATTTTAACAAATGTAATTTACTGCAAAAGTGAATTGTCGATACGATACCTATTCTTTATTTCTTCATGAGTTTGACCCATAAATTGATTATATAAGTAAAAAATGTCTGCAGAGAATTTTTGAGTAGGCCTGAGTAACAGGAGAGGAAAAAAAGCAGAATTTGTGACACTATTGGGATGTAGAACCGAAAGTCCCCTGATGTTTGAGTTATCTGACATCCAGAAAGCTGGCAGCATTCAGTCTTTAGGGAGACCCTCAGCTACCCCAGCTTGCCTGGGTAGTAGGATTCGTTCAAGGACCTTTGTTGTGGTTAGTTGGTGTTTACATGGCGAGACCTTCAGGGCTGTAGTGCTGAAGGCTGCAGCACCTAACCTTGCCACCCTGCCATCTCAGAGATGCGAGGTACAGGATTATGAACTGGAAGAGTCAGACACTAAACATGTGTTCCCAGAAGGGACAGAAGACTTCCAGACCTGAGCTGGGAATCACAGGTGGCTTTCCAGGAACCAGTGCCTAATAAAATAAAGTATTGCAAAGCACTGATTTTAGAAGAAGTTAACTGAAAATATTAATAATGGACTGCTGTAAATCAATTTGTGTAACAAAAATACTCAATAAAAGAGATAAAAGTGCAGCATAATTTTATAAATGTAACAGAAAGAAGCTTAACACCAAAATTCTTCTTAGAGGACATAAAACTCATTAATAGATGGCTAGCCGATTGGTGCTAAATCTCGTTCAAGCTTTTGCTGTTAAGGTATGAGAAAGTGAGGACATTTCTGCCCTGCAGGTGAGGACCTCGACAATCACAGATGTTCATCTGCAGAGGACTGCTGCTGTAGGGCATGGAGATCTTTATTATCTAATCATTAATACCTTATTATCCAAACATTAATACAGGCTGCATTGTTACAAATAATGCAAGTGGATGTATTCCCAGGCAGACTAGATCTAGGTGCATTAGTGTGTATTCTTGGATTAGCTAAACCAGCCTGATCTCGTTCTGTGGTCAGTCCTATCTGCACCGGTTCGTTCCTTTTTTTCATCTTGATTTTTCTTTTCTTGTCATCTCTGCTGACCTAACTTTGGCAAACAGACTTACTTTCTAAAACACTCTATGAGGAGGTCTTGTAAAATGTACAAACACCTATTAGCATTACTACATCTCCTCAGGCATACTCTTTCTCCATTTCTGCCTTATTCTCTATGTCAGGATCAATCTTTTTTTTTTAAACTGATATTTGTGCAGCACCTAGTCTAATAGGGTTTTGGTCTCTCAGGTGCAGCTGCACAGAGCAGTAACCCAGTAGGGTATATGAAGTAGACAGGTGTAATTTAAGGCCCTGGCCAATGAGAAATGAAAAGAGAAGCTGAGCAAAAGTAGAAAAACCACCGCTACCATCTGAGGTAGTCAGAATTAGCTATTAGACCAGGCACCAGACGTGCGGCAAACAGGGAGCATACCCATCACATGTTTTCATATTAAGCATGAAATATATCCTGACAGTGCCAGGAAGCTGGGAGCCCTGGGTGGTACCTAAACAGGCACCAGATGAAGCTTCTGTCAGAAGCGGAGAGTTCTCTGTGAGCCAAAAGGGGTTCCCACAATGGGAAAATATTTCCAGGAACAGGTTTATAGTTGTCATGGTTTAGCCCCAGCCAGCAACTAAGCCCCACACAGCCGCTCGCTCACTCCCCCCTGGGTGGGATTGGGGAGAGAATCAGAAGAGTAAAAGTGAGAAAACTCCTGGGTTGAGATAAAGACAGTTTAATAGGGAAAGCAAACGCCGCTCATGCAAGCAAAGCAAAACAAGGAATTCATTCCCTCCTTCCCATGGGCAGGCAGGTGTTCAGCCATCTCCAGGAAAGCAGGGCTCCGTCACGCGTAACGGTTACTTGGGAAGACAAATGCCATCACTCCGAACGTCCCCCCTTCCTTCTTCTTCCCCAGCTTTATATGCTGAGCATGACGCCATATGGTATGGAATAGCCCTTTGGTCAGCTGGGGTCATCTGTCCCAGCCGTGTCCCCTCCCAGCTTCTTCTGCACCTGGCAGAGCATGGGAAGCTGAAAAGTCCTTGATTTAGTATAAGCACTGCTCAGTAATAACAAAAACATCTCTGTATTATCAACAGTGTTTCCAGCACAAATCCAAAACATAGCCCCATACTAGCTCCTATGAAGAAAATTAACTCTACGCCAGCCAAAACCAGCACAATAGTAAAAAATAAAAAAATCATTATAATTTGTTAATTTGGGCATAATACTCAACAAAGCTCCCGTGTTTCATGTGTCTGTTGCCAGGCTGGAAATTAAAGGGTACAATTATAGCCACCAAAACACAAAAGTTACAGATATTTCATGCTTTCCTCTCTGCAGCTCACTCAATAGCTTCTACAGGTAAACAACCCAGCACATGTAATAGTGAGCCTAAAACCTACACTCTCCTATTAGGACAACATTGTCCGATGACAAATTTCTACAGCTTCCTTCCCTTTCACAACAAATGAATGAATTGGCCATGCAATTCCTCTTCATATCATACTGTGTTACTCCTCATTGCTGCATAACATTGTCTTCTCTGGATAAATAAAATGTAGTAAGTCTGTATGGCTTATGGAATTTAGCGCAATTTGTCTAGGTTGGTCTGGTTGTTCTCACTCTGGTTTGTCCCATTCCCCCCCGCCTTCCCCACCCCGCAGCCTTCCTGAGTTTTACAATAACACTTCAATGGTTTCGTGACCTACTAAGCACAAACATTGTGGAATGTGTCTGGGAGCTGTAGTTCACTACCTATATTTTAATCCAAATGCAATAATCTAATAAAAATATTGGGTTCAACTTCTAGATACATAAAGTATTTTGATGTCGTCAATGTGTTACTAAAATCACTTAAATCCATTGGGAATTAATTATGTACGTGGAAAGTAGCAAGCTCTAGAGGAACCATTTAATGTTGAGAAAAAATATACCAGCCCAATGGCTAATGCAACAACTTTTGTAATATAACAGCAATAAATTTTCTGCTTGCGTGCGATACGCTGATAAAGCAGAAAGTTTAGTAACTTATACTGCTGAAAGCTACTTGATCACCCGTAATCCCACTGCTTCCAGTAAGTGTACTGGGTACTGAATACTTCTGAATAAACAAGTCCATGTGGAGAATTATGTTTTTATCCCTGGCACATATATTTAAACAAGAGTATACACATTCATGGCAGTAGTTTTTGCCTGTGAAAGGGCTATATGATTAGGTCTGTGTAATAATAATAAGAGAACTATTATTTGCTGATTTTCAGATAAATGTTTACACATTATGAAGTATTAATATCTAATTACATGTTTTTTCAAATAATCAAGTTTTGTTTCACAGTGCAAATGTTTATACCATTTGATTTGGCTTCATAGTTCTTCCTCATTTCTGTACATATATACATTAGAGGAGTCAGCACCAAGCAACTCAAATTGGCATGAAAGCATTACGTCACATGCACATTAAAATGATTTACAAAATGGAATCAGTAAAAAATCCCAAAGTTGACTGTTTATCACTGAAAAAGATAGTAGTTTCTGACACTTTATTTAGTTCATTTATATACCCTGAGCCCGAGCTTTAACTGAAACTAACTTTTGTTGCCTTCAGTGGAGCTGGGCTAGCAGGGACAGATCATGAACCAAATCTTTGATCTTGATTCCAATTTTGGTGCTAGCTGAAACTGAGAGCTGCTTTTTCAGTTGTTCAGCTCCACGCGTTGAAGCCGGGGCAGACCTTTAGGAAAGTGGAGATTTCCCTGGAGAGTCCAGGTTTCAGCTCCACTCTGGCCCATTTGTAGAAGCCTTAACAAAGGTCTCACAGTTTACTAACGTCATGATTCGTATAAATTTATGTGATTACTGTAGATCTTAAAGAGGTCAAGGGAGGTTTTGGGGTTTTTTTTCTTTTTTTGCTCTGTAGGTGCTCCTGTTACTGAAAGGTCTTGGCTTTTTAGGGAATAACGGTAAGCACTAATCCAGAACATGTTCAGACTGTTCTGCTCTATTCAAAACTACCTGTAGCTGTGTTAGAGCATGCCATGTTATGTCATGTAATATCATACAGAAATTTCCAAACTTGTGGTGGGACTTATTATTGTGTTTGTAATGTGTTATTACCGCTTCTGGTCCTGGAGCAGGCTTGGACTGTCACTGCTTTGGGGGTTATTTGCACTGGACTCAGCTGAGCTGCGCAGAAATGCTTGTAGCCTGGGATCAATCCAAGCCTGGATCAAAGCCCGATCTGATCCTGTCGAGAGGGAAAGTTTTTCCCATGCCCCAAATCCTTTCTTTAACATTGCCTACTTCACATCACAGCCTGCATGCTGACCCTTTGGTGACAGTCTATACAAGAAAGATATTTTTCTTGCCTCTACATGGAGTGGTACTGCTTTCCACTCCTCATTAGAAAAGTGTTAGTGACCCTCTCACACCCTGTATAGCACTCTACCCCGAAGGTCATCTTCACCCAAGTCAAATCATCTTAGCTACTCTTCCCATTCTAGGTTGTACCCTAAAACCACCTCAGAGGCAGTTCTGTCTTTTCTGTACTGCCCTTTCAGGCATCGGGCTTGTCAAGAGGAGTCTTTTGGGCTTGTTTTCGTGGGGCAGTTTGATGCAGAAGAACACAAAGTCAGGAACTGAGATTTCTGGTGGTTTTGCTGCCTGAACTTCCTGTGCTCCTGCTCTGCGAGCCTGGCTCTGACAAACGTCTCAAGGGGCAAATCCTAAAGGGAAGGTCGTTCAGTGGCTGAGAATCTGTCACACTTGTTCAGTTTAATGCGGGAGAAAAGGGGCCGGAGTGTTGCAGCACTGGGGGTTGCCAGGCACGGTGCTGACCTCAGTTAGGCTGGTGACAATAAGTGAATTCAACCTGCACCCTATCTGTGGTGGAATTTCACTTCACCTGAGTATTTGTCTTGTTTACAGCCCTCTTTTGCTCCTTTGTTTGCTTTTTTTTGTATGAGTGTAGTTAGGGCGTAGGTAAGGAAAGGAACAAGTGCCCAGTCCAATCCTGCCTGCTATTTAGATATGTCTCTTGAAGCGACACTGCTCATTCCCGTAGGATGCCCCAGATAAGTCAGCAATACTCTGCTGTCAGTGGCATTAAGAGCTACACCTCGCCCATGCGGCAAGGGCTCGTGTCCTCCGTCACAGATGAGGCGAACAGTGCAAAAGACACAATTCACCATTAGCAGGTTACTATGCCTTCATTTCTGTGTTCATATAGAGTTTCTAAGGTATTGCTTACATATATGGGCACTCTCTCCTGCTTTGGGAGTTTTAACAGGCAGCTTTAAGTTTTATCAGTAGGATAAAACTGTAGATCCCTTCTGCTCTGCCAAATATCTACTGCACCAGTTTGGCCAAGCTGTTGGTTTTATTTGCTTTTAGGCACATTTGCACGGTTTGTTAACGCACTATAAGAAGCCTAAATATCAAATTTCACCATCTTCACGTTTCACTTATACACACTTTCACTTCCTACAGATAAAATTCTCAGAGTCCTTATAGTCCAAACTACCTGTGTGCGTGGCCTCTGCATTTGCTGTTTATTTAGGAACAAGATTGGGGAATTTCAGACCATTTCAAATGCTGGCTTTGAGATATATTCTTGGTATAATTTTTGGATTATTCCTTTTTAGCACATCTTAACTTTGAATATCAGAACTCCTTCTCCTGTGGATAAGGGTAGTTATTGCCAACCTAATTTCAAATGGACTTTAAAAATCCAATCTTTTTAGCTCTTTAGGTTTGATTGTGCATGGCTTGTAGGATTATAGCTTCTTAGTTTTAGTGTCTATTTTTGAATGCTGGTTTGGGGTCAATGGTTAGAAACTCTCAGTATCATTTTTAGTGCTGAAATATCCTTTTGATTTACATGTCTGAAGCGACAAAACCTCTTATTGTTATCATTTTTGAAAAATTGCCAAGATACAGCCAAATCTTTCACTGCTTGCTGCACAGAGCTGGTTCTTGCCTTCGTGTCATGTACTGTAGAATTCATTATTGTAATGCCTTGTTTACTTACATTTCTTTCTGGTGGTAATAGGCTTTTCAGCCTTCAGCATTCAAGGCCTTTGTCCGCAGAGGAAAAGAAAAGAAAAATCAGGCAAAACCTCAGGATCTTTCATCACGCTTTTCAAATCTGATTTCAAAAGTTTGCTGTTAACCATTTCAGTGTCACGATAGGGGAACAAAGACCTGCACAATAAAAGATCTGGAATCAGAAATACCTCTGCAGGGAAACAGCTTTTGTTCATAAAGCTGTTTTGATGCAAAGTGTATCTTCCAAGATGTGTATTCCTCTTTCAGTAGTAAGGGCTGCCTACCTTCAAACGCATTCTCCAGTGTATTTCTTTCAATAAAGTCAGAAAGTAACGTGGTAGCATCTGTTCTATTGACATACTGTGTATGGTTGTTAACCTCACAAAATACCAGATTTAACTACTGATCTATACCTCTCTAAATACATGAATTTTCTTGTACACTTCCTCTAAGAATGGCAGCCGAGGCTAATGGGTTTCAAGAAGCTGTTGAAAAATTCTCAACCAATTTTCTTTCTTTTTAAAACCAAAATATTGTCTGGAAAATTGCTGACATTGTCAAACATGTTTTGTTTTATGAAAAATGGTTTTTTTTCACTTTTTAAAATAGAAAGTGTTCACAAAATGTTATTTTTAGCTATAAACATATTTCATGTGACTATTAAAACAGTAAGAAAAGCTTCCTTTACCACCAACAAACCTGCAAGTCAGAAAGTGCATGTGTACTTAATAAGTAGGCTTCTGTTTTTCAGACAGAAAACCAGATTTTTAAAGCATTTTCTTTTTTAATACTAATTTCACTACTGTTATAGTTCCTCAGACTTTCCTGTTTAATATCCACTTCTCGATGCCTTTAAGATTGCTGTACCCTACCAGTTTGAGATCATTGATGTCTTGGCTAAGTAGAACATTTTAAAAACTTCTTTTTTATGTCAGTAAACACAAGTACACTATTTCAAAGGACAAGGCAAGGGGAAAACTTCTCTTTCTCACACGGGACTCACATTTTCCCCGAGCAGATCTGCTCATTAATTGAACCCTGCTCATTCTGGGCACTGGACAAGCTGGTTGTTCAAGAGGAGGGAACAAGAGAAGCATGTTATAATGTGTTTAAAGACCATGTATGGCAAATTACAGTTCATCATCTACCATTAATTCCAGAGTTTTCTGACTGCTCAGTGTTTGGCTTCACAACCGTGGCCTTCAGGCCTGTCTCTGTCATCTTCAGTGATTTGTTCGGCCACTCCTGTTATGAGATCTTATGACTGTGCCAAATATAAAGCAGCTAGGCTGAAATTTTCTGTGCTTCATTTCTGCTCCACGGTGATACTTTTTGGAGAGCTTGGAAATCAGTATTTCGGATGGCTTTTCCAGAGTTAAAACAGATTTCTGGCTTTTCCAGAGAAAGAAATTATTTTCCAGAAAGAAATTATTTTTTATAGAGTTAAAACACTACTTTTTAAAAAGTCTCTATCATGCTCATATTTATAGCAGAATTTGAAATCTGGCCAAGAGGGTTGGTTTGGTGTCAATGCCATTCCTTTTTTTCAAGCTCATGAAAATTCATCTGTGTTTTCTTCTTGTCCTGTTGAGACACATCAGAGTTTTGTGGCTAATTGTCAGAAGATTTCGTCTAAACTGAGCAGGCTCCATCTTCTTACAGCTCCTGTCTGCCAGTTAGACCGTTCTGTGCCTGATCCATCCCCAGCATGGTAACCAAAATATATTAGCTGTGGGCTGCTCAGACTTTCCAGCAACACTGCAGCTCTGTTGAAAGCATTTGCCCAGCAAGAATACTGGCACTTGCGATAGCAGCAACATGCCACTTGTGAAAGACCTCTTGGTCTATAGCAATTGTGCATCTTCCAGTAGTTCCATGAGGACTGTCAACTCTGAACCTTCCTCTTGAATTTATGGTTAGTTTTGGGTTTGTTTATCTGATGCTTAAGCTCTGGCTAGTCACTTCTAAAATATCCAAGTTATGCGTGTGAGTACCTACCCTTCCCCATACTGTGGAACAACACAGTCCATCTGGAAACATGTCACAGGCCCCATCAGCATGCTGGGAGAGTATTTTTACCTATCACTACATAAGTGATATTACTACATATCATATATTACTACATATCATATATTACTACATATCACTTAGGTAGTATTTGCTGATGGCTAAATACCATTACTTGAATTTCAACCACAAAAAAGGAGAAGCATATTTAAATATGGAATTTGAGTGTTTTAATAAACTGCACATGTTTGAAAATAGGACAGTCAGGTTCCTATTTTACTGTAAAGATAAACAAACCTTTATGAATTGAGGTAAGGATTCATAAAAATAAACATTACCCTGCGCTTTATAAGCATCTTATCGATGTATAATAAACTAATTTTATTCATAATGAGTCTTGTAATACTATAAAGAGGAGAATCTGAAATAAAATATATTTGGAAACGTATGCTTTAATGAGTGCATGCTGCAAGCACATCCATCTGTAAATCCGAACTTTAGCATTCAGATAATAACTGTGCTGTCAGTTTGGCATCTGTCTTACGGTCAGCACTATGGCGCTAAAATAATTAAGAAATATTAGGTGTCTTAAGATCCTCCATTTGAAATGCTGCATTAGAAACAGAGTTTTCCTAAGTTATTTTTACTTGCAGCATTGGCACATGAGGATAAGTTTCTTTTCCTTTAAGGCTCTTGGAGCCGGGTGAAGTCCCCACATTCTGTGCATTCCTGTGGGTTTTGAATTGCACTTAATGGGTGAACATACGAAGATGTAAAAATGCTTTACCCCCAGCCATAAATTATTCATACCAATAGGCCTCTCCTGCTGCTCCTGCACAGGCTGGGGAAGTTGGTGAACAATGCATGGACAGACTGATATTCCTAAGTGCTTTAGCGTGAATCATGTTGGAGAGATGTTAAGACAGCCAGCAATTCCCTAAAGATGGAGTATTTGTGCTTTCTTCTTGGAGCATGTGCTCATAAGAAACCCTCAACTTATTCTCAAACTAGAGTGCATTCAAAAAGATCCTTCTGAGTATATTAAGTAGAAACACTTCAGCCTTCATTAGCGGGCCTAAAAGTGAGCAAGAGCATTAAAGAAGATATTGACACACAAGTTAGATATCATCCTGAGCCGGCAACGAGCGGCTTCCAGAAAGCATTAAAGCAGGATTGAGACTGTGGCTTGCAAAGCACCGAATTCATCTGACAAAGAGAAAGAGCGAGGGAGAATGAACGTGTGAAGCAAAGGCAGGAAGGTTCATTGGTGCGAGGATGCTGCATCCCCCTGCGTGCTTCAGATCAGCTTAAGCATGCGGCAGAGACCTGCAGGCTAGCTGGGAGAGTATTGTGGAAAATGCAAGCAGAAGTCTACACGTACGGCTGCTAGTTTTCAGGTTACATACGAAAGTCTTGACTAGAGGTTTTTTCCATGTTTAATTTTGTGATGACAGCAGCCCCCGATTCAGCAAAGTGCAACCCTCTATGGATGTCAGTGGGATTTACACACATACGTAAGTGCTTTGTTGAATTAGGGCCAATGGCACTGATGATATCAGTATGTGAGAACCAGATAGTAGGGGTGTATTAGACTCATGAACCAAAACCCAGTAAGCTAGTATTAAAAACTGCAAAATTAGTTGAACGTTTCATCTTGGCACCCACACGCAGGGGAAGGCAGATATATGAGATTTTAAGTAAGGACTCTGAAGAGGTTTTTAATTGCTTTAATTTTTTTTTTCTTACTTTTATATTTTATGTCCTTGATTCCTTTTTTTACTCATGTATTTAAAACTAATAACAGTGTTATTTAAAATCATTTTTTCTTACCCCAGAAGATATGAAGCTGTACAACATAAAACCAAAACAATTATTTCTCCCATTAGGAATTATTTTTTGATGAAAAAAGCAGTATGTTACACTTAAAAGAAAAAAGATACAGTTCTTCAAATCTTCAGTCAGAATCAGAAGAAAAGCCCTCAGAAGTAAAGATCCATTATACAGGCAGATCAATCTAAAGTATAAGGTCAATGCACTTGTGTAGAATTTAAGGATTACTGTAGAATCTGGATGTTTCCTTTTCATAGTCTCATGTTTGCTTGTCTTAAAATAAAACAGAATAAAAATGGTTGCATTTCCGTACATCTATGTAATTAATATATCCTCATTAGAAATCAATTAGCTCTGGTAATTCCCATTGGTGCCATGGTTGATAAACTGAATGCCAATCAGTGTAATAAAACAGTGAAATATAATTTCTTGTTGTTCAAAGTGATGATCAACTAATCAGCAGTAAATTTAATCAGAACATATCAACATCAATCAAACATATTAGTGTTTGTGAAATATAATAACCAGCTACATCTGACAAGTTATGGGTATTGAAACAATTGCAGACCATGTGTACATTTAAGAATATGGTTTACACATACACGTGCAAGCAGTTTAAACATATAAGAAAGTAAAACTTCCGTGAATAAAGTAGTTAGCCTTGTAAATGTCCATTGTTTGAACAGCCTATGATTGCTAAAATCTATACTGTGTTTTATTGTTAATGGATCCAAGAGACTCTTATAATCAGTGCCAGCTTTTCTGCATGTCCTATAAACGTGTCCACACTGTCCGTTCAGACAGAGAAGCTTTAGTTTCTTCCCGCTTCCTGGTGGGCAGTAAGTAGGCAGAAAAACAGACCTAACTGATACATTTTCCTAGATTTTCTTTCATTACTTACTCAAAACTGTAAGGTCGAGGTAAACTGGGGACCCTCACCTGTTTAGAGTCCGCCCACCAGTGGGGACTCAACCAGATGTAAGATGTCCTTCTGGAGAAGAGCCTGGCAGGACTTCGGAGCACGGGCCCTAGCTACAATTGAAATAGCTTCCAGGGCAGTTCTTAAATTTGTATTGGGCTGTTTTCATCTCAGTCATCAAAATTCAAGCTATTTAATGAAGAACTTGAGCTCTGGCATATAGGATATGTGGGAATTTATTAATTCCTATGGTGGAAATACAGACTTCTCTATTCAGGTCCTGACCTTTAAGATGCATATATTTGCAGTGTTTAATACTGCACTGCACATGTTCCTGGTAATCACTGAAGATCTGAATAAGCATTTTGAGGAGTATTTTTTTTATATTAAGAGAAGCATTTTAATTTATCTTCAAATAGACCACAAGCATACATCAGAGCAGTGTACATCTGTTCGGGGTTAGTTTCCACGGCTGAATGAGTATTCTGTAGTAAATAACCTACTTAATTGATTTAACCTTTCCCTGTTTGCATATTTTCTGAAGGTACTTTATCATTTTCTTGGATTAGTTTAAATTACTCTTCCAATAGGTTCTCTGAAGATCACCTGTAGATTGTTTACATTTGCAAGACTCACTATGCAAAATTAAAAATGTAAGATCTTTCTGAACATCACTTGCCACATATCATTATTTCTATTCACACATTAGGAGAGATTTCTGATGGAACTGCTCCGAGCTACAAGTTTAAATCCACTTTGTGAATAGTGTCATTATTCTTCAACACTCCTGCCTGTGAACTCATCTGTGGGAATATTCAAAGAAAGTAAATAGAAAGAAGACAAACAGCCAAGACTCATTCACTGTTTTACTTGACTGAATATTCTTAGAAAATATTTAGAAGTATTGGCTCTGTTATTAGTTATATAAATATTCATACAAATCTGTCTATCAGATTGCCTCCCTGAAATTACTCAGGCTTTTTTAGGAACTTGGAGAGAAAAGTCTCTTAAAAATATATTTCTGCACATTTTCCAGAAGTATAATAGACTGGATATGGCCTTATAAATTACAGGCTTTCCCATACTCATCCAGTCATGGGGCCAAATCTCAAAGTTAACTTTAATGGGATTTTGGCTCAGCGAGGTTGGAGGAAGGGCAGCAGATTTTAGCCTATGATTTATACTGCTTTCAGAAATTGCTCGGTGAAAAAAAAATACAGCAATGGTACTTATGTAGTACAGTTGCGTGTAATTTATTTTCTGCATAACCCACATGAAATTTAATAAGATATAAAAAAGTCACATTTTTGACTGAAGTCTTACAAATTCTAGCTCTAGTGAAAATAAGTACTGGCTTCTCAAATGAGTTGATCAAGTAAGGTAAAAAAGTGGAAAACATCTATTCATTGCAAAGTGGTTTATTTGATTATTTTTATTTAAAAAAAAGGGAATTGCATTTTACAAAACACACTAACATATGATAGAAATTAGGAAATGTGCTGTAGCTGTGTTCTCAGCGGGGATGAAAAATGAGAATGCTCTGGCAGTCTAGGGAGATAGGGTTCAAACTCCAGGGCCAGGAGTTATATTAGTCTCCAGGATAAAAAGACTGATTTTCATTAAAGACAGTGGTACCCACTGCCTTAAAAAAGAAAAAAAAAAGTTTTGTGGATTTAGGAGCTTCTTTTGTAGAATATCATAAGTTGGAACAATTACCATAAAAAAATCCAAAACAACTTTTGTAAGCTATCAGCTTTGGTAATTTTTCCATAGAGTTTTATACACGCTTGTGTGTGCTTGTCTGATGATGACATACCAAGATAAGGTGGCAGTCAAACCCTGATGTGCTCAATTCAAACAGTTTTGTGGCAAATAAATGGAATTCAGTGAATAATACTGTTTATGGACTTACTGAGATAAAACTTACAGCAAAGCAAAGCAAAACAAAAAAGCAAAGCAGAGAGCCGCATGCATCCCTTGGGGATTTCATCCAGCCTGCCACCCAGAGAATAGCTGCCAGCCACCGGGGCTTTGCTGTGCACCTAAAGAATTAGGCATCCTTTGCAGAAGAAAATGGTACAAAATTGGCAATATAGAATTTTACTTAGGTCCGGTAGTAATTCTTCTTATGGAGCATGTATTTTGATTACAGACCCAGGGACTATAAAAACAAAAATGCCCCAAATTTTAATTGCCAGCAGTTCAGTAAAACT
This sequence comes from Ciconia boyciana, assembly GCF_034638445.1. Taxonomy (NCBI): domain Eukaryota; kingdom Metazoa; phylum Chordata; class Aves; order Ciconiiformes; family Ciconiidae; genus Ciconia; species Ciconia boyciana. Next base: position 17,630,948 of record NC_132938.1, read on the forward strand.
TGTTCCATATAGCCACAGGGCTAATATGTGCTGCTTGTTCTCTACAACTATAGCACAGCAGCTGAGGCACACTGGGTTTACATTTGGAGCAAGGATGACTCAGATTAGACATTGGGAATAGATTGCTTGGGGCATCTTCAATGCTGGAGGTCTGTAAGAAGGAATTAGATAAATATTTGTCAGAAATGCAATAGATATGGCTAATCCTGCCTCGGTGCAAATGGTTGGACCCCCAGCAGCTTTCCCAGACTTATAATTTAAAAGGCAAAGCTATGTAGACAAAGCTACAGCTTAGGTCAAAGCTATATATTCAATAAACAATAACCAGAAACTCTTCACTATTATATTTTTTGACACCTAAAATTAGTCCAAAACAAAGATTTTAATTGTACTGTTCAGGTTTTAAATTTGACCTAAAACATATATTTCCTTATAAGTAAATACAAAGATAATCACAAATTCTTTTTTTTTTTTTTTGAAGAGGGATACCATTGCCTTATGCTCAGAGGTCTACACTAAACATTTAGAATTCCACTAAGGGCAAAATCTTTCCCTTGCATGCAATGTTCTCAGAAATGAGGTCAGGTATTTCTCAATCCCTGGCAAGAAAACTTTCTGACTCATTACTCCACCACAAAGCATCCAGAATTTCCCCTTGGGTCCCAGTCAAATTGTTCAAATGCTTTGGAAAAATATATCTTTGACATCCCAAGAAAGGGAATATAGAAAAGATGTCCTCATAGCATGAAAAGATTAGAGTCCTCTTAGATTTGAAGCAGAATGTCTTGCAGTTTCCAAGCTATTATTATTTATTAATTCATGCAATGGGTTTAACAAGCACTGAAGTACTTTACAGAATTACAAATTCTACTGTAAAAACACAGATGTGAAAGTCCCATTGTTATAGACACTGCTGACACGTGACCAGTTTTCTTGTAGGACCCAGAAATCGTCAGAAATCATCACTAATTTGGCGTGGGAATGACTGAGCTCCCCCTGCATGATTGCTGGGGACTTCCAAATTCCCCAGTGCTTCTTGGCCCTGAGTTTAAGACATCAGATGCTCACTTCAAGCACTTTGAAGGCCTCCTGCATTTTCACTTAATGATTGGTCCTATATGCTTATGTCCTGAAACTAATGCAGCTCATCCAAGCCTGCCAAGCAGTACCCGGTCTTCTTGGGAGGTCTGGGGTCCTTTTCTGAATCATGAAGCCTCTCATTCCTTTTTCTTATGACTAGCCAAGATCTGAGCTAGGTCTGTCCATTGCAGAAGCATGTTAATGCATTTTCACTCCATCCCTCCTTCCACCCTCGGACTCCGGCAGGTTGGACGGGACCTCTGAAGGTCCTCTGGTCCAGGCCCTGCTCAGAGTGGGTCCAACCACAAGTCTTCCCTTCTCTTTTTCCTGGGAGTATGGTTTAAATACTAGCTTTGTCCACTTTGTCTACTTTCATTTTTTGGTCGCTAATACATTGTTTATAAAAAGACTCCTTAAAGACTTATTGCGGACAGAAATGGACTAGTGTCTCCCATGTTCATAACCAAGAGAGCAGGTAACTCAGGTAACTGGCACTGCTATCCACTTATGTTTTGAGAGAGCCTATATACTCTGAGAATGGCTTACACAAGAGGGGTCAGAAAAAAGACCGTGAGGACTCAGGGCTGGTGGGGAGGAAAGGCAAATGGCAACACTGAGTTGGTGATGAATTCATATTCCTACATCGTGTAACCATCTCAAGCAAAGTGGAAAAATGAGGCAAGCAAGGGCCACTCTCACTGTGTTTGGACTGGAGAAAAATGGAAACCTACCCCTCAATAAAATGGCAATACTAGAAAAAGTCAATAAAAAAGTAAGATTTTTGTTAGTGAGAAAGCAGGCAAGATCTCCTGCCCTGTGAGGTGCTACAAAGCAGCCTTGTCAAGACAACTGGCAAGGAGAGGCTTTTCCTGAGAAGGGAAGCCCTTGTCTGTGTACATGGCTGACCACCGTCTCCCTTCTTCCGTCTCCTCTCAATTGCTCATATAAACTCTAACACTGACTTTGGTACTGGAAGGACAAGGATAAAATGTTTGTAAGATCCCCAGGTGGTCCCAGACACCAGACACGCCTCTTCAGAAGCATTCATACACCTAAATGATGATGTTTCTGTTTAAGCTTGAATTAAGTAAATAAATGTACTAAGTCAATTAGACTTAGATCAGTTTGTGATCTTAAAAATGCAGAATTATGCTTACACAATTAGCTGTTTCCGAGCCATATTTAACAAGGCATAAGACAGAAGAAAAATAGCACTGCTTTACTTCTTGCACAGGACTTGTCCTGGAGCTGGAGAGCCCGAGGACTGGAGGGCTTCAGGGTGGCTTAACACCATTTCATGCCACTAACCCCACACGCTGCAAAGGCCAAGCCCCCAGTACGTACCCCTGCTACTGCCACCTCCAGTAACCACATCGTGCAACCTTGTCTGGAAATTTCTCTCTCTGACAACAAGAAAGCTTTTCCATCCCATTTATTCCATACTGGAAAGCAGTAACAGAAAATCACTTGTTTAGTGCATGATTATATATCAAGGGCAAGTGGTAACAGGCTGCTTTAGAGAAGGTGAAGTGTCATGTTAATATATTATATTCTAATATTAATAATTTGGTTTAATATTTAATATTTCCTTTTTGTGTTTAGATAAGAATTCAGCAAGCTTTCTCAATCATCTCCCACACTTCAGTTTCTTGAATATTGTGTGCCCTGTCCCTCACAGCACTTATTCACACATTAGGAAAATATTGACATGGTGTCGTTATCCTATTTGTGCAAAGGTCTCATCTGCTGTTGACACGTCTGTTCTTTTAATCAGCCGTAAGAGTGCCGATGTGTCATACAAGCAGTGACAGGCATTTATGAGCCCGACCCGGTAGCTTGTAAGTATGCACAGCTCCCATTGATTGAAGTGGGAGTTTTATATGTTTAAGGGCAGCAGGATCGGAGCAGTTCAAGAAAATGATCCCTGCCTGCATTCACGGAGGACAAAGTGAGAACTCTTGACTTTCAAACGGAGCTTCACTTACTGGGACTTCCTACACCACGTTTTTCATCACTTTTTGGCTTTATATAGCCAATGATGATCCTAATTAAGAAAGTGCTTGACTTTCTTTTCATTCAGGGTGGCAGAAAAACTCTTCTTTTTTTTTCAGCATACTACACAGTGGTTCCTGGGAACTCAGCCCCTTCCAGGTTTCCAGGATCAGGCCCTAACTGATCTCATTTCAGGAAATCTTGAGACTAGAAAAACTGTCTTTCTGCCAGAAAATAAGACGCGTAGATTTTGTTGCTTAGACCAAAAAGATTAGGCCCACCCTCCAGAGCTTCCTGATCCGTTAAAGATGTGCCTCTTCAAGACACTTTTATCCCAAAGCAGCATTAATTTTCCCCCCTTTTTACTGCTCTGTGTTTGTCATTAACAAAAGCTGGCATATATTTGCTCTCTCTTTCTGAAAGAGCTTTTTTTCCTTATTTAAAAAAGTTTACAAGTCTGCCCATTACCCCTCACTAACGCAGAATTGCGGACCGGGCAGCCAAGCGATTGTAATCCAGCCGGTAACTCACCGAGCTCCTGAGCAGAGAAGTCAGACAAAGCTCTCGTGGGAGCGACACTGGTATCCATTTCTGAAGCAAGGCTTGCGGGAGAAAGCCATAAAAACAGGAGTATCGAGCTGTTATGCATTTCAGCTTCTTCCCCTACTCTTGCAAAAGATCTTGTTCTTATACTGGACACTGCAGAAGACAGTAGTGGGTGTTTGCTGGGCTCCTGGTGACTTCTATAGCCATTGAGAGTTTTCGGAAATTTGTATGAGAATGAAATCTCACCAATTTATTACTATCCTGGTTTTGCTACCTCATGATAAATGCATGAGCATGTACCACAAAGCAGACACATTACATGTTGTTTGTGTTAGAATGGCAGGGATATTCCTGCCACCTTAGGTCACAAACTGAGGTGCTTAAGTTAAAAGCCTCATTTTCCACTTCTTCTTACCTGAGCAATGGATTCAGGTAGACGTGTCTGGGGGGCTCCTTGGGTTTTTGGGTGGGCTGAATCAGCTAATGGAAAAGCCTCTCTCTCTTCCCTAATGAAGACACCTTCGCTTCCTAACTTGTTTTTGGTGAGAGACTGAATACTTCAAGCTCTTCCCCCACGGCCAGGCTGGGTTCAGAAGTTTTGCAGTGCTGAAGCAAACTAAGGGAGGAAACGGGGCAGATAACGATGAAGGAGTGTCAAATAACAGATTGCATATGCCACACCGAACAAGGACTTTCTGGAGGGTCTATTTTATTTTTATGGTGTGTGTGTGTAATATAGACTTTGTTTAGCTTTTAAACTGCCAGTGAAAGGACAAAACAGGGAGCAACATAAAGTATACATTTACTTGGGCTCATCTCACCTTCAGCAGTGTTTTGGTGCTTTGCTGCTACAGTTTAAGAAGAAAAACTACCATAAGAATGATTTCAGGGCATAAAGCTTAGATTTGGAAGTGAAATTTCTCAAAGCTTCGGAGTATGTGGAATGAAAAAAATGTGCTTCTGCTTGTTGGGGAGGTGAGGAAGGAGAGCAGTTCAAATGTAGACCTCAGTTTTCTTCACGTCCTGGCATAGTCAGGGATCTGGGTTTTCATTTAGCCCCGTACACGCTGCGTTCAGCTGCTCTCTTCTCTCCTGGGCATGCAAGAAATGGAAGGGTTGAGGGGGAGAGGAATTTATTTCATTAACAAATGGAGAGATTTTAATTTTTTTTCTGAAGTGTCACAGAATTAGAAAATGAATGGAGGAAGCAGTCATTATGACATCTTGTCATTTCTACTCTGCCTTTTCTCCAGCTCTCGTAGGCTGTGCTGACGTGCAGCTATCTGCAAATCTGTAAGGTATGAATCATCTCACACATTGCGAGGTGAAACCTGGCAACTATTTAACAGCACCGCTGCAACACTATGGAACATTTTAAGACAGGAAATTAAGAATACCTGAGCCAACTAAAGCCACAGGGGGAAGTTTAGATGGACAGAATTTAATTACCCATGTTGGAATTTGGCCAGGACACCAAAACTTACACCCCAACCCTCCTGTAAAGTGCCATCGGACCTTTAATACTAACAACTGGTCAAAACATCAGCTTTAGATCTGCTCCATACGAGAACAACACTACAAGTCATCTAAGACCTGCTGAGGTATTCATTTACTACTGACTGACAGAAAAGGGTACAACATACTGAATCACGCAAACCAGCTATAGCACAAGAAAAATACCTTTCCTAGCAGCACTGGAGGATTTTCTCCTTTAGAGGTAGCTTAATGTTTTTAGGAGAATTCAGTGTATTTTCAGAAATGCATCGAGTGACTTGGTAAAAAAACCTGACACATTTCATTATCTCAGAAGGCAAAATATCCTCATGCTCCCCTTGTAGAACCCCCAAAGTAGCGTGGAAAAGAGACACACTGTAGTGAATAACAGTGTGTTGACTTTAAAGGGAAGATTAAAGCCTGAAAGTCTATACTTTTGCACTTCTCACATTATTTTTCTAAAGAAAGCTGTATACTATTTAACGTTTATTTGTGGTGAAGATGAAAAATTCTGTGAGTTATCTTTTCTAGAAGAGTAGGATTTCTACAAATCACGGTTCTTGAAATTCCTTAGGCTGAGGAATTATGTCAGCCCTGAAAAGCATGCGTTCATTATTCACATCGTGTTACGCTGTTGACATAATTCCCTAACAGACCGGGACATGAGGTGTCCCAGTTTGCTACTTCAACCTACAGTCACTGCTTTTGCCTTCTCTAAATAGTAAACACTTTTGTGTCTGAGTTCCTGTTTTAAAAATCCTTTGAGCAGTATATCTATATAAAAAAGAAAATCTGGGTTAGCTGTGGGCCACCAGCAATTTATCAAGCAGTATTAGTTATGTCTGTGGGATATTTTTCATTATCTGAGGATTATTAATAGAGACACTGTATATGTAGTGATTATGCGTTGACTAATAATTGAGATAATATCGATATGAAGCCTAGTTTCATTAACACCTTAGTAAAGGACTATGATTGTGAAGGGCATTTTTTCCCTCCAATTTGTAATCGAAAGTTATTTAATAGTAAAATCAGTCTTTACTTATAACAGAGGTTGCGGACTTTGGGAGTTGGCAGAGCCAGCTGCTGGGCTGCTGGGAGCCAGACTCTTTTTGATCTTCATATTGAATGGTTTCCTTTGATCACCTAGACAATAGATCATAAAAGAACAGAGCTTTTACCCATATCTCCCTAAATTTGCAGGTAAATAATGAGATGGTCTGAACTGAGGCTGGAGTGTAAGATTTTTAACAAACAATTCTCCCCTTTGAAGTAGACTTAGTAAAATTAGCATATAAATGAGCAATGCTGCTACATAAGGATGTGGCTGAAGAAGAGGGATAATTGGACTGAGGGGGTTAGTTTCTAAATGAGGTCGTTTGCTAAATGACCGTCAGTTAGACTACAGGTGTGTTCATTTTGTGAGTCGGAGATGAGATTTGAACAATGGGGTATGCTCAAGTTGGGGACCCCCAGCTGGCGTAGGCGAGGACTGGAGCTTTGTAGCTGGTCTGGAAAGCACAAAGTTGGGTGGGATGCAGGGCAGATATAGACCATGCCTCTGTGGGAAGAGGTGTCCTAACTGATGCTGTAAGGTCAGGCTGTAGTCCATTACACTGATACTTGACTCTATCATCTTCAAATATGCAATGCTATTCAATACATTCATCCATAAATCTCTTCAGAGCTCCATTTGCCGTGCCTGTGAAGAAGGACCATTATGTTGAAATACCTGCACCAGTGGTTGCTGCCAGGGGCTGCACGGGCTGAACTCACTGCACTTGAAAAGCCAGAACAAGGGTTTAGTGTGGTGGTAGCAGGTTAACATCAGGATCTTTGAGCCTCACAGCTTTTCATTTCACCAAAATCAGTGGAATTACCTGCCCCAGTGGGAAACTGCCACCTCATTACAGGGTACCTTGGACTCTTGCCTCTCTGCATGGCCGGGACAGCCCCCCCAGCACCAAAATGACCTTGTCCTTCCATGGCAGGGACACATGGCTGGAGCTCTCTCAGTAGTGGTGCTTCCTAATTTACTAACTGAAAAGAAGTTAAATCAAGTAATATGTTTTTGAGTCAGCTTTCAACAAAATTTCTTAGTGTGCTTGAAAGAATCATGTTCACTTCACTGGGATTTGCTTCTTTATTCACTCTAACAAAAACCAAACTTGAGATTGACAGGGGAGAGTAGATAGAAGGGAGTGTGATCCCAGTGGCACCTGAATAGCCAACAGGATAGTGTTTTCTGTGTGGTACAAAAACCAAGCTCAAATCCCCTCTGTGACTGGTTTGGAGGAAAGACATGGACTGAATTTCTGCGGAGAGCGTCAGCATCCTCTGGAGCCACTCGCTCTCCTCTGGCCCAGGTACTACTGAGATCATCTTTCCCCTTCAACAGGAGATGAGATCACCCTCTCTCCAGTGTAACCGGAGGCTGAGGACTGAATCCAGCTCTTTTACATCTTAAGTGAGTGTTAAGGGCAACATTTTTGCCAAGATCTAATTGACATTTCAGTCCCTTGTGAATGCAACCTGAAAAAAGAGGTTCTGTACATCAGATTTCCCCCCATCATAATTCTCCTTTCCTGCCCTTGGAGAGCTGTTAGGACAGGACTCTGTACTACTGATCAGTGCAGCATCCCTCTGGGATCTTTCGCTCGCTGCTGGAGCAGTCAGAGGCTTTTTCAGGAGGTGAAGATGGGCACAGTGGGCTGCGGCAAGCACCAGGGAAGAGCCCAGTACCTGCTCTGACATGGATGTCTGACGCAAGAAGGGGGTTTGGGGAGGTTTTGTGGAGGTGCTAGAGGCTGGGGAGCTCTGGGTGGGTTTGGACAAGGAGAGTTTCATGCAGAGCTTTAGAAAGAGAGGTGTGGGATGGCAGAGCCTGGGGGTTCTCCATCTGGGACCCGGGCATGTTCGTGAGAAGGACCGAGGGATGTGGAAGATTGTAATGGATGGGTTTGGAAATAGGAGCTTTGGCACAGGAGAGGGGGAGAGCTGGGGCAAGGGCTGGGGTGGGAGAGCGATGGGCACCAAAGGAAATGGATTTATTAAACACCTCTGACTTAGATGTTGGGTTTGGGGCAAGAGAATCTCCTGCCCCTTTTCCTCTTCCCTCTTTTTTTTTTTTTTTTTTTTTTTTTTGCTGCTGGCAAGAGGAGTAGCCCAGCCCAACTAAACAGAGCTGATTTGTTTCAGAAAAATTGATATGAACTTTTTCTGCACTTCTGAAATCTTTCTGTCCTCACCTCTTATATTTATTAGTTCAAAGTGAGTCACCAAAAGTTGACCTGAATTCTCAAACTACTTTTCTTCTGGCAAATAAACTCTTCACTAAAAACATATGTGCCCGTCACTACACTAAATGCACGCAGTCTATTTACTTGCTGTTTGGCTGATGGCTGGCCCCTTCCCAGCAGTGCAGAGGAGATGGAAGGCATTAAGAAAAGCCCTGAATATTACTGGCTGAATAGTCTGCAAAAAAAGGATAGGGATGATAGGAATGAAATCCTAGCACTCTTAAGTGGCACTTGGAAGATTTTGCTACATAGTTTCTGTTAAAAAAAAGTAAAAAATTCAATGGACGTCACACAAATAAAAACCATGCACAGCACTTTGAAACCACAGCAGTGTGCCTCCATAAATGCACAGGATTAAAAAAAAAAAAAAAGGACCTTAGTTGTAGGCAGTGCACTTTAATGGCTCAGCGCAGTATGGAATAACCTCATGAATGTACATTCCAGAACTGGTCTCTCCAGCACGTGGAGGAAGGGGGCAGACAGAGCTGCAGATACAGAGGCGCAGCATCTGCTAAGGCTTCACTGCCTGGCTACTGCTCTAGCACATCTACCGTCCCTGCTGAGCCCGTTACACGGTGGGACCGAAGCCAGCCTTGCGCTGACGTGCTCCTCTGACATCTGCCGGCAGAAAGGCCGGGTAACGGGGTCACTTTTATGAAAGCAGGAAGGTGGCAGAGAAGCTGCATGTGGAGCTGTTGTTCAGCAACCCCCTCAGTACAAGGTGTAGGGGCCCTCAACGAAGCTACTGGGTCAGTTCAAAGTATTTTAAATAGCAAAGAGGGGGTGAGGAGGCAGAAAGTAACGATAGCTTCAAAAAGGGACTGAACTATGCTGTGCCAATAGCCTGATTTGGAGACACCAGCAAGAATTGTGTAGGGGTCTACCTGTCCTTAGGCTAATGCAGTAGCATTAGAAAAAGGGTGTATTTCCACTAAATACATTTCCCAGCGCAAAGGGCAGGCTGGTGGCTGAGGCAGTGGGCAGGGCAGAAGGGGGAGCTTCCATTCAGTGGGGTACGAGGTGTTTTAATGAGGGGTTTAAATCAGGCGGCACCTGCTCTTGGGGCTTCCCTAGAACTGCAAACATGTCTCAAGGGATGATGAAGAGTAGAACAGAATAAGAGCTTTTTTTTTTTCTTCTGTACGAGGGGATCCATTTGGTGGTATGGGGAGGGAAATGTTTCACTAGGAAATAGGAATAATCATCAAGGAAAGATTTGGGAAACAGAGAAATCACAGGCTGAAGTAGGCTTAGTAGGAAAACAACTGGGGGTTTGAAAAATTACCAGAAAAGTGATATTCTCAAGAGTGCAAGCAATAGCCCAGGCTCCACTGAAAATGAGGTTAGTTTTGGAAATTAACATCACATCTGTCTAGTTCCAATAATCCTTGTCCATTTTAAAATGGAGCTCACGCCACAAGGTATCTGCTATAAATAATCAAATACATTATAACCTGGACATATCCTCTACATCGAGTAATCCTGCTATAAAAACTGAGAATAAAGGAATTTGCTGGATGACTAGCACTTAAGAAATTGCTCCCTGGTGGGTTATTTGCAGCCTATTCTCTACTTCAGTAGGAGTTTGTGTTGAATAACTCACAGCTGTGGAAATACCTGCACAATGGAATTTAATACTGCTAATAAAGGGATCCAAATTGGCACAGCTCCACTCAAGACTCGCTAATGTTAAGACATACAAGTGTCTTGGGTCCTGTAAAAGGCTGAGTGGCTTCAGCACAGGACTGTGGATGTTCGGCGAGGGGTGGTACCAGCCGACGAAGGATGGGACGGGGCAGCTGAGACGGGCAGCCCCGTGCTGCAGGAGCTGCGTGCGCCGTGCTCCTCACCAGGGCACTCTGTGCTTCCCGTGAGGAACCACGGACGTGCCACGAGGCCAGCTGAGCTCTGAAGCCCTTTATCTTTGTACAGAAAGTGGGGTCCTCAACATAGTCCTTTTGTGGGAATTTCAGGAAACGGGGGGTTTTTTTAGGAACAACAAAAAGGGAGAAGGACTCAGTCCTGCTTGCTGCGCTGTATACATAGAAAACACAACAAAGCCACCCAGGTACACAACGGCTGCGTTACAGTCAGGGTTGTTCACTTCTGGTCACGTTTAAAGCACCAGCTGCCAGAAGAGCATCCTGAGATGTGCGCTTGTAATGGGAAAGCCAGACCTGACAACTCTCTATGATTTTTTTTTTTTATTGCGACTCTCCTGGATTAGTCTGTTTTCAAATATTGAACGGAATTGGGGAAGGGAGGAGAGGAGAAAGATGGAATAACTGACGCTTTGGGTGATCTATATCATTCATATGTCCTTCAGGCTACCTCTCTGCAACGTTTACAAGCATATTTCTGAGGAGAGCTAGGCAGAACATGATCTGTGTAATTCACTCTGCAGCGTCGTGGCTTAGTCGGGAGCCTTGAGAAGGGAACCTCATCAGCCCACCCCGACTAGATCAGAGGTGCTTGTATTTGATACTTGACTTTTAGCTCCAGCATTTTTTACCTGTTTGTTTGAAATCAAAAGCAAATTTGTAGTGCTTGTAGCTGCATGAAAATCAAATCTGGAAAAAAATTATCAAGGTATACATTAAAATTTCAATCCCTGGAAGGAACTGAAAGAAACAGTGCATTCAAACCAAACAAAGAGGTTCTGGTTTAACAAAATAAAACAAAATTTTTAAAACTGTGATTTTGAGGATCATTATTTCTGTACATCTATTCTAGGTGTTTCACAGCAGCCTGCAGGCACGTAGGCAGGCGTTTTGCAGTGAAAGTCAAACGGCCACAGCCCTTCCCAGCAGGGAGGCACTGGCCTGGAGGAGATTGCAAAGTACTCGGATGGAGGGTGAGGTGTAGGTGGATGGGTGTAACAGTCCCAGAAAAGCTGTGACTGCAGCCAGGCCTTTAATGTGACAAAATGACTCTACTGGTTTCAAGGTAGGACTGTCCATGTATTTTGTTTATTTTACCTCAAAGGTTATTTCAAATTAATCCACCTGTTAGTCAGTTAAAGGAGATTGTTGCAGTTAAGGAACTAGAACAGTTTTGGTGCTGACCTGCATTATCATAGATGATTAAAAAATAAAATAAATGAATAAAATGAATAAAAAATAAAATCAAATCAACATTTCCCTTTCAAGTCTTGACCTTGCAGCTATGTGCCCACCCTGGTACCTGGCAATGCCTGCATGAAGCCCGTCTCTGGAAGGTTTCCTTCATTACTGATTGCAATTTTCTTCCCCAGTATATGGGTTTTTCTTGGAAACTGCCGTCTTGTAGATTGCCACTTTCTGAAGTGTCAGACTGTTCGAAGGCAATTACTATACAGACCACTCCTTCCTTCCCCAACAGTTCCCCTCCCTACTTGAGAATGGGCTATGCCGCGGGTCTCACAATAAAATCATAGGACTTGACAACTCTGTTTCCATTTTAAAAGCCCACATCCCACTATTACATGGTCTTGAGGTTAAAAATGTTGCCTCCCCATGGAGTGCCACTGTTCAATCACTCATTATAAACTGGTCATTAGTATTATTTTTTTCACCCCTCGCAGGAATACAGCTGGCATCTACAGTAAAGCCAAATCCTGCTGCATGAAATTTGTGAGTTAGGCCCTTCTCAAGGGAGTTCTGACTTAAAAAAAAAAAAAGGGCTGGGGGGGTGGATATTCAAAAACGATACATTTTCTGGGAGAAAGAAGGCTGATTTAGGTTACATTTTTCTGAGCTCTTATGCTGAAATAGCAGCAAAACTTGGAAGTTTGCTAAACAAAGCCAACTTGAAACTCCCTGTCCCTGTTGACACAAAGGCAAGCAGAGGAGATAGCTGTGATATGCAAAAATGAAATTGCATTGCTCCTACAAAGCTCAGGAACCACAGTAAAGGTTCTTGATCACTGTCCAGGGACACCTTAGCTATGAGACCAGCTCCTATAAATTGTGCTCCTGTAGCACTTCACACCTGATTCACATCAGAGGAGCTGGTGATTTAAGCACAGACAGTCATAGAGCTGCTGAAAAACCGGTATGAAAAGATAGCTGTCTCAGTTACTCACCTTTTGTTACCACCCTTTGGAACATTAGTTTAACCTGGAGGGGAGATTTCAAAGAAAATAGCTGAAAATTCCCTTTCAAAATGGAGTTTGCAGTCAAAGACAGACACAAGCCCTGGTATCCATCACAGTTCCTAAATTTCACACCTTCTGTCTGCTGAATTTGATCTCTCTTGGCAACCCAGGAGCAACCCACCTTGGTTTTGATGGGTTTGTCTGTGTGGAGTACAAGTGAGTCCTGCATTTTGTTTTACACATAGCCAGAAGATGGAAAGTTAAAAACTTTGGGCAAAACAGCAAACAAATTTTCATAAGCTATCAAAGAGAGATGAAAGAAAATTGAATGGAAAAAAAACCGTCAACCCAGCATCTGAAAGCACCAAACACAGTTCTTAAAAGCTTTTCCAGTACTCAGACCCCCCAAGAGATCACTCAGGGAGGATGAAACTTTATGTGATGAAATGAGAGTTGCAGTCAAATGTGATAAGGAGTGTTAAATGCCTGCTTCATATCAAGCATTTGCTAAAACGTTTCCTAATGCACTTACAAAGGAGACGCTAGCCTTATACATTATAACTATTCAATACAAAATTGTTCTTACTATCTCAGATGAATTCAGAGTTGTTGAGACAGAGCTATTAATTAAACTGGGGCGATACATAACTTGAGGATCTCCAGAGATCAGACAGAATTCCTTTTAACATAATATAAAATACAGCTCCCCCCTGACTCGGATGACTGCTCCGCATGCCACCTTCCAACTGGCAAGATCCTGGACACCCAAGAAGTATTTATATCGTAGAGCACTGTACAAATTAAAAAAATAAACCAACAACAAAAACCCCTCATAAAATCCCCACAACCACACACAGAAAGAAAAGAAAAACAACCTGAAGAATTTTGGACTCCAGCTACAAGCTTAGACCTACAGGATCCTAAATTTGGGTGTCCAACAGGAGCGGAGGCACACTGGGTGGGCATTTATCTGGGTTCAGCTGAAGCACATTCCCGCTAATGTGCAGTAATGGCAGTCAGCAGCTGAGTTATCAGGGATACATTTAGTAACTTATCCAAACTGAAGCTTATCATTCTCATCCTGCTCCCTGTAAAGCTGATGGAAGAACAATCAGGAGTTTCTTGGGGAACTGGAGTGTTTGTGCTCTGTTGTGGCTGGATGCGTTTATAAAGTTTTTGATTCTGTGTGCACAAGTGTATTATTCTCTGATGTTATCTTCAGTGCATAATGGTGTTTTAAAATGTGCTTATGGATTAAGACTGCCCGTACACCCATTAAAATTATTTCTTGATGTAAGGGATATAGGTCTTTTATTTCAGAAGTGACTCACAGAGTCATGGAAGAAATGCTCCTAGAGTTAGATTGCTCCGTCACTGATCCTAATAAAGCCTCTCCCTTTGAAAGAACTGGTACTAGTCACTGTCAAAATAACATGCTAAATTAGAGCAGATTTTAATACTGTGAACATTCAGTGGAAATTCATATCTTCTCATGAAACATAGCACCATGATCCATAAATTTAGAGACCTCCATAAGCGACTCTATCTAAAGGTACCGTCTGCCATTCTGCAATGCTGGGGTACCACCAGGCTTCCTAATAGAAGCATAATTATATGCTAGAGTAACATCAGTTCTATGGGATGTTAAATATTCAGTAGCTCCTCTTACATAGTGGAAGATTCAGGCCTTAGCCTTGTATAAAAATATGCTGTCAAAAAGCTAGAAAAAACATACAAATCATCCAGTCCTACACAGTAAAACCAGCTGCTGGGGTTACTTGTGCCCCAGGGCAGCTTTAATTTGGACGTGCAATATATCATCATAGGGCTACTTGATCAGAGTTGCAGTCTCAGGAAATATTTTCAGGACTATTCAATTTCCATTAGCACTTTCTCCAGGATATATTAGGCACAAACTGGGTTTCCTTCAATATCAATCATTCATGTTTTCTCTTTCATCCTGTCTTTGCTAAAATGGGATTTTCATGGAGGCCATGAAATTGCAAAATTTAGTCTGTTCTTAGGGCTGGTTCTATCATTTAGGCTCCTTTAATGGTGTTTCGCAGCAAAGGCTGGGTAAGGAACCTCTCACCACCCTGGTGTTAGAGAACACCCAGTAATGCTCAGTATTTTGCCTTTCCATTCAGTAGTTCCCTTCCCCTCTACCCCCATCTCTTTCTGCACACTTCAAGACTGATTCTCCTTGGCAGCTCACTGGTAATGAGTACTTGTGCTCTGTTCCCCAAGGGCACAAGCTGGTTACACTTCCCCAGTGTGCGAGAGTAGTACCTTCTGCAGGACCAAGGTTAAAAATTAGTTGCTTATGACTTTCACAGAGCCCTGTGATGCTGCAAGCATACAAATGCTAGCTATACCTCCCAAGGTCCCTTCCAAATTGAATTATCCTACAAGGTTATTACACTCATACATACCGATACAAAGATTATGAGACCTGAGGACACCTTCTTTCTGAAAAGACTACAAAGCTGCAAATATTGCTTCTTCTTGCTTGTTGTGAAAAGGGAGAAAGAAGGAGCTTTAAGAACTGGCATGTTCTCACAGGGGGCCACTGGTGAGATCAGCTGGTGACTCATGTGACTTGGAAGCTCCCTGAGAAGTGGACTTTGCTGACCCAAGACAAAAAAAAAATAAATCCCCAAACAAAGCAATTCAAAGAATAACCAAAACCTACCAGTGCTTATGATTCTTGCACGTTCCAAGTCCTTTGTAACAGCAACCAGCTTAGTTATCAGTGTTCTTACTCAGTCACTTTACTAATTATATGATTCTGCTTTTCTAAGTAAACTCCTGGAATTTCCTCCCTCTGATTTGCGAGGGCGCTTCTCAGGGCCACTATTTCCCTCCATTTAGCTAAAACAAACAAGAGCTTTCTCTTTGAAAGTATTTCAGCATCATGAGATAAGTTTCCTTCCTCCTTTTAATAATTGCAGGGCTCTCCAGAGGAAAGTGTCAACAACATTATTTCCTTCCAAATTCTAACAGAGATACAATGTTCTTGTAGGTGGTGAGATTAGATTACAGTAAAATTAATTGTTGGTTTCAAGCTTTCATTCTTCAGGCAGCAACCTCAGCTCTCATGAACGTGGTACTTAACTCACCTGTGATCTTTATTCACCTTTCCCACTTCTCTGCATCAGACGGTCACGGAGCACACAAAAGCTGCAATCCACAACCAAAAGGCATAAATCCAGTAGTTAATGTGGTTGCTGTACCTGAATTCTCTACCTGTAGGGAGGGTTCCCAAGGACAGGGCACATGGAAGGCACAGGATCACAGGCTCTGTCTTGACGAGTTGACCATGTCATTTGAAAGGCGGTAAGAAAAGCCCGTGCAGCAGCCCAGGGCATGGGGATGAAGGAAGGAGCAATGAGGAGACTGTGTGGGCAGCTGCTGTACACCTCAAGCCACTTCACTGAGATGACCCATTTGGACATTTTCTTTTATGAATAAATAAGTGAATAAATAAAATCAGCTAGCTCCATCTGTTATTCACCCTAACCACAATAGGGTGGATTGATAGGTTGTAGATGGGGTTTTTGAGGAGATATGGAAAAAGTGTCCTTCCAGATTAATTCAAGGACAGCACTCTAAGGAGTCTGTTACCCATTTTTCAAGCGTTCCTATGTTTATTTACTGAAACAACAGGAGTAATATGACATCATAAATCTTTTAAAAATTGAAATAGTAGTGCCAGTCTTGAAAGATTAATAATAAGGAACGCCTTTTAGAGTGTGCTCGTGGAAATGTAATATGAATGATTAGTGTTTTTGAACATTAGAATTACAGTGTATAATTGTAATGTTATAGCAGCCAGTGATGCCTTAATGGAATACATTGTGAATTTAATTATTTACATGGAAAAATCAGGGCTGATATAGTCACAGAATGATAGACCTACCGTTTCCTACATCCTGCAAGTGTTATGAAGGAGCAGCATTGCTATCTATATGGATACACTCAGGCCACCTTTGTTATTTAGTTAGTTTCAAATTCTACCCGGCAGCAGGTATGCTTTTGTGCCGTTTAGGCTATCTGCCTGCAAGGCCCACCATAGGTGCCAAAATTCATCGAACGAGGATTTTGCTTGCAGGAGAATGGGGCCCATGTTGGAGGCTGAGGTTCATTCTTCGGGCAGGGAGGGAGCTGTTTCCCGCTGAAGAACCAAGTGGCCACGCAGGGTGCTTTGCCCTGTATTTCTTCTGCAATGGTGGTTTCAAAACTATTTGGCAGAATCACATTCAGCAAAAGCATGCTTAAAAATGTGTATATACTCTTAGGAGACACATTTCCCTAGAGTGGCTTCTGGGTATACGTACAGTCACTCAGAAAAACACCAAGAGTTCTTCAGATGCTTTTATAATGTCAGTAATATTGAAAGTACAGTTTCAGTCAAGAGTAAAACATCACTCCCCTGCACAAAAGGCAGGATCGCGTCGATTCAGTATCTCTGTGTCGCTAATTCTCCCTGTGAGTATTTGCCACCCGCAGAGTGCACCTTGCAGGGCTTCTCAGCTGCCTTGGGATGCAGGCGTGCACCTCCGTGCCTCCCAGCTCAGCCGAGGGGCTTTACACGTCGGGCTGTATTCAGAGCGGCTGCACCAGTCCAGAGGTTTTGCTTGCTCCCGTGAACAACTGATTTGATAGCAAAGGGAAGAAAGAAGAATTTTTAAAATCCTCTCAGCCCCAGTTGAGGGACTCATCATAAAACTATCAGACAGAATTCAGCAGAGTGGAAGTCCCTGCTCTGCTAAGCCCCAGCCCTGGAAGGCCAGGGATGCAAAGGTCAGGATGGAGGTGCGCTTCCTGGACGCCCTGCACTCTCTCACGCTTTGCTCTCGCCGCTGTTACTGACCTGGGGTGTTACACATCATTAATGTTAAAAAAAGAACATCTAACCAAATTGAGCTGGAAGCGATTCACACCTAAACTACAGGCTTTCCTTTTTGCTGGAAAAAGATTGTAATTCAGTGAAACATTAATTCCGAGAATTCCTGGTGGATGATCCCGCACACGGGCGTGTGTCTTTTGCATGCAAGGAACTGTAAATGCACTATATAAGAGCACATTTGTTAACACAGTTTATTGGCACACTTATTGGCAAAGCATACATAAAATACAGTTGTATTATATAACACACTGACTCACTGTGTCTTTACATGATGAGTTGAACATATTAATATGTAAATGAAAAAATTAGTTTCTTTTATAAAGTTTCACATAAATACACCGGAATAAAAAAAAAAAAAAGTAAAACAAAAAATGGTTTGAGGGCTTTACAAAAATATTATACAAGAAATAAACTATGAAAAGAAATAACAACAAAGCCAACTCAGATACAATAATAAAAACACAAAAGTTTTAGAGTTATTAAGCTGCCCACAAAGTTAATGGATTACATGGCTTTAAAATATCTGGATCGACAGCAATTTTACAAAGCATAAACTCTCAGAGGACTGGGTGTCTTTTTCCACATAAAAATATTTCTCATGTCTTTGATGAAAAAAAGACATTTCTTGTTTCAGCATTTTTATTAAATGATGGAAAGAGTATCTACTGGCATCAGCTAAATGCAAATTAAAAATGCTGGATCCTTTAAATGATTAACTGATGAAAGGAAAGTTCAAGAAAGAACAAAAGTTACTTTAAATTACTTTTCCTTAAAAGCTGATTTTTTTCTGAAACAAGAAATTTCAGGTGCAAGTTGAAAAGCAGAAAATATATTACAATTGTAAAAAGTTTTACATAGTTACGTTAATGAGATCCTGAGCACTGATGACTTGTTAAAATATGGCCATTGTTTGATGATGAAAAAACCAACCCCTTCCAATAAAATGCATTGTCAGAAATTTGCCATGAGATGCTATTTAATTTTCAATTATTTTAATTGAGGTCAGTGCCAGTATCATGTTGTATGTGAATGCTTCCAAGAAATGTATACGGAAGCTTATACAAGAGTTTTCCCTAATTAAAAAAAATCAGATAGCTTTAGTTTAGAAATAGATACTGTATCCATTGAAAGGTGGTTTTTTAAATTTTATTTTGAAGAATGCTGTGAAACAGTAATTAATAACCCACTGACATACATTGCAGTGGGTACTGCTGCAGAATAACCTATTGGGAAGCTTGTGGTGTGGGGTTTTCAGATTTAGTCTCCTGGTTAGCAGGAGGTTTGCTGTTCCACGGGCTGTTATTTCCCAGTGCAGGTGAATTGTTGAAATCTTCTTCATCATCCATGCCATTTGCTGCATCATACTGTGTATTCTCTAATCTAGTGATAAGCCTTTCGTCTTCATCCCCAAATTCGCCTCCCATCAGAGTTGGTTCTCCTACCACCATCACATCCTGTGAACAGCACCCAATATTTGTTATATGGAAACCTTGAGAGAGAAAAAATCAACTTAAAAAAATTATGTTAGAGAATTTGCGTCTCTTAACTTTGTGATATTTGAACAACAGAGTTAAAAGTTCCTGCATAGTAGGAACCAGGAGACAGGCTTACACTTTATTTCTATTTAAATGAAAAACTGTAACACATCTCTCTAGCCGCATGCTCATGGCTCTGGATCTCAGAAACCCCAGAACTGAAAAGCAGGTAGACTGAAAAATGCACATGATTTTAAGCAAATAAGCAGGCTATGAAACTGCCTTAAACTCCTGCTTGAAATATTTAGCCTTTATCCAGTAATTCTTTCCTGAGCCATTTTATTTGGAACGGCACCAGGGTGCATCTCAGTTGCAACTCGGCGATATGCGTATTCTAAAAGTAGTTTTAAAAGAAACCGCATTTCTTATCCTCAGACTTCTCAAATGTGGAGCACAGCACTCTAATAAAGATGGTAACTCTCTTATCCATAGCCAGCCAAGCCCTTTTACGCATCCAATATACTTGACATTCTGCTACTTAATTATGGTAATTAATTTAGGTAAAGTTTTCGATAAAAACAATGTTCACACTGATTTGACAATTTGCATAGCTAATTAAGTCATTAGCAAAAACCTGCTGATTGCCAACAAGCCCTGAATTTACCATCTGTTATTTCATGGTGCCTGTCACCTAACTCCATGTAGGCAACCCTGCCGCCAATCTGTGCAGTAAGAGGACCAATCTGTCCAGCTGGTACCATAAAAGGAAGATGAAGAGAATTATAATTATAATTACACTGATGAAGCTAGTAGTCATCAAAAACTGAAGCATGCAAGAAAGAAAGAATTCATCTAATCACTGCTTTAAGTACAAATTGTCCTTCCACGAAAACAAGTAAACCGCCTACTGTATTCCAATGCATCACAGCTTTGCTGCAAAAAACCTAACCAGCATGGGATAGAAAGGTGCAAACTTGAGACTGGAAAGCAAAGGTGCAAAGCCAGAGAGCCCGCTTGTTCTCTCTGTTCAACGGAGAATCAGGCTGCTGTGCTAACCGCTAAAGAAATATGTGGGATGCATCTTTTCATGCAGCTCAGGTGGCAGGGCATCAGCTAGCATTTGGTAAAAGTGCAGTAATTCCGGATGTCTAGCTTTGTACCTGCTGATTTAACAAGCCCTTCCAAGTATCCTAGTGAACAACAGATTCATATTTTAAAGGATCTGTTCCTCCTTATGAATGCAAAAGCATTTGTAAAAAGCAAACAGAAGACAAATGTTTGCATTCAATAAGGTTTATTTTTAGTCAGATATGTACTTCCTTCACCATGAAACAATACAAATTATCACCTGTAAGTATTTACACTGTTTCTCGATCTCCCTCAGCAAAGGCTGACGTGCTACAGAATAATGTTTATGTCACATTTTCAGCCTGTGCTATGTGAAAAATTTGTGAGTAGATGGAAACTGTTACATGATTTCTTCTTTACATTGTCTATATTTTGTTGTCCATATATCCATAAAATATTTGGTTAAATAAAAGTCACACACAGCTTTGCAACATAGAAGTTTAAAAGACAAAGGTGTTTATAACCAAAAGTTTACCCTAATTTATTTCGTCCCTCTAAACAACAGACAATGTATAGTGTGCACTGCTGAACCAGACCTGACCCCATTGTATTGCGAGAGCATTAATGACAAGAGAGACCTGGCAGAGGACAGCAAGTTGGGTTTGAGCGTGCAGTGTGATACGGCAGGCAAAAAGGACCACAGTGGCTGAAATACAGAATCACAGACCGAGGTGGCAACAGTTCCTCTTACTTCAACGCTCTTGAGTATGGACCTCAAGTTCTCCCTGCTGCCATACCAGCAAGAGGTCAGCAACTTGGATGAGACTTAGAGAAGCGCACCAAAAATAACTATGGGGCTAGAACAGCTGGCTGGGGAGGCCATGTGAAAGAATTAGGTATGTATGTATTACATCCACCAAATGATTGGGAGGGGTAAATATGCTTAACAGCTGCAAGTGCTGAAACGAAGAGGATCGCTTTAGGCCAATCCGATGAGATGTAAACTAGGGTACTAAGATGACATTAAGTAAACGAAAATGTAACTCCCACTGCTAAGACAATATTCCTGTTACTGAGAACCGCAGACTGAGGATTAATGACCCCACTGGAACAGTGCTAGCTTTGCTGCTCAGGTCACCTAACACTGGGCTGGGAAAAATCTCAATCTGTGGTAGAAAACATTCGTGCATCAGCGGGAAGATGCTCAATGACCTTGTAAGTATTTCCATCTCTAATTTCTCAGATTCTTTGCAAATATTATTCCTTTAATATAATGACACCCACTGAGAGGACAGTTTGCACTTGTATTTCTCTCCATGCTATTGAGTATCTCTCTCTCTCTGGGAATTAAACTACAATTATATTGAGGTTAGTGGAGTTCTCCCTCATTCTATTTAAAAGATAGATATCACAGCATTAGTTACAGGACAGTTTAAAAAAATTATATATATATTCTTGACAATCCTGCCACTTATAGATATGTCAGGCAAAAATAGTGTCTCAGGAAGCGCACATGCTGGTTCCTCCCCGGCGAGGATTCTGCTCCTCAGACTGAAAGCTGAAGACCCCACCGAGTGCACCCCATTGAACCTCCACTCACTAGATCCCGTGCAATGACCACCAACCTCTGAGGAGGACTGGAAGTGACTCCTTTTAGAGCCCCTCAATGCTTCTCCTTAAATTGGCCAGTGGGGGTCACTGCTGTTGAATGACACAAGGCTCCATCCCTCCCAGGGTTGAGGCTGCAGCTCTGGAGTGCTCCTAGCTCCTGCTCATGGAGTGAGAAGCAGAATCCAAGAATTAAACCCTAGTCTCTTGCACGGCAGCACACACTGCTATGGCCTAGTTATGGTAGCACATATTTGACTAGATTAGTTTAAAAAAGATTTAGACTGTAGTCACTCAATCTTATTAATTTACTCTGTGATTAGAAACAACATTTTTGGTCAAGGAATGTCTCATGATAGTAAAATATGGTTGCAGTGAAGCACTGTAAATAAAGCAGTGGATGTTTTACATTATGTGATAGAAATGTATTATTTAATAATATAACCACAAAAGCAGCTTTCATGTATATCATACCTTTCATCCTGAAATAACCCTAATTGCCATCCAAACTTAAATTGATGCATATAAACTATACACAGAGATCACTTCATACACAACTCAAATGCAAGCACTTCTATTTAACAGACCGGTCATTTCTCAAGCTTCATCTTCTTTATACCTAGCCTCAAAGCTTAGCTCTGCTCTGCCCAGTTACGTAACTAAACTTTTTAACTTGGGATTTTAAAGATCATTCGATGGCTAAACAATGTCTTACTGGAGTCTGGAGGTAAAAATCTGTGGTGGGCCATGTAAAATTCCCCATCCCTACGCCTGCCATCTTTGCTGCTGTTAACATGTAGCCCCGCTCAGTGTGTTATGGTGATTAGTTCGTAGCTCAGGTGTCAGTCCCCAGAAGTAGAAGAACAGTGCTTCACAAGCCTGAGATAATTAAAAATGCCTGAAACTATCAAGTATATTGTTCAAGCAAGCCTGATACTCCAAGGACGGAAGGTTGCACTAGTTTTAGCAGCCAGCATACCTCTAAGTGCTAAGTCAAAAGAAGAAGGGTACCTCCTCCTGACTTCCTTCCTTCCTTCCGTCTTACAGAATTGTGTTAGTGGTGATTATTTTAATAATTGACTTCTTAGCTCCTTGCCACAAAAATTATTAGTGACTGAGAGCCCCATTGCTGCCCACACCTGTAATGGTCACTGCCTCCAAGACAAAAACATCGGCCTGACATCGGTGTTGAAATGATCTACAGAAACAGAACTGACATTTTAATTAGGTTTCAGAGTAAACACTTTCTAGAGGAAAATGGTTATCTTTCACATCTCATCATAGTCCTCTCTGTTAACTTGACATTCTGGTCTTGTTTGGAATATTTTTCCTAAAGCGCAACAACTGGAAACCAATTTGTTCACTCTCATCTCCTTACAGCTAAATCTTAGATTCTGAATTGCACAGTTCTGAGACATGGGATAATTTCTGACACTAATCTTCTGGCCCTGGAACTGTAGCTCTGGTACTGCTACATTCATTACAAACCACCTAAACCTACCCCGTTTCTGAAACACGTAAGAGATTGTATTCCTCCCTTCCACATTAGCAGGTTTATTTATGGATTTGGCTTTTGAGAGCTTACAGAGAACTACAAAGAGAAAGAGAGATTACTGAGGTATGTAACTCACTTAAAGAGTGCAAGGAGGCTCTAATTAAGACTCTGGATGTAACAAAGCACATTTGATTTACTTAGTGGCATGTAGTGATGCTTTATTCTTTCCAAAACAAATGATATTTCACTGGGTTCATGGTTACAGTATTACACTCAACAGGATCTTCATTAGTAAATGAAAGCAAAATCCACCTATTAATTTCTATGGTTATGACTGGGAGCAGCCTAGGGCAATGGTTCTTAGAGTTTGTGAGAGTTGTGCATTGTTGTCAAATTTCCCAATTCAAATAGATGAAAATGGATTAATGTGTGCATTTTTTATTAAACTTAACAGAAAGTGATATTTAAGTGATAAGGCTGTATGGACCACTTCTGATGATCTTGCATATACCTGTAGTCCACAGATCACAGTGTAGAAGTCACTGCTCTACGTACAAGGGCCTGGGCTTGCAAGAAGGTTTTATTTGAAACCGAAGAATATAAAAAATGCAAAAGAATACAATTTCAGCCAGTAAAGAGGCTTGAAAACTAAGTAAAGACTTGGGAGAACACTGCATCTAGCTTCAAATATTAGAGGAAATTAGTACTGTGTAAGTGATAAGGCAGTGACACACCCAAATTAGATAACTAATTTCTTTAAAATCATAGGAAAGCTAACATTAGAAAGGCAGGATTTCTGTGAACCTTGCAGAAGGAGTCTTGCCCATCTTTGCTCTTTGGAGGAAAGAGGAAATTGGTAATTCCAGAAATTGGTAATTTCTGCACAATGGGTTAATGTTTCTTCTAAAGATCAGATGTGATCGAGAACATGAACAAATCTGAGAACAGTTCAAATGACTGGCATCTGCTGAGACTAAGACAGCTGAGTGGACTACAATTTCTGGGTCCCTGTTCTGTCAGCTTTCTTTATGCACTAAAAAAAGCCAATGCATCTGTGGAAATCACTGGAAGTATTGAGCCTGCACCAATGAGAGCCTGGGAGAAGAAAACTTCTGGTGAAAAAAAAGTTTTTGCATTTGTGCTATTGGAGAGACTTTAGTTGCACTTGGTTCTACTTCCAACACACTATAGTGTGTTGCCTCAGCACTTACAGATTCAGGTCAAAAGAATCATCACTGGACAAGTAACAGGCCAACCTAGGCATGAGTTGTGCAGTGCAATCATGTAGCACACTGGCTAACTACATTTGTTTTAAGAATGTAGGAAATACATAATATGTAGGAAAGGTGTTAAACAAGGGACTTGGGCAGAAAGAGTCATATTGACATGAGGAGATGCTGCAGGTCTGCAACCAGTAGCATGAGAACCAAAAGAATCACAGCAACCACATTTTAAAGGAAAATGAGTGTAATAGAGTGCAAGTGACTGTCAAAAGGGCAAAACTTTGTATTTCATTTAGCAGGGTTAAGAAAGTGTAAAAAATAGTTAGAGATATGAGGACAGACTGCAACTGACCCTTTTCAAATTACTGATGAGAGGGAAGATGCATACCCACCCACTGGCAGAGAGCCTTAAGATGCTTTAGAAGACTGTGTTATTAAAGATGTATCAGAATGTGTCAACACAGTCAAAGTGCTCATAAATTTAAGGCAACACAAAGGGCACAAATGATACTGATTGATTAGGCTGCAGCAACTGAACTTCAGGGTGCAGAGCCAACCCGAGCCATGCATGGAAATACAACCACATCATTTCACTTTCTGGGCTGGGCTCTGTATTGTCAGCATTGTCTCTGCCTGAAGAACTGATCAGAAAATAATGCAGGTAGAGGAAATGGCACAATCTCGTATTACTGAAAAAGAAGACGTATGTCACAAAAAACGGTCCATCTCATTGATCAAGGTTTGCTTAGCCCCATGTATTTATCTGAAGATCTGGAGGGGGCTATGGGGAAAATGACAAATCTCTCTAAAGTTTCAAGCTTTGTCATAGGTGATGGTACTCCAGCTGCTTTCCGGTCACTGTCCTGAACATGGAACATTTGCCTCTCCAGACATGAAGATCTTATTAAAGAAACAGAAGTTAATGGTGTGGGTGAGAAATATGGATGAGGGATATGGTAAGTTAACACATTTGCCATAGTGTACACAGCATTACTGTAGGAGCAAAACTGAATAATTACTAATGTCCTAAACCAAGAAACATTACATAGAATAGAGGCTAAGGAAACATTCTCTAACCAGGATTAATTTACTGTCAAAGAGAAACCAACATAGGAGCATAAAAGTGACAGGAAATTAGGAGTTAGATTCTATTATGGTGGAGAGACTGTCTTTGCTGGCTGGGAAGAAATCACTGGAGAAAAAGAGAAGGCTGGACTACGTGACTTCATATTAATCCAAGTTTGGTATGGATATGAGCTCATTCTTGGGGTTCTCCAGAGAGGATGATGGGAGAAGTGGAACTGAAACTAGCTCTGCTTAGGTGAGTCATCTGGAAAGAAGATGCAATGATTTCACTCCTCTAATAATGAGGGGAAAAATGCTTTTAACACTGAAAATGAATTATTTCAATAGTTTTTTTTCTACTGAGCAGGAAAGTCCCATTCACAGGAAGTTCTATGGCCAAATGAAACTTTCAGTTAGTAGAAAAATGTCAAATTGTGGGGATATCTTGTCTTCTATTGCATATAAGAAAAATCAAACATTAACTATTGAATGATTTGCTTTAAGGTAAAGTTAAGAGAAAGAAGCAGAAAGCAAGTTGCTGCTACCTGCAACTAACTTCAGAAAGCAGTGGCATGCCTGTAATAAGGCCCACTTCAAAGAATGCATAATTTTGAAGAAACATGGTAACATCTCTCATTTAACTGGAAAGTGTTGAATAGTTTTACACCAAAATATCCTACTGCTAAAATTATTTTGAGTTCTGTCTACTCTACAGGATGGCCCAACCATCAATTCCATCTGGTTTGCTATGTTTGCTGTGGGAAAGATGGGAAGAGCTGTTAGTATGTCAAACTGAACAGCTAAGCATTTTCCACTGTGCAGAGAGAAAGAAGAGTCCTAAAAATGCAGCCTGATCCTCCATACAAAAGAGTTTGGACCATCTTGCTACTCTGGTACAGAGAGCAAACAATATTGAAAAATATTGACTATGCAGCATCCTAAAAGTCAATGAAGACTAAAAATCCGTCCCTCATACCATGATAAACTTCACCATTATGTCTCAGATGCTCAACTACCATCTCCATCCGGAAAAGTAACCTTGACTACTTCATCTGCCAGGAGTAGCCTTTCAGTACCTGAAGTCAGCTTGAATATCAGTGGGAGTGACAGGTAACTATCAGAGGGCTCAATTACACTCAAACGTACGAGCACATGTGGCTACCACTGAAGACAACAAAAGTCGTCTCTCCAGGGAGGAGCAGGCTGAAGAGGGGCAGAGGGTCAGATTGTGGTCCTACTGAACTGAACTCAGGGCAGGGAGTAGCCGAGATAAAGTGATTTTACTGTATTTTAAACTTGGAGACAGCAGGGAACTAGCTGGTTGCTCAGTTTTACACCTAATTGCTGTTTTTTTCTTAAATATGGTTGATTCTTGATCCAAGGCATTTTCTGGCAGACACAGTCTGCCAGAGGCAGACACAGAGGCAGAGCAGCCCCTGCCACCAGGGGATCAGGTAGCTGGCCTTCTGACTGCTTTGTGCTGCCAGAAAAACCCAGAGATGCCCATATTAGGGAAAGAACCTGACTCCAGGGGTGCGAGCCACGTGAAAATTTTAATATGACAAGGAGAAAATATGAGTTTAATGTACTGAAGCCCAAAGCTTCTGTAAGCTAGAAGATTGCTGAATCAGTTGCTAAACAAAAATCTTCATTTCATTTCACTAGTGTTACTCAAGTCCTCTTTTTTATCTGGGTATTCAAGCTTCCTAGGAAGTGCCTGCTTTGTGCTAACAAAAGGCCTATATTCTTTGTCAGGCTTCAGAAGAGACCTAGCCCTTTCCTATCTGCTGATCAGAAATCCAATAAAAATCCCTGCATGTTATTCCCAAGATACCACTTTACAGTTCCTATAATATCAGATTAATTTCCCTAGCTTTAAAATGCATAAGCTATCTCCTTATTGACTAAGGCACACTATGTCACAATTTGGGGTCTGATTACCCCTATATTGTGAATAAGGCAATAAATGTGATTATTAAAGTGCTGGTACAGTTCTGGAAATGACTTGGTGTTTCCCTACATAATTAGGATGTCAACAGTTACAGCTAGCAGGGTGGATAAGCTGAGACCCATATTCCAGGGGATCTACCCTTTGCAAATGGAGTGGTTAGAAAAAAAGATAACCTCTGCAGGTAAGTTAATTCATAACCTGTTCCACTGAAGCATCTGAACCCGGCACCGACTAGAGGGTAAGGTACTAACGTAGAGAGACCAGCGGTCTGCTCAGGTACGGCTGTCCTGTTCCACAGGGACTCATCCTCACTTAGCACCTGGTGGATGGAAGTCTGCAAGACTCGTGCTATATCTAAAAACACGAGGCCCAATCTGAGTCCCACCGCCAGCGGAAGGACTCCCACTGACAAGAAGGGGAGTTGGCCCAGGCCTTAAAAAAATAACATCTGCTCCTCAGGATACCCCTGGTTGAGGGTCATTTGTTAAAGCTGCACTGCAGAATGGCTTCTTCACATCTCTCCACTAATTCCCCAGCTTCCACAGCACACTGTGCAAGATTGCCTTTTGCTTGTGATAGTTTAGGCTCAAGAATGCACCTTCTTTACAATGCAAGGAAAGAATTAAAGCACCGTAAGTGATTCAGGCCTAAAAGGAAAGTGAGACTTACAGGTACCTGACTTGATAGACTCAGGTTTGCAGCAGCTGACTTTTTCTTGCTGTTGGTACTATTTGCGTTGTTCCCAGCACTGCTGTTGGAAGTGCTGCTGGTAGAGTTTTTCCTTTTTCTCCGTTTGGTCGTCGGTTGTCTTGTGGGTTCTGCTGCAATAAAATGGTAAGAAGGAAAGCAAATGGCAGATATTGTAAAGCATGTACTAAAATGATCCATAAGCAGAAGTGCTGAAATGTTTTTTCATCTAGTTTTAAATTCCTGTTTACTAGTATATGTACTAGTAGTAATAGTATTAGATTTAACATACAATTCGTAGGATAATATTTGGACCCAAGCCAATGGAATCTGCTTTCAATTTTGTATAATAGACTAATGAAGTTTATTCTTCCAGCATTATCTATAAAGATATTTGAAAGCATTTGATCAACGGGAGTATCATGATGTCTACCATGATGTTCAAACTGACTGTGTAACTTGCTGAAGGTCACACAGCAAGTAACACTTAGTGCAGAACAAAAATCCAGCTCTTATTCTGATGTAGGGTACAGCCTCAACTGACGCAGCCAGAGGTAAAGGCTAAAGGTAGCTTTCTACCCTACTGCTGCCATCGATACAGTATATGAGCAACTACCATTTCAGTTCTTTCTACCTCTGTTGTGAGCTTCCTCTTTAAAACTGCCACTCCCAAGGGAACACGTTAGAGAGTACTGGATGCCATTTCGCTGCGAGTCTTCCAAACTCAGACCAAATTAGGACAATTACATAACTTTTCTTAAATTGGAAAAGAACAGAGGGGCAATTGCACTTTTCAAAATTTGGCCTGCGCACCCATGTGAACAGTCTTAGATACACAAATCTTTAATAATCTGAAAAAAGAGAGAATTATTATTTTGAGGTGTAAGAGGAAGGAGATTAGGTCCAGGCCTGTAAATAACATTATATTAGTCTCAAAGACAATTAATTATGAATTGTAGCTGTAATTTCAGAGTCACAGCAGGAAGCTGAATTACACAAATGATGAATTCTAATGGAGCCAGTACGCATTTTGCATTCCATCTACACACATTTTTGTACTAAATTATATCCTAGTCATAGTGAAACCATCTGAATGTGCACATCTATAAATCAGTTGGGTCAGACTGAAATCATAAAACATCAGAATCATTTTCAGGCTTACTTTTGGAACAGTGCTAATTCTTATTACTTTCCTTTGTAAGTAAATTTGCAGTAAATTTTCCCATTGTTTCTATATTAATTTAACTATAAAATAAGTAAAATACTGGAAATGAAACATACCTGGTGGGGCCACCATTCTCTGCCATTTTTGAAACAAGCAAGTCTTCAAGCAGTCTCGAGGACTTAGATTGTAAGTTTTATGTCTTGACATCAGTTCCTGCATTGGCTCCAGTATTACACACAACTGGAAGAAAAAGTCAAAACAGAATGATTTTACATAGCTGGAAAGCATATTCTTGGATTTTTTTTACCCTTGCTAACGGACTATGCCTTGTACAGCTCAGTTTAATCTGCACTGGGATTGCAGGATCAAAACTCTGAATTGAGAAAACTTTTGCTCACTCTTTGCTATCTTAAGTAGTTAAAAAAAATCAGATAAACTTCAACTCTGCTCTTCCAGACTACAGAGATTTCAGAAGAGTAGAAAATTTTCATGCTTGATTGCCAAAGCTGCAAAGATGAATTAATAAATAATAAAATGCCCATAGCGGGTTATCATTTCCATATAGCAAAATGTACACACAGTGATATTCTGACCTGCTGCACTCCACAATGAAGACTTCTCATAAATGAGGGTTGTAAATATGATATTTTGTCTTGCTATTGGATGCAAAATAGTTCAAATAATTTTGTTCCTTTCTTGTTATGAGGACTATACATTCTCTTCCCATCACATGAATGACATGACCAAGAAAAAAGAGAAGCATTTTATTTTCCTCGTCAGCTTGAATGCTCTATTATGTTGAAGCTGGAGATTTCCGAAAACATGGAATTTCAAGCAAACCTCTTCTTTAAATAGAGTCTTACATATTTTCTGCCTGTTCACTTAGTAATTAAAACCACTGTTCACTGCCTTTTGCTCCTCTTAGCACAGCAGATCTAGCATAAAGAACACAGTGAGCTGGTTTCTATTCCCTCCTGTTTATCACCACAGAATAATTTCCAGTCAGTTAAACCTTACACAAAGCCACAGAAGACTGCAGAATTGCACACATGTAATTGAGGGCTTACTCTCGCTTGCAGGATCCTTGTTTTTTGGTCATCCTACATGAGAAGAAAAAATCCAGGTTGACCCCTATGTTCCACCTGAAATTTGCAGGGCTGGCACATAGGAGGGAAAGGTTCCTTACTTGCTAACTGAGTACATTTGATAAAGAAATAGCTGACACAGAATAAACATGGAGCCTGCATGCCATTTTTAGTCACTTTTCAAAGCATAACTGCATTTAGAAGCAGGGGACGGTTTGGCTTTTTTTACCAACAGAAGTAAGGCAACGAGTTGGTCATTATTAGAAGTTAGAATGGCAACTGCAGAAAGGCGTAACTTAAGCCGAGTCTTGTTTTGAGTTATTTACTTAATTTTAGCAGGTCTTGCTTGGATTTACTTCAGCAGGCAATGTTTTCCTTCCATGCTTTAACAAATATATGACATGAGGCAAATTCTTCTCTCTGGGCTCCACAGCTGATCAATGTTTGCTCCATTCTCCCCATGTGCACCCCACTCTCATTCATATAAATGGAGGTGCCAAGCACGCAGGGAAAGTAGCTGAAAGGGAGCTGCCATGAGGACTAAAAGATTAATTCCGCATTTAAATATTATTGTGTATTGGCACTGCCTTTTGATGAGCCTTTCATTAGCAGCAGTTAAAACAGAGATAACATAAAGCAGCAGGGAGAATGAAGAGCTTCAGTATGAGGAATTCTTTTTTTCCAACTGCAGAAATTGAATCTGCAGTTGCCTCATTGACTTTTTTCTCACATAGACTTTGTACATATATTTTTGTAGATTAACATCTGCAAGGTAATCTAATAGACAGAGAGTTGCTATCAGATTGCACACTTTGGGCTCAGATTTTCCTCTGGTTCAATATTCAACCAAAAATTAAGAGCATCAGGTCCTAAAGTATGTGCAGGATCCAGTTTATGCTGTGAAAGAGGTGTTGTATTTTGAATTCTTATTCAATTTATTCTGAAACTGCAGGCACTTGCTCAGGTTTTGTGTGTGTTTGTGTGAGAGAAGTTCATTATCATAATCAACGCCATTGCTTTGGTTCTCAAAAGTCTGGGTTTCTGGCAGGGCTGCCTAAATTGTCTCATTATGAGCAGATAGTAACTAGCATGAAAAAGATAGCTGTGATAATACTTAACAAACTAGTTAGCCTGGGCAGAGCACTACACTCACATAGCTCAACTGCTGCTGGGACTAAAAGTATGTAAATATACATGTGGGGTTTTCCAAGATTTCCTTAGGGACACTTTATTCATGACACATTTACTCCTCCGTATATATTTATTGTTGGCAACAAAGAGAATGTTTCTTCTTTATCATCTGGCAAAGATGTTTCCTATTGTGCACTAACCGTAATGTGCACTGAGGAGAACTACGCAGTCCCTGCTGCCTGTAGATATCTTGACTGCTAATCCTGTCTATAATCTCTTTCACTTCACACACAAGATTAAAAATGGATATGGACCCAAAATGTAGCAATGCCCGACCGATCTCACATGCATGGGTTCAAAATGACAAACGCCGGGGCCCCTACACTGGGACATGGACAGTCTCATCTCCTGAATAGTTGGGAGCTGTATAGATTTGCATGAATTCCTCTTCTGGTTCTGAGACTGGGGAATTCTCAACCATTTTCTCCCTCTAAAGCCTGCAAATTGTAAGGTCAGCTTTGGATGCCTGAGTAATAGGAGAGCATTCCACTCTGTAGTGACAAGTCCATTTTAAATGCCTCTAGCGCATGTGAATTCGGCACAAATGTAAAACAAACTGGATTAACGATGATTGATATTAAATCTCACAGTCTTTTTCAGTGACCTTTGAGACCTGCTTGAAATCTAAAGTGACTCAAAACCAAATCCCTGAAAGAGGAAAACATCGTGGTCCAATTATCTTAAGTCTGAGGAACGTGCCACTGACAATCAGTAGTTTGGTTTTTGCAAAGAGCTAGACTAAAAATATGGGGACAAGATGCATTTAAGAGCTAGGTTGGCCAAAACCACCTGCCGTCTTTAACGGCTAGTAAGGAGGGTAACTGGCAGGCTGGTTTGACTGCATCATTTTACAAAGTGACTTCTTAAAACAAAGCTAACAAAATGTTTTACATACTCCTATGTTCATTGGCATATAGAAGAAGCTTGAGGCTTAGACTGCCTATTCCCCACAGATCCCCTAATCTCACTTGGTGAGATTCCTTTTCAAAACATCTATTTTAACATTTTTTTCAAGCACTGGATGATATTAAAATGTGCAAGTCTTTACTGTAGCACTATAATAATAATATGTGGAACACCAACAAAACCGATCTCTTCTACAAGCATTTTCTGCGCAGCTCAGAATCAGTCACCCAGGAAAATACCCTAAAGACTTAAAGACCTCAGGGCAGTGACGATGTATGATCACAGAAATAATTTCTACGTTTCTAGGGACCCAGAACCTTTAATGGCAATGCTTGACAAGACATAGTTAGACATTTCCAAACTCCACGTTTAGGCAACACAAAAGGTGGGACTCGTTTGCCCGCACATAGGTGTCTAGCGCCCGCTGAAATGCCCTAGGTTATCCTGGATCTGATCCATCTGATCTCTCTTGCTGTCCCAGAAGGACACAAGGCTCCATGTGGATGCTTCGGGCACTACAAGGTGCCTTAAGTGTGTGGGCAATTGAATGAAGCCCAAAGTTAAAATAAAAATTATGCTGCTTTTAACTTTTAAGACATATTTGGAAGAACGTGTATCATAATAGATTATATGCTTTCCCTCTGCAGTACTAAAACTTACTGAAAGAACTCCACATGATGCTTAGTAATCCAATATTATTAGAATTAGTTTCCAGTCATGTTTTCTTATTTGAACTCATCACAATGATGTCTGACCATTACTGCGGAACCATTGCTGTTTCACTGTGTCATAGCTGTGAGTTGGATCCATCACTAGAGACGGACACAGCGCTTACAGTGGGAGAAGTCATTGGCATGAAAAGTTTATCTTTGTGGGTGCCCAGCACACACTGGGACACATGCACGCATTTTGGTGTTGTATAGAGTGTCAGTGATTTTGCTAGAGTTCCATATGGATACTATGGAGAACTCATGAATTACAGAGCTTGGATCCAACTTGAGAAAATGGTAATGTTATACCCTGGGGCTCAGGGAAGTGAAAGCAGGGAACTTAATAAAGTACATGGTTTTTTGCGTTAGTAAAACACATCTGGAAGGATTTGATTTATTTTATTTTTTTAATAACTCTTTTTTAGAGGAGAAGACTAGCATTTATAGGTTTCAGAAAACAGTGTGTTTTAAGAAGGGAGTTATATGAGGAGATACTGGAGGCACTGCAGACAGGAGTTAGAGGGTTCTGAGAATATGGATCCACACATAATTTCCTGTAATACTTCAGTTATCAGCAGAACCAAAATCAGCCTTCATAGGTAAGCGGTCAGATTCAGCCCTGAGATCACTCCAGTAACACCAAGAATGGTTTTAGCCTTATGATTTTTGTTCTAACACCGGGTTTCTATTCTATTCTGAGAACAGACGTGCATTCTGATAGCAGTGAAGATTAGCAGAAAGACCAACGTGAAAGCTCTCTTTTACCTTACTTTTGCATACCATAAGCTTATGTATTCTATTGCTAATTTAATTAGCAATTACCCTCCTCAGTAAATCCTCTTGTTTCCATGAGAATTTTTACATTTCCAGTAGCGAAGGTTTGTTACGCTGCTGGTGAAGATGTTGCGGTCCTGCCAGTTCTGAGCTGCAGGTGGCAGAGCCAGCCCAGCTAACAGTCTTCCCCTGCTTACATGCTAGGAGCACAAAAGAACTGCAGCCTTTCAGTCTTTCAATGCCTTTTGCATTTTAAAGAGAATTCAGTAGGACTCGAGTCTTGCAATACTTAGGTGGTGAGACTGACATAACCACCAGCCAGTTTCTTTAAAGCAGGAAACATATCTGGTCATTAAGTGCCGGGCAGCCAAAAAGTCCCAAAGTCTACCAAAAGAAGCAAGTTTTGAGAACTGTATCTTCCCATGGTTACCAGTTTTGTCTGTATAAGCAAAAGTTTCACTAACCAAAATTAAAAAATGGAATTATCTAAAATTTTCATGTAGATGACACTTAAAAATGTTAACGTATAATGTAACATCAGTTTTTCTGAATGAAACCAGCAAGAAACCTGACAGCGATTAGAGTGTTCCCTGAAGTTTTACTGAAATTTAGTTTTAACTCTTTGATGCTTGAAACTTCTCCTGGTTGAATGCCTGTATTAATTGCTTGAAAAGTATAGGAACTGTTGCATTGTCAGAGCTCACAGAGATTTACAACCCTTCCTAAAAGTGACAAAAAACATTTGGATGGGAGTATTAGTCACTGTCTAATGTTCAGGTAGGACGTTGACAGCGAAGGTGTACCTGGAATACACTGTGCAGCCTTGAAGGGGTTTGGTGCTTTCTTTTAGAGTTCGTTTTTTATCCTCCGCAAAGATTTTGAGTTATTAACTAACAAATCTGAACACAATGACATTTCATTTCTGTGTTGAAATGCAGTCTTCCCTCACATGCCCTATATGTTCTCCAGAGAGAACGGCTCCAGTTAACGCTGCCAGTGAAA
Source organism: Ciconia boyciana (assembly GCF_034638445.1). Lineage (NCBI taxonomy): Eukaryota > Metazoa > Chordata > Aves > Ciconiiformes > Ciconiidae > Ciconia > Ciconia boyciana. The sequence continues at coordinate 17,665,748 of NC_132938.1, forward strand.
TTCTGGCCCCAATGCATTTCCCTGGGCAAGGTCCCATTGACTGCAGTGGGGCAGGATTTCTGAAAAGATCTGACATGTCTCTGCACACTGTTTTATGGACATCCACAGATACATATTTTCAGACGTCCATGATATGTTACTGATACATCTGTGATGAGGAAGGGGACACATTATGGATATTTTTTCAGCCCCTGTGAAAGAACTATACCTGAAAGTCTGACTTCCAGGAGCGGTGTCAAAGCCCTGTACAAGTGCTCTGCACTCCCAGCAGTATGGCACAGAAACAGTAATGCTTTGATGCAGTCCTCAATACGGTTCATTCTTTGGTGTTAGAAATAGGGAAGGATTATAGCTGAGTTTAAATTTCTCTGCTCATGCTTGTTTTTCAAAATTAATGTAAGTATCATTCCTCTACAGAACAGAGGGAGGAATGAAAATTTCCTAGGAACATATTGCTGCTTCTTTCACTGGCCGGCTTGCAATTCACTACTGAAAATAGCTTGTGTTTTTTAAGAATCACATGTGAATACAGAACATTTTCATCTTAAAAGCCGCCTTTGTTTTCCATTAAAAACATGGAGATATAAATGAGAAATGTTTTGGGTTTTTTTATGAACCAAAAGAAATGAGGGCTTTTTTTTTTTTTACATACTTGTTTTTCTGGAGGGGATTGCTTTTGCTTTGTTCTAAGCTCTTGCACAGTTTGTCAAGTCAAATATAAGTCTCTTCCATCAGTGCATTTCAGTGGATCAACTATATCCATGCTCCTTCCCTGCATGATAGACTTGAAGCCAAAATAAGTGGTTTTGAGATTCCCGTTACTCAACATACTAGTCTGCTACCTGCTTTCACTTTTTGAAGAGTCACTGTACACTCCTGCTGAGATGTGGACACTAATAAGAAATGTTCATTGTACATCCCATGTAATGATATACATGGATAAATAAATGATCAATTTTGAAATTTTGCAGTACTTAGTGTAGCAAGCAGCAAATTCAGTAACCACTTCGATTTAAATTATTCAAAGTCCAGTCTGCACAAGCTCATTTATTTTAGTGAAACCTTAGATGATCTTTGGGACAGAATGAAAAGGCAGCTCTTAACCCCAATAGCTTAAGTAGTCCAATACCATAGAGTAATCCCTGACTTGTTTACTGTGACTACTGTTCTCTCCGTATTTCCAGTTCCTTCTGTGCCAAAGATTTTTAAATTGGCAGTGTATAAGCAGATTGAAGTCCTTGGTTTTGCTACATAGGTAGTGAACAATATGAGCTTTTGGTATCCAGAAGGAGGTGGGAAACTGCTTGGAAATATGGTATATGCACATTTACTGTATTTATTCCTAAATTAAATACATTTGCTTTGAACAGATAGTAATGAAAAGGTTTAAAAACTGTCACTGAAATTTCTTTCTTTAGCTTTTGACTTAAAATCTCATTGAGATGAATGTGATCGCACATCTCAAAGAAATTGTTTTAGACTAGTTCAGGGCTCAGCAAGACAGCGCTGCATCAGCTTGAACTTGGCTCATATTTTAAGCATGTCTCCAAAACCATATGGAGTGGATATTTTGTGTTAGCTTTAAAAAAATGCAGAAACTCATTCTGCAGCACAATACCATAGCAAGAGCAGATTCTGGGACAAACTCCATAACCTGAGATTTACTGGGTCTGGGATATACTTAATAGCTATCACTCTGCACTGGAGAAGGTTCCATGTTTTCTGACTACTCACCATGCTGACTCAAGAAATATTTATACTTGCAGTCACCTAAGAAGCTAGGAATTAGAATTTCCAGCTTAAAACTTGCAATATTAATGATCATTAGCAACTACAGCTTATTATTTATTATTTATACAATGCCAGAGATATACACGGATATTTTACAGACTACTGAGGCCCTTGTTCTGAAGAGATTCCTATCTCAACTAGATAAGAGGGAAAATACTAAGCCAGGAGTAATTTGGCAACAGTAAGGTATGCACATGAAAACAACAATTTCATGTAGCTATCTACAAGTCCCTTGAGGACTACTGATATATATTTAAATGGTTCTTATGTGTTGTCACTTGAAAATATGGCTGTTTTGCTATGCAGATTGCCTGCCGCACATTAAGCAAAATGTCATGCATTTCATTGATAATTTGGTTATTTAGGAAGCAATATAAGATCAATTCTGCCACAAGGCTCCTGGAATTCACTATTTCTTTCCTGTGTGTTGCCAGCCCCGCAAGATGCAGTGGGATGACATGCAACTACTGAAGCTCCATGCTGGATTTGCTAGTAAATACTTAGCACTCCGTAATGTTTATTCATCCTATGCTCTGCCCTGAATGCCAGTCTAGAACTCTCCAGTTTCTCACTAACACCCAGAGGTAGCAAATGATTTCTCAATAATGCAGTATTCAGCTGCTCAATTGCTCCCAAGCTACATAGCTCATCATGTTTTTACTCTGCTCTGTATCTGCAGCCATTTCAATTCCCAGCAACAGCGAGAATGGAAAGAAGCAGCATTCATTTCAGGTAAGGCTAAGCTTAAAAAAATGTGTTTTTCCAGGCAAATACTATGAGTGGGTAGGAAACAGAAACAGTTCTTAACACAGCACAGCTATCACCAGCGCTGGAGCTAATTCTCATTAGTGTGTTGGACCCCAATTTAATTTATTTCTCTCTCTCCTTCCCTCTTTTTTTTTTTTTTAACATATCAGCTAGCTAACAGCTTTCACCAGTGCCCTCTCCGCCATGCACTCTGGAGCAACGCAGGTGATTAGGGAAACTTTGCTAGCTCTCATGGCCATTAATTCTGCCCTTTCGTGTGGCAGCATCAGTGACAGCATCAAAACCGTGTGCCTGGTCAGCAAGGAATCCAACCTCCTTTACAATTCAAAAAGCTTCTCCCTCCTTCCCCACATCCCACCCGGGACTTCAGGTTCCTCACTCCCTGCAGTGTGCCCATACTAGCGAAAGGGGTCTGGGATCAACACTTCTGTAACCAGAAAAGCATTCCTGTAAATGTCCTTGTTCTTGCAGAACTGCTGCTGAAATGCTTTGTGGACAGCTGAGCACACTCTCCCCTGACAAGAACCTCTTTTGAGGGCCTCCTTAGCTTTCATATTGCACCAAACTAAGTAATTCTTACGCTGGACATGAGCAGTCTTAGTGACATCTTCAGTTTATATGTAATGAATGGTGTGAAGCACCTTCGAGATGCCGTGTAATGAATGCTGAACGGGACAGATGTGCTCTCCTTTCCCTGTCTGAGAGGAAGCACTCATGCTGGAGTTGCATTTGTGGAGACGAGTTTGACATCTGCCTTATTTAGTTATCACTTTGGCAGTACTCTCATCATTACAGCATGTGCTGGAATTAATTCTGTTTCACAGTACTCTTAGGCATTAAAAAAATGTTTTAGGCCTCCCAGTCATTGCTGTAACTATTTGATAACCCTCTCCCCTCAGACTTTTTGAAAAAGTAGCTCTTTTTACTTTCCCTGTGATTTTGCTTACTCTTTCTATTTAGATCTATAGTTTATGGGTTTAGAAAGGAGCTCTATTGTTTGTATTTTTGCTTCTCTCTTTGAAGTTTTAATACTGTTTTTTAATAGATTTACATTTTTGGACTCTTTGCAAGAACTTTGCAGCTTTAAATTATTCACCCTTCCTCTCATTACCCAGCCATTAAAAGAATGTTCTTTCAGTAAACGCTCTTTTTCCTATTCACCCTTTGTACAATGGGGAGATGTTTTGAAAAACCCTTCCTTCAACAGCATCACACAAGTCTTATGAGCTTTTAATATTGTTTGCAGCAGCTGGGCTTATGTCTCTTCCTACATCAAAGTGAACAGTGAAGGTTATCTGGTTCCTTTCCTTTTCCCGTGATGACAAATCAGGCAAAGTAAGGGCAGTTGGTTTCAATAACGCAAGCAGATATTCCTGGAATCCCAATGGCAGAGGCAAACTGCATCCAGTTGCTGTATGTATTTCCAGCTAATGAAAGTGAAAGGGCTTGCAGGAGAAGTCTCATCTTCCTCCTGATGGGCTTAGTTCTGAAGGCCGTGAAAACCCAGAATCTGAATAATTCACCATCTAACTCTTCCTTATGGATGTCCTGGTGCAATCTGGCCTCATCCAAAGTATATAGATTGTTTGGTGTTTTCTGCAATGAGGTTGACCTGCTTGAGCCTTCTCCTTGAGCAGAGATCCTAACTGCAGAAAAGGATCAATACATCAGATCACAAGCCTGTATCAGAACAAAAAGTCTTGTACAGCCCATCATATCGTGTGATTCTTCTCTCACAACTATCTGTATATTCAATGATCAATAGGCAAGATTTGTGTCTTACACATCTCAGATCAGAATTAAGCTCTTAAATGATTTTAAGAGAGACCATAAAATTTATCTTTCTAATTTAATTTAACATTAGTGTTAAATTATATTGCGAAGTGCATCATGTTGACTGCTTGATATGATCCTTTATACTGCACTTGGTATTGCGCTGAGTATCAATTTCAGAGAGCTTGTCAGGACAAAATTAAATTTTAATGTAAATCGGAACAGATTCATTGATTTCAGCTTACACTGGATTTGGATGGAGTTCCACCATTATGTGGGGGTTAAGGCTGGTCTGTAGTAATTAAGAGGAGAAACTAAGCGCTTTGGACCAAATATTTTTTACTTGAGCCTTGTCCTGTGAACTAATCTGTCCTTTTTTACATCCAGTTATAGGTTATGAATCGACACAGAAACCCAATAGCTGTTGTTTTACCTCACTGTGTTCGGTGGCCTGGTGCAAAGCACATGACATTTGAAAGCTTTCTTAATTTCATTTTCTCTAGATAGTTCAAAAATCATACAGCTTACAATTTATTCTCATTTCATTATTATTGCCTCTGCTCCTAACACAATCACCAATTTTATTTCTTACACAGTACCGAGTTAAGAACAAAACAAGGGTGACTTCGGAGACTGTTGAGCAGTTCAAAAGAGGTTCATTCCTCTCTTACTCTTTGCCAAGTGCAGATATTTAATAATCAGAATTCCTTAATAATCCACCATCACAGCCAGTCCAAACAGTATCTTTAGGAAACAGCATCGGAAAGGTCTATTTCCCTGTTTGCCGTCTCCCATCACTATCACGTGTGATGTTGCTGCATGACATTTCCTTCCTCTCTATTTCTCCAAAGGCAAACAAGCTACTATTCAGCAGTTCTGAGTCAAATCCTAACACCTGATATTTCTGATATGCAAACTGTTAGCTTTTTCTATTTGTGCAACAACGAGACCTTATCGGTTTTGCCGCTTTTCATTTTGACTGTGAAATGCATCCACTATCACTCTTCACCTGTGTCCCTGGCAGCTCCCTTAGGTTCAGATGGAATCCGGTATGTTGTTTGTCTTGTTCAAACTACTGCTGATCCAAAACAAATCACAGCATTATAAAAAAGATCAAGAGTGTAGGGACTGCATTTGTATGCTGACAATTTTTACTGTGCAGCTGTATTACAACTTGGAAATAAGTTTAGGAATGTTTTCATGGTGAAGTGGTCTGGAGACAGCAAATGCTGCCTGAAAGATACTGAAAGCAGAACAATAGGAGAGGCTATGACTGGCCAAAATATAAGTCTAAAAATTTAGTGGTGCGGTTGAAGTTTTAGTTTAGTGTATAGTTTTTTGAGGATGCTTCAAAATATCTGCCACAGATGAAGTCACTCTTTATATATGGAAAAACAAAGCGTCACCTTCACCTTCGATTTTACAAATTCCCTTTTGTACATTGCACTATTTTCAGGTTTCCTTGTACAAGAAATCAGCTTTCCTTCATATAATAGATACACATGAAGATTCATACATACTGAGGTAATACCAAAACTATGATTCATCCTTCAGACTAACGTGTACATAGCAACTTTAATCTTATTTACAACCATGCAAAAAGAAAGCTTTTTCCAGAGTGTAAGCAGCTAGCTCTTCTGTGTCATGAATCTCTTCCCCCATCCATATAAAATCCTCTTGTTTCTATACAGCAGCTCAAGCACAAATGCAGTGTTTTTCACATAACCAGTTCTATTTTTAGCCTGAATTGTAGGAAGTCTGCAGCATTAATAAATGGAAGAGAAGTACAGAACTACACTGCATGGTAATGTGCCAATGCAAAAGCTAGCTTGGCCTTTAGCCAGTGAACTGTGGTTAGATGTTAGAGCAATGAAAGTGGAAACACCACTTATAATGGAATGATTAATAAGCTGACAAACTTCCATGCATTTATTTCATACTTTTTGAATGCCAACCTTATTAATACCAACATATTTTCTATTCTATTAGTGACATCTCTCAGCCTGAAGCATATATATATATATGTATTTTTATATATGCAATTGAGGTTTGCTTAATTCTGTGTTCAAATAGAAAGGAACAATACAAGAAGCAGATGATACTTTGCATTGCATAGCTTGACATAGGAAAAAAGGAATAAGGAAGGAGCTTTTCTTTATAAGCTAATAAAGCTACTCCATTAGACACTAAACCCATTGTTTCATGATTTTCTCTCCTATTGACTCTGCAATTCCCTTGTTTGGTACCAAAATTATGAAAGCAAAAATCCTCCAGAGCCGTTACACAGAGGACAAAAGTTCACAGTTCTTACAGGGACACAATGTCTTCTGTAATCCCTCTACTTCTCACCCAATCCACAAAACTTGTCCCAGCACTGTTACGCTGTGGACAGATGGATGTTTATATAAAAGACCTTGTGCCTCAATAAAATTCCATTTTGGGGTTATATAAAAACAGCAATTACTAGAAAATGGAACTTTTTAATTAAACGTATTCGAAGAAAGTAGGGATTAATGACTTTAAAGTAGAGAGTATTTAATGCTTGCAGTCATAGATCATCCACTAGTGAAGCTGTATTATCACCATCAGGAAATGATGCTTTTAAGTATTGATAGTGTGTGCATCAATAATGCTTAAACTGTTTTCATAACAATATAATTAGTAACACGACTAAGGTATACTATACCTATTATTAAAATAATGTTTTAATGAACTTAATTCACAGCAACATCCTCAAAATAAATAAGGATACACTTCAGGTCAGGCTAGTTGTCCCTTGGCCCACTGAACTGCGGATAAGCTACATTTTGAATCTTTTTAGTAATGCTGATGTAGTAGGGTACAGTTCCTGATAATTGCCCCAGAAAAATGTAATAACTGCCCATCTCATTCTCTGATTTGTAGGTAGGAAGGAAATTATTACTTTGCACTTCAATTAAATACAGGCAATAAAACACGGGCAAAATTATTTACTGGTTCTGAAATTGTGCCTGCACAGATGAGAGCCTGGGTTGTCCTCATCTTAAAAATCAAGCTCTAAGTCTGTACTTCACATGGATCAGATACTATATGGTGAGTACAGAAACCCATGCACAAGAGTGAAAAGAGAAAAAAAACAAAACACCAACATTAGGTTTGTTTTTCTGTTAAGAATTCTATTCAGGTACAGCAAAATCAATACTTTTCCTCTGACTGTACACAGTGTACTCGAGCTGTTCTATCAGGATCTATACAAAAAACAGAGATGGGATTTAAGGTGGGTGGATCTGATGGTCAGGTGGAGATATAACACACCAGCAACACGCAGCCCCTGCTTCCCAGAACGACTGCGTCTGGCAGGGCTGTGGGGGCACTGCGTGCGGCGATGGCACCGCCTTACACCACCCGCTCACACAAGTGCTCGGCGGTCTGTCGGTGCTGCGGAGGTAGTCCCCGGGGAAACACATCTAATGTCCCCCCTGAGAGGGAAAGTGCTACGACATGGTGGCCGTGGCCAGATGGGAACAGTCCAGCCCCTTCCCACCCGCCGCAGTGCAGGATAGCATAGACAGAAGGATGGAGAAGTACCAACCAAAACGACAGTCACTACACACTTAGAAAAATCAGACTGCCAGTCTGCCTGGTATCTTAGTAAATTAGATACCGGATCATTCAACTGCCTTATAACACATGATGCTGTACCTCAACTTGACCTCCCCTGCACTAATCTTCTGTGACGTGAAATGACTAAGATCTGTGCTCCCTCTTTCCCCCTGTATGTAAAGAAGTGAGATAAATAGCAAATAGGAAAAAACCAATCTTCTTAACCCTTTTCCTGCTGCTCTTTTTCCCTCCCCAGTCTTTTACAAGCCCATCCTGCAGTAGCTCCTGAGATACACCAGCATCATCACACGCTACTTGGTGTGGCTGCTCTCTGGTCTTGTACTGGGTTTGTGTGGCAAGGTTTTGGTAGCAGGGGTGCTACAGGGGTGGCTTCTGTGAGAAGCTGCTAGAAGCTTCCTCTATGTCCAATAGAGCCAATGCCAGCTGGCTCCAAGATGGACCCGCCGCTGGCCAAGGCTGAGCCCATCAGCGGTAGTGGTAGCACCTCTGGGATAGCATATCTAAGAAGGGGGGGAAAAAAAACCTGTGCAACTGCAGCTGGAGAGAGGAGTGAGAACATGTGAGAGAAACAACTCTGCAGACACCAAGGTCAGTGAAGAAGGAGGGGCAGGAGGTGCTCCAGGCACCGGAGCAGAGATTCCCCTGCAGCCCATGGTGAAGACCATGGTGAGGCAGGCTGTGCCCCTGCAGCCCATGGAGGCCCACGGTGGAGCAGATATCCACTGCAGCCCATGGAGGACCCCACGCCGGAGCAGGTGGATGTGCCCGAAGGAGGCTGTGACCCCGTGGGAAGCCCACGCTGGAGAAGGCTCCTGGCAGGACCTGTGGACCCGTGGAAAGAGGAGCCCACGCTGGAGCAGGTCTGCTGGCAGGACTTGTGACCCCATGGGGGACCCACGCTGGAGCAGCTTGTTCATGAAGAACTGCAGCCCATGGGAAGGACCCACATTGGAGCAGTTCGTGGAGGACTGTCTCCTGTGGGAGGAACCCCACGCTGGAGCAAGAGAAGAGAGTGAGGAGGAAGGAGCGGCAGAGACAAGGTGTGATGAACTGACCGCAACCCCCATTCCCCGTCCCCCTGTGCTGCTGTAGGGGGAGGAGGTAGAGAAAATCAGGAGTGAAGTTAAGCCCGGGAAGAAGGGAGGGGTGGGGGGAAAGTGTTTCAAGATTTGGTTTTATTTCTCATTATCCTACTCTGATTTGATTGTTAATAAATTAAACTAATTTCCCCAAGTCGAGTCTGTTTTGACCGTGATGGTAATTGCTGAGTGATCTCTCCCTGTCCTTACCTCGACCCACGAGCCTTTCGTTATATTTTCTCTCCCCTGTCCAGCTGAGGAGGGGAGTGACAGAGCAGCTTTGGTGGGCATCTGGCATCCAGCCAGGGTCAACCCACCACAGGTCTCAGTGTGTGTCTTGATACATCTGTGTTGAATTTCTGGGTTAGTTGTACAGGTGAAATGGAAAAAGGAGAGAGCATTAACACAGAATTGTTTCACAAAAAGAAACCTTTCAATGGTTGTCAAATTACTTAATCCACAGACTACTTAGATGAATAACTGAGCTGCCAGCTGAAAAGGAAATGTATTTTCTGGGAAGTCTTTCAAATGCATCCATTCATTTGAAGTTCTCAATAATAGCAATATTGAAAAAGGTCTTCTGTGCGTGTATCGGTGCTACCAACTGCACTGCAGCACTGCTCTCAATGCCGTTAACTGTGCGACTAAGATTGTGCTTCAGCAGCACAGCAGCCCTGGCGTTAAAGCTCCTGGGTACCAGCGATGCAGAGAGCTGTGCTTGTAGAAATTAATTTGACCAGTTCAAATTTTTTCAAAAATATTTGACAGATTACTTTTGTGTCAGCACGCTTCATGCCACACAAGGAGTCATCTGCCAGTTCCATTCCAGCATCAGCACAAAGAACAAAGTCAGTCTAAATTCCACAACGGATGCTCTGTTAATATAACAGAAATGTAATTTTGCTCCCATCTGATCCAGGCTAAGTTTATATGGCTTGGTGATCCAGCGTACAAGGATTCAGTACTAATGGGTATGGAACGACAGACTTATGGGTACATTTATGCTCCCAAATAAAATGGGTGAGGCCCATTCTCCAGCCTTAGGGCGTGTGACAGAGCAGCGCTTGTGTGCACACAGCTAAATTCTGCCTGCTGCCAGCCGAGGGTGGCCCCAACTGCTCTTCTTACTGGAAACCATCCCTCGCCCAGGCTGCTCTGAGAATGGTATGAAGACACGGTCTGGGAGAGAGCAAGGTGGCAGGGGATAAATTGTCTGAGAAAAAGTGCCAACAGCTCACCTGGGTGGATATTTATATGCCAGCTCTCGACTCAGCGCTGTAGCTCTGTTTGGTTTACTAGTGGAAATGCAGCCAGAGGGGCTTATGCCAAGAACATTGTGTATTAGTCAAGATACAGGTCTGGTGACTGGGATGTCCTCTTTGTTTTCCATGGTGAAGAGGAACTGGACTAATTGGACAGACCTCTGTTTCTGGATCAGGAAGCTGAAATCTGTGATTGCTTGCAGATAGCACTGTCCATACTTTACTGATGCATGTAGAGGGTATGCAGTGGTCCTGGCACTGCTGGGGACAGTGCAGCTGTTATGTCCAGAGTGGCCGCAATGTCCCCGGAAGCTCACAAGATGCGGTGTCTGTCTCTGGAAACTCTGACCACAACAACAATTACGATTTGGCTTTTTATACTTCATTTATAAAAAAATATTTACAATTTACATCTTCTTATGTGAGCAAGGCAATGTGAATTTTACTTCTGGCACATGGTTTAGGTAATTTTGCGTATGCTAACACATAAATTTTCTTCATGCAGTTCAGTGCTTTTAGAGAGCAAGGACAGATTTTGAACTTTTCTTCTAGTGTGATCACAGTAATGTATCCTCTGTCTTCAAAACAGCTTTTTAATGTGTTCCAGCCAGGACTGAAAATATCACACAAGTCACAGAACAATCGTCAAATTCTCGTTATCACCACTAGTGTCAGGAGAAGTCAGTCTTATGGGGAAGGAGTTACTGAGACCTTAAGATTCCTGTGGTGTTTTCTTTTTTTTTTTTTCCCGGAGAAAATAGGCTCTTGGTAGAGCATGCGGCATCCAGAAAGACCTTCCAATGGTTCCCTGAACTATTCTATGTCCCATCTATATAATAAGGAAACTAATAATTCCATAATTCAAATGGGTACTGTGAGGATACTTTCTGCTCTTGCCAAACACCAGTTATGTCTCAGTGAAATGGAAGCCACTGGGCTCAATTTGGCAGTAATTCAGTAAAATGTAACGGCCTATGATATACACAAAGTCAGACTGGATTCTCTGCTGATGCCTTATGTCCTTTAACACCATCTATCTATGAATCAATGATGCTTTTATCTGTAATTTTGAGGTGTTCCGATACTATAAGAACTGAAAATTAAACTACCTAAACAGTTACTACTTTTTACTGTATTTGTTTAAGGGACCCTTTTAATTTTTACAGTTACATTCCAAAATACCGTCCTATTCAACACCAAAGGAAAGGACATAGGAAATTCTTTCCCTCTTTTTTTCCTGCAGCTAAACCAGAATTTTTCAAGTCTTTAAAGATGGGACAGTATTTGCAGCTCTTGTGTGTCATCTCACAGAGGAAGCCATTTATCAACAAGTTAAACTTCTGTGCAAATGCCTTCTGACTTCCACAGCCATTATCTTTTGTGGCACAGATTGTTAAGTGTAATTATTACCAATTAAATAAGTAACAATTCAATTACATTTCTTATACAAATTTATATTACAAGGGAAAAACTGTAACTTCCAATATTTAAGCAGTCTTGATGAAGAGAAATAAACATCTTCTCAGTGGCTGAAATGGGTTGGTATATGCTGCTACACCATATGACTCTTCAGAGATGCACCAGCACTTCCCAGACTACAGGAATACTGGGATCTTTTTTTCCTGTATTACTGTTCCTACGCTTGACAACACCGAAGTCCAATATCACCTCTTGACTAATACACATATTTCACAATAGTATCTGAACAACCTAGTTTCTCAGCCTTCAATCATATTTTACAGGAAAGCATCCTCAGCAACACTATTGATCCAAAGATCAGCTGAAAGGATCCAAATGCCTATCACCCGCTCTGATCAACACAACACATTCTGAGTAAACAGCTGCATTGTCTAAACCATCTAACACAGTCAGTCTGTGGCCATATCCTGGTGACTGTGTCCAAGCCCAGACTTTACACGTACTCACTCACAGCATCCAAGCATGTTTGAAAAACCTGTGCTTCGTATTCTCTGCATAATAATTTCCACACTTGTGTTTCCTATAGTGAAATAGCAATTCCTATCTGAGTCTGAACTAGACTCCAGAGTAGATAATATTAAGCTCCACAACCTTCCCCGCTCCTAAAAATGGTAAATGAAAAAACCAAATCTCTGAGGTCTATGAAATGACATCATTCTTCCTTCCCTCTCCTGGCTGCAGACTTGTAAGCACCCAGGTTTTTGTTTTGATAGCTTTCTGAAACGATTTTCTTTCTCCAAATGTATTTCAACATACGGTCCCATGCGTCTACTATCCTTTCCCCTTCTGATACTTGGTTCAGCAGATGGTGCAAATGAACTGGCATATACAGTATTTGCTTAATCCTATGCTCCTTTGAATTGCTGTTTTGAGACTAATGCAGCTACTTTATTATTGTGAATTGTCTGCATTATGTCCTTGCCTATGTTGTTTGATTTATCTTGTTCTTCCCAAGTGGGTTCATTCTGGGAGCTGATGCTGAAGAATCGAACAGCTTGGACAGCCCTTTAGTTAGCTCCACCGAAAGGTGGAAACTCTTGCTAAGAAATTTTCTGAAGTCTAAGAGATGACACAAGGTATAAAGCACAGCCAGAGCCAGAGATTTCCAGTCATTACAAATATTCTGAGATTGAATGGGAAAAGTATGAGATCATTATGGCATGAGTCAATTGATCAAGACATGAGGATAAATTAGTCTGCAGACATCACTGACCAGCAAAGCTTTAGCAGAAATATGCTCTTTCAGACCCCTTGTTTTTAAGCTTTTAACTAGTTTTGCAGACTGCAGAAGAACCCTAGTCTCGGTGTTCTGGGAAGCAATATGGTATGTGCACCACGAAGTGAACATTTAGGGTGTGAAGAACATGAGAAATGCTGGCAATATTTTTATATTCACTAGGTATGCCCCAGTTTCCCCAACCCTTCAGTAATCTGTGGCTAAGTGGAGAAATGAGTTACACTCATCTCTTGTTGAGAAGCAAGAAGACTGCAAGTATTTGTATCCAACTGTATAACCTGTGATTGAGTGACCCATCAAATATTGAATAAGCTGCTCACTTAGGAAAAATCTTGTTTCAGAGACGTTAGTACTAATTGACTGCCTTCTCTCCCTTCTCCCCCTCTCCAAGAAAGCAAGGCCAGAAGAAATCATGTGGAAGCTTTAGGAAGGGACAGGATCCAAAGGACCCTACACTAAGGCTGCTGTTTCTTAGGTGGCAATGCCAGCTTAAGCAGCACCATGCTGTCCTCACTGCTGTGTGAGCCCAGCTATTTGTGTGGCTGTACAGCAAACCAGCTGGGGGAACAGATCTGTCCAAAAAATAACCAAGGAAAGAGGCAGCACGTGGGCAGAAATGTGTGGCTGAAACTGGTGTTGTGGGACAAATGCTGCTTAAGAATCTGGTACAGACGGCCGATCCATGTGTAGGTTTCTGAAAGCAATTGGAGAAGGTTTTTCTGCTGGTGACAGACAAAGGCTTTTTTAGGACTGTGTTCTGAGCCAGATCCTTGCTGGCTTGTTTAAGGAAAGCTATCTTACTTTAGCTCTAATTACTGCTGATTATCTCAGCTCCCCAGAAAGGGTCATGCTGGAGCAGAGACTGATGGTACTGTGGAGGCTTGTGGCTCTCAGGTCCAGCCTCCGAAGAGTTTTCGGGGATCACCCATACTCCACTATGGCTGGGCTGCATACGTAAGATGACATAACAGCTGGGCACCAAATATCTTTGGCCAGAAGCCAGAATAGATGACAACAGAGAAAACTACATTTAGTTCTATGTTGCATTTAAATTTCTTTTTATCTGCGTATCACTCTTCTAGTTGTCCCAGTAGCCAAGTATGGTGAAGAGGAGAAAGTAGTTTTTAGAAGAACTGTTTTCCTGATGGAATTCCAAAGAATGGTCATTTGCAGGCTGAGCTAAAGCAGTTTTTCTTCTTATTGTGATAGAAGCTGTCCCCTGATCCTGGCAGAGTAGCAGCAGTGGGAATTCACCTTCATCCAGGGCTGGGTATTATAGTACCATGTAAAGTATTAGGGACATGTAAACAGGCCATGGATGTCCAGTCATTTAAGATTCAAGAGACTGTGTCAAAGTAATCCCTGAGCCTTGATACTCTACGACCTCGTATTCTGTCTGATCCAGAGTTTAACACAGCTCTGGGTTCATGCCAGGATGGGAAGAGGCTGCGCCTGGGCACAGATAAGGTTAAATCTTTACTTTCCATGGTGCTCATTTGCAACCCCCAGGTCTCCCCCATACTTATTTGTTTAGTGCCAAGAAGGCAAATTAAAACAGGCTGGCCACGGGAGGAGCATGGGCATAGCTGAGGATGCACAAGCTCCTCTCCCGATCACTGGGTTTTACTGTGTGCACAACGCTGCCTCCACTCTGACGAGGATCAAACCCCTACGCTGATACCACTGACACCAGTGGAGTAACGGGTTTGCACAGCCCCTTACGTCTGGCAGAGGAAAGCCCACCTTCTGGGCACAACCATGTCAAAAGATCATTTTGGGGGGGATTCCTGGAACCTTCTCTCATGCAGAAAGGTCAGCTTGTGCCTGGCTGCCAGGGCGGGCAGCACCCGGCAGACTGTCAGCTCCACTGAGTAATGGAGGCAGCAGGCAGGCCATGGTGTGCTGCTTCACCCTGCCAGCACAGCAGGGTCCCTTAGCCAGGAAGACCACTCTGTGTTTGTTACGAGATGTGTAAGAGGTTTAAATCAAACATTCAGGGAAGAATCTAAATCACAAATGCTCCCTACTATTTTATGTGCGGAGATCAGGCAACACTCTCTGCTGCTCACAGAAGAAAAAATATATATAAACTCTGTCACGGTCTCTAGATAAGACTTGGAGCCACCTAACAGCCTAGCACTAAAAAGAAGCACTATTTTTTTCCTTCCATTGACTATAAAATAGCCCAAGGTCACCAATAAACAAAATGTAGGCTCAAAATACCAACTCCATGTGCAGGCTTAAAACAAAAGTTAAAATTATATCAAATCAACAATAACTCATTCCTATGGTGTTCCACCTGCCCTCATTAGGTTATACAGAACAAATGTCAAAGAGATAACATTCAGGAAAAAGGTGTTCTTCTGATAAGGAAAATAGCTTTGTAGCAGTTCCTTTGGGGGGAAATAAATAGTCTTCCTTCCCTCCTTTTAAAAACAGACCAGCTGATCTATTACTAGATTTGTGCAAAGTTTCACACAACAAGGTCCTTAAACTGCTGTTATACTTCATTTGTGTCTTGGTAAAATAACGTCATAAGGTCCCAAGATTATTATCTCACGGTGATTTTCAGATAAGACTTGCAGTTTACATGTACAAATATCTTTTTCCTAATTGCTAGCAGTGCAAAATCTTGCTTGGAGTTTGAAAGTCAAGCTGTGTTCCTTCTGTCTCATATATCACCACAATAAAACACTGCACTCAGCGCTTAACAATCCTGTTGTAAAGTACAACTCAGAAAGGAGGAACCCCTCTAATCTTTGCAAGCTGCATGACTTTGCAGCACTTACAAAAGAAATCAAAGAGTAAATTCTTATTTTACTCAGACAGGCATGCAAGGACCAGAGATATTCAAGAAGGAGCTGGCATTTTTTTCAGATTTTAGCCCCATTTTGTGGACCCAGATACACGCTTCCAAGTGTTACAGGTTCTCCATGGCATTCAGGAGCTGTCCTCACATCCTGGAACATGTTGTGTTATGTACCAGTTGAGCACTTTAATTCTTGGCCATTACACACCTGCCTCCAGTCTAGGCAGCTGGCCTCTTCCAGAGAGGCAAGTAAAGGTATATCTGTCACTACTAGAAGTATATATGGGAGGGGAGTAAAAAGAGACTGCCATTTCTCCTGCTAGCTGACAGAGCAAATTGTTACCAACTGTGATCCCAGTATGCAGGAGAACAATAGTAGCATTTTCCTGTGACAAGAAAGAATAGGCACATACAAGCATGCGTTTCTGTTAACACAGAAAAAAAGGAATGAAATGGCGGTAATGATATCAGGCAAAAATTAGGAGAGCTTGGTCTGTGACCATGGTTGTGACATTAAATGCAACATCAGAAAAAAAAAAGATCCAAAGGTACCTACATTTAAGCATTCAACTCAAGGAGCATGAGCCATAAAAGTCCTGGTGAGGCACCTGTGTTTCACCTACCTTGGTTGAGGTGAGCCGGGGACATACTCAAACAATTCAGAATTCACAAAATAGTGTGCTTAAGCTCTCAGAAGCCATAGCAACCCTAGTAAACTAAATGTGCCAGCGCTGTTCTCTGGCAGTGAGGCCAACTGGCAGGGAATGTCCCACCTTCATAATGTTAAGCCTTTTCATGCACCAAGACAGGACACCACATACAAATTGCCTTCCAGCAATGGAGTCTATATCACGCCAACTCCTGAACTGCGCCCAGGAATTATTTGACAGCAAAGGAGGCCAGGGACAGCTCTAAAAGAGTATAGACATTGCATTCAGGTACCTAAGAACATCGCTAGATGCTGTTTAATATACAAGGATGGACATAACCTGAGGGTCTTGAATAGACAAATGAGCTCTAAGTCTGACAGACCTGGCTGGCTTAAGTACATAGAGGTACAAGTTGAGTACATAGAAGAGCAACCACTGGCACTTTCACTCCAACCTGCTGTTCAGTTGCTCTTCAATAAAAAAATGAATCCTGAGAGCAAAGACTGGAGTATAGAAGTCCTCATTCTTAGTGAGCCACACTCCCGATCAACTGAGATAATCTGGCTCCTTTGTGTACTCTCCTTTCTGTCCCAGGGAGCCATGCCCTCCCGATTGCATCGTGGCACAGCTTCAATAGGTTGCTCACAGCACACACTATTTTTTTAGCCTGTTCACGGTGTATCAGCATGTGAGGCTTTGAACTCCCTCAGGTTAAGGAGGACATTGACCTATATGTCAAGATTTCTGGGCAAGGGTTCTGGAATACCAGATAAAGCCAGGCATCACTTATCACCTCCAATGCTGTGCTGTAAAATTGAACAAAAGAATGACTGGCTGAAACCAGCATGGCACAGATGCCTGTGGTGTCCCAAGCAATGAACTCCAGCCAAAGACAAGCCTCTAGCTGAAGGCTGCAGTGAAGCCCCTAAGTATGACTGTGGCTTTATGTCCTGAGCATCCTAAAGCTCCTCACCTGTGAAATGGGTGTAATGGCTTTTATAACAATATTGCTAGAATAAAAAATTAAAAATTGCAAAAAGATCAGATACTATGATGATGGGAATGCAGGTAGGTCTAGATTTTCGGAGTCCACAGACAATATGAGAAGGCATAACAAAATTCATTGTAGGAAATGGCTTTACTATGCTAGAACTTTCCGGCACATTTTCAATGATGTCATGGACATATACTTTAATAAATGTACGTGGATGAACTTTTTTCCCCTCTCCATAATTATTTCTATTTTATAATAGCCACAAGAGCCTGCAGGCAATGCATTTTCTTGTACTTTTTGGATGGCTGAAGTCATCTGGTTTTCCTGATGCTACACAATTCATTCAAGGTGTTTAATACTGATAACCAACCACAGATGCACTCCCTGGACTTTCCCATTGCCTCAGTAACACACTGCCTAAAATGGCCAACTAATACGGGGGGGGTTTCCAACTAAAACTGGGGAAAACACAGAATTTTATATTCATATAAAAATATCTATGTGATAAGCAAAAAACAAAACAGTCATCATAGATTGATCCCTTCTGGGTTTTGTTTAATTTTTTTGAGCGGTCGCAAGAGGGAGGTTGAATTGTTCATCACCAAAGACGTTTTCTGCACAATCACAATTTCTATGATATTCTATGGATTCATACAGCCTTATTTATTAAAACACAGAGAGCTGAGTGTTATTAAATGCATGTTTCTGACAGCCCCTGTAGAAACAAATAAAGTAGCTAATGAGAAGAAAAACTGCCCATGTTGCCTTATTCCCAAGGTACAGATCATCTTTAAGCTAGATTGTGATGACAAATGGTCATTTTCACCTTTATATACATCACCTTCCATGATTACACATACAGATTAATAGCTTTTTGGACTGTATCCATAACTAGCCTCAGACACTGTCTCAAGAACTTGATTCCAGCCTTACTAGTAGGAAGCTGAGCAAAGATGAACTGTATTAATTGTTTGGGAAAGCATACGTTTATGCGCCTAAAAGAAATGAGTGTGAGCAAAATTTAAGCAGCTCACCTTTTAAAATCTTTATCAAAGCATGCTCAAAGAATATTAAATGCATGTATTTTTCCTCTAAGTTTTTTTCCCCCTGTTTTGGCCTGATTTTTTTATAACTCAGTATAATTCCACTGAAATCAACAACCCTCTTGCAGTTAATACCCTCTGAAGTTCTTTCTAATCTAATTCTTGTCCAGAAAGAAACTATAAAAGAACAAAACTTTGAACAATGAAATCAAACACTGGAAGTTAAAAATGTAAGCTCCCTTTAGGTTTGTGTGAGAATATAAATTAGGGGTAAAAGCTGGCATGATACATCTATCTCGAGAAGTACTAAGCAGCCACAACTTCCATTTAAACAAAGGCATGATCAAGGACCAATAACTGCCTTCATAGCAGGTGTCAAAAAAGGCTGCTTTCTTCTTCAATTTCGCTTAAAGGAAATGGAGAGAAAAAAGCCTAAAATATCACTCCAAACCAATCAGCGTTAAAAAATTATTTTGTTTTATATTTTGACCTTTCCTATGATTTCTCTGGTTTTCTATCCTCTTCAAGGAAATGGTCTTTAGCAGAACTTGGTGCAAGAAACGTGGGAGGACAGTGTAAGCAGAGAAGTGAGAGCATCTTCATAGACAGCATCCTTCTCAAGCCCCCTGGGGGGCTACAGTGCTTTGCCTTATGTGGGTAGATTTTGTTTCTGCTGCTTTTCCTCTTGCTTCATGTATTTCTAATACCTGCTGCAGTAGTCAGTGAAAAAGAAAAAGAAAAAAAAGAAAGCTCTTGAAGCTTTTGTGGTCCTTTTTTTTTGGTCTAGAAGGGGGGCAGCCTTTTCCCTCTGAACTGGATTCGTATTCAGAAGAGTCTTGAGCAGTGCCTGGCAGCTCCCTGTGGTCTCAGCAGAACCAGGCTGATTGGCAGAGGCTTGGGAGCAAGCCTTGGAGGTCAGAATGTGACAGTGTCCACATGTCCTTTGCTGCTGTGAAGTTCACTGATTAATCTGATAGTGTTCGTACCATATATTTCTAAATGTAATGAAATATATAAATAGCACAGGAGAAGCTTTGCACCCACTTACATCACCCTGGAGAAAGGCCACTGCTTTCTGAGATGTTATTCCAGTTTGTATACTTGTGTAATTGAAAGCAGAATTTTTCCTTACCATTTACCACAGGAAGCTTACTTTAGGTAGCAAAGTGGCCCACAGTAGGAATCTAAATATTACAATACGACTCTAAGACTACAATAGGAACCAACCTATCCTTACACTAAACTAGAAAGAATTTGAAGAAGCTGAGACATAAAGAGACCAGATGGTCTTCAAGATACAATTAGCCACCAAGACGGTGCACAAAAGAAACAAAAAGTGTCATGAATATGATTTTGGTGATAAGATTGAAAGACTCCAAGAATATACATTACTTTCTGAATAATTTTTCATTCTCCTTACACTGTTGGCTATCATAATGAGCAAGCTGTATTTCATGTTCTGTTTCTTATCGCAATTATTTTAATAAAATTAATTCATTTTAAAAATTACATTGTTCAAGTGCACTTAGCAATAGAATATATGATATTCTCTCCTTTGTATGGCTGAATATTTCATCTCACACACTGGGAAAGAAAATCAGTAAGGAATCCAAAGGTACACTGGAATACCACTAAGATATTGGGAGAGTTATAAAAGACAGAGACTTGCTATTAAACAGACTATAATATTTCAAATGATACCATAGGTCTAATACATCTTGTCCAAAGCTAATCAGTGGAAAGGTCCAGTGTAGTTTTTAGAAGACTGAAACTTTACTTCCATCCTTTGCATATCGCTATCAGAAGATTATTCCATTTTATGTTTCATTTCTTTGATTGGAAAGTCTCTAGAAAGAAACCTCTGCCTCCTTATAGACTTGGGATCTACATTACATTGTGGTACACAGAGTGGTAATGCTCCTGCCGAAGCTGGTGCAGCAAAGCACCATAAGTGAGACAAGGTCTGCTCTGGAGAGTACCGTGATCTTTGCCTAATCACCAACACCATTTTGTTTAGACAGTGCTCGTGTTTTCCTTGGAGGTTTTGATCCAGCATAGCTGGGTCCCATCCTGCTTTATAAATGCGATGCTATGAAATCTAGGCTAGGGAATACGGCTGTGGGTTTTTTTCATATGCTTCATACTTACTTTAGTAAAATCATCTTATCTTGGGTAGAAATGGTGCACAGCCCTTTAATTAAATCAGCTCTAAGTTTTGCCTGAATGATTAATAAAATGAGAAAATTCTCTGTCTTGCTATGAAAACACTATTCTTCTGTATTCCTTCATTCTTTGCTATTCCTAAACCCTTTCTTCAAATCAGATCCCCAAGTTGATATTTGCTGCTTTGGGCTCACCTAAGAACTATAATCTGTGGCTAAATCAAGTTAATTTTCTTTTGTCACAAAACTCAAAAACAAAACAACAAAAAAACAAGCAATAAAAATAACCATTTGTTGTTGTTGTTGTTCATGAAGCATGGCATTTTCATGGCTAAAATTGCCCAAGGGAATGGAGAAATTAATTTCAATAAATTGGATTTTATGGGTATAAAAGACCTCTGAATAAATGAAAAACTATGAGATGACATTTGAATCAAAGGAGATATACCCTTTGACTTTAATGGATGTTGAACTGGATCTTTGATTAACAAACTGCCTTATTATGAAGTAACGGTGAGGCAGCAACACCAACTGGAAAAGGTAACAAGCCACAGGATTAAGGAAGCTATTTGGGGTAGGGAGGGATATTCAATATAGCATAGTTTTCCAGCTGTGCAGAACACAGTACCAGAAATGACACAATTCAGAGAGAAACCTCTGTTATCATTTTGATATTGTCTTCTGCCTCCACTCTGCTCACAAGCCTCATGTATGTATCAGTACAGGTCTGGTTCAGCACCTCATCGGCACTGACTGTAGATTCTTCATGTTACATCCTATGGGTCTACCTTCGGTAAGGTAAACACAAAATCATGGGCTTATGTTTATTAATTTGATACACCTGTTGATATTTCCTTTAACATGAACAGAAGGTATGCTTACAAATCAAAAGCAATGCACAGATTTGCACATTAATGATCACCAGATAGACACTGATATTCACATATGCGTACATATAGCAGTGAAAAAGTTTACCAGTTTTCTAATAGGTTAGTACAAATGGAGAATATTTGCAATTAATTGGTAAATTACTAAACAGTATGGTTCATAGGGAACCTACAAAAATGTGTGTTCCATTTATATCCATATGTACATATATAGAGAGAGAATTTTGTTTTTCACTCAGAACCAGTGCAATAAACCAACCTTTTCTCTGTCTGTTTATTTTGTTTTCAATTCAAGTTTTGTAAATTATGGTAATCTGGTATAAGCAAGAGTCTGCTTTAAATTGTACCACTGAAAGTCAGTAGTCACTCTACTGAAGTGAATAAATTTATAGCAGTGTGAGGCCATAATAGGTCACACAAAACCACTATAATGTTCTCAGATCCAGAATTAGGAAAGGGAAATTTACAGCTTAGGATCTGCGGGATTCCCCAGCACTTTCTTGTCTTCTCCTTTCAGTGCTGGCAAATTTGGAGATGAGGTCCAACTTCAAGACAGATGCCAGCTGATATGAATCCATACTGCTGCTTTCTTCCCTGCCCAGCACAAGTAGCACTCAGGGAGCTATTAAGGATGGTCATTGTTTGGGTGGAAAGGACTAGATTAGTTTTTTCATCAGATCAGTCTCCTGACCCAGCTCTGACCGTGCTTGCACCAGTACAAGGGAGGTGACTGGAAGACAAATTTAGCTTTGCATGTGCCAGTCTCTAAAACCCACAGAAACCCAGGACTATTATTCACTTTTGAAGTGCTTGCTCTGTTTTACTGTTTAGAGTCAGGTTTTGGGTTTTAGGGTTTCTGTTGTAAATATAAAATGGTGAGATTACAGCAGAAGAAGTGGGAGTATATGGACAGAGTGAATGACAAAGTGGGGAAGCATCCTCCATACAGACAAGGATCAGGGCATCATACAAGAAAGATGAGAGCTTTTCAGGAACATCCTAGAAATAGGATCAAACTCAAGAGCCCAGGGCAAACCTCCAACATATGTAGACATGGAAAAACCAAATTTGATCTTGAGATGCATCAAAGATCTCTCCAGCAGAGACAGGTAAGCAGTAATGCCATTTTACCTATAGAAAGAGTGGCAGAGGAAGGGGAAGGGACAAGCAGGCTAACCAGTAAAGTTAACTACATATAGAAAATTATTTTGAAAGATTACACAACCTAGTTGCTCGTGATATCACAATAAACAGACTCATGAAATAATCTTTCTGAAGATTAAAAACATGAGGTGGGGGGGGTATGGGATTCACTTTCCAAATCAAGAGCAGACCACAGGGCTGCCATAAGCTTTTCACAATGAATACTTCAGGTTCTAAAATAACTGCTTCCAAGAACAAAGATTTGAACCACCAGCTTTGCATTAAAGCCTATTTCTTGACCTCTTCTGAGCACCCACCCCTCCCTGCATAACAATTTGCACCAAACACCCATGGATATTCAATATTAAACATCTAATTAAAATTTTTGCTGTTTTCATTACTTTGAACAAGAAGCTGGTTTGGGTGTTTTCAGATCTTCATACAAATCGTACCTCTGCAGCTCTCATTCCTAAACTTAATTAATAGTTATTATTATTTATGATGGCACTGCATACTAGTCCAAGCTTTAATTTGGTCTTCTAAAAAAAGAGCCTGTGGCTGTGTTCTTGGACTTTTTTCCTTCATCTTTTTTCTTTTCTGAAATAACATTATTAGTTCAAATCTTGTAGCTTGTTTTTATATGGCTAGTGCTTTGTATTTGTCTCTCTTTTTCTCCCTTTTACCCTTCTGACTTTTTTATTTTTAAACTGCTCCAACCTAACTTCATTCTGATTTCTTACTCATGGATGCTTCAAGGACTCACATCGCTGATTATCATCCTTCCATTCTCATTAGTCCAGACCTTAATTTTATTTCAAAGGTCATATGGTCTGTATGTCCAGTGGGCACGGTAGCTGGCTTGTGTTCATATACAATATATCTTTCTCCTTAACTGATACTCATGAGCCTGGTAGTGCCCTTTGTGAGAAGACTGGTCATTACCATCTCCAGAACACCGGTAAAATTTGCCATTTCTGCTAAAATCCCAATTTGTTCTCTAATCACTTGCATTCTGTTACCATTCCCCATTTTTCACTGACTTCTGAAGTTCCTACTACCCACAGACACTAAAATCTTTTTCTGAGCCATGAGAAGCAGAAGTGGTCACGACTGCACCAACTCACTGTACTCTCCAAAGTCGGGTTTAAAATTGCCAACTGATTTTTTTAAATGCTATTGGGTTTGCTCCATCTTTTTTTGCTTCTCATGTGCCACAATTTTCCCATCTATAAAACACTTCATGAGTTTTAATAAAATGCTTAGATATCAAAGGACGAAAAGCACACCACTATTATTGTTAACAATATGAATGTTAACTGTCCAACCCATGTCCTATCCAGAGATTGCTTCAGATTCCATCTTCACTTCAGAACATTTTTAAGTTGGTGCTTCATTCTCTACCTGTCCCATCTTCTGCAACTCTCCCATCCCTGCTCCCTTTTCCCACCCACTCCATCCTTACTGCTTCTTTTTTAAAAATTTTGCTGTATCTTTTTCTCTGATCTTTCCTGCTTATGATGGAATAACTCTTGATATAACTATTCTGTGATGTTGTGTCTTTATTAAAAAAGTGAAAAGCTAACATTTGACTGTATGAGCTGTTGCAAAGAATACATTTATTCTCATTTATTATTCTGAAAGTAACATATAACACTGTCTATAAAACATTAGATGCATAAAAGAGAGGAACAGAAACCACTGTGATCATTACTAAAATAAATGCTAAGAAATTACATTACCAGAAAACCTTGGCAGATTCAGCTAATTATAGTTGGCACAGATAGATTACAGATAGCCAGCTATAGTTATCTGAATACTTCTGTGAGAACCCTCTGATTTTGACTGCATTTTCCTGGGGAGAGCTGCCCCAAGCTGAATTGGTTTAGATTGAAAAATGCCGTCATTTATAGGAATAAAGTCTACAAAATGTTGTGTCTGCTTTCAGCATCTCCAGTTCCAAGGATTCTTTAAAATTTTGACAGCTTTCATAGGAAAAGCTCCAGAATGATTAAATGATCCAAATCCCCTCCTTTGAGTGCTTGTGAACCCTTAATAGAATTTCTTATTTGTATCCATTAGGATACAGCATCTTGCTACATGATCACGTACTCTGTTTCCCTAACACCCCCCATTCAGTGCACAGCACAAAGTAAAGTCTGTTGCTGTGTGTAGGACTTCATTCATATCTACTGAAGATATGGAAACGTGGCAGAAGCATGAAGCAGGGAACTGCAGAACAAGAAAGGATGAGCTTAGAGGAACCCAATGCTGCTTTAACAAACTGCCCCTGCCCCCGAGCTCTACTGTGGTACTAAGTCATGGAAAGAGCATTTTCACCGATCTGTTCCAGAAACACCCTTTTCAACTATATAGCCAGCCTGAGATAACAGACTGCATCCAATGGCAATAGTTTTGTTATTAATATTGTCATGGTTTAACCCCAGCCAGCGACTAAGCACCACACGGCCGCTTGCTCACTGCCCTCCCACCAGTGGAATGGGGGAGAGAATTGGAACAGTAAAAGTGAGAACACTTATGGGTTGAGATAAGAAGAGTTTAATAATTGAAATAAAATATAATAATAATAATAATAGTAATGAAAAGGAAAACAACAAAAAGAGAGAGAGAAATAAAACTGAGGAAAAACTAGTGATGGAACAGCTCACCACCCACCGACCGACGCCCAGCCAGAGCAGCGATCCCCACCCCCCGGCCAACTGCCCCCAGCTTTATAGGCTGAGCATGATGCCATATGGTATGGAATATCCCTGTGGTCAGCTGGGGTCAGCTGTCCCAGCCGTGTCCCCTCCCAGCTTCTTGTGCACCCCCAGCCTCCTCGCTGGTGGGGTGGGGTGAGGAGCAGAAAAGGCCTTGACTCTGGGTAAGCCCTGCTCAGCAGTAACGAAAACATCCCCGTGTTATCCACACTGTCTCCAGCACAAATCCCAAACACAGCCCCATACCAGCTACTGTGAAGAAAATTAACTCTATCCCAGCCAAAACCAGGACAAGGATATGGGATGAGATGAAATTCCAAGTGCCCTGCAAAATCAGGCCCTTGCTTTCTCAGAATGGCCGCCTGCCCTTAGCTCCGAGTGCCCCGGTGCTCTCCCATGTGCCTCAACGCCACACGTCACACCAGGAGTGACAATGCCTCTTCAGCTGGTAGGTGCTATGCAGCCATTAACATTTGCAGTTGAGATACTAGAATGACACTGCAGAAAAGCCTACAAGGAAATGAGTAGCACTGGAGCACTTGCTGCCGAGTCAGTGCTAGTCATCCCGTGCGCTGCATGTGTCGGGGAGTCTGTGGGAAACACAATGCATGATGATGTAGTTAGAATATGATGACATAATGTAACTCACAAAGGGAAACAAATTCATATTGCATGGGTGACTATAAGCATAGCATTTCTTTTCCCCGAGTACCTGACTTTGCATCCTTAACACACTTGCATGCAATCTTTCTCCTTCTTCACTGAAGATACACAAACAGCTGTAAAATATTGACCAGATAGTTGCCACAAACTGCTACATATTAGGAGCAAACTAGCTCCCAAATGATTTGAGTTCATATCCTTTCCATGCATGAAACCGTATTTAGAGAAGCAAATTTCCCCGCACATTAAAGGAAGCTGTTGCATGTGTGTCTATTTTGCATGTGCAGAAGAAAATTTTGCATACACAATAGGTATACATACAAATGGCTTTTGATTGCAATGTAAGTACTGCTTTTAGAAAATTGTGTCCCATTAAATAATTCATGTTATCCTCCTAGAAGAAGAAATCCGAAAGTGTCTAGTGAGGAACTAAATTAGTGAAAGTGGGGATTCAGAAAATATTGTCCTCTGTGTTGCAATAGTAGCACTTCATTATTGGTTTATACAGAAAACAAACAAATTGGATAATTTGTAGCTCAGATAAGCCTTGGTTAATATAACCATACAAGATGTAAGGGGAAATGGGAGTGTGCATTCCCCTGCCTAGACACCTCTCCTGACGCAGCGTGGGAGGGCTCTGCCATGCTAACGCTCACCCTGCAAAGGGCAGATGCAGATTCGGCTCCATTAACACCAATAAACTGGCTACCGGAGCAGACGCACAGCGTGGGGAGGATGCACCCCCAGCTACACCTGGGGAAGAGCACTAAGAAATCACTCCAACCCAACCAGTGCAAGAAAGCAGAGATGAATTTTGAAAACCTGCTGGGCAAGATATAACTATATTTCAAGGCTCAGGCCAGGTAGTCCTGCCTAATTGACAGTAGGGGCTGGCTTTTTTATAATGTCAGAAATTTTGAGAGAATAAATAATTTTATAGAAAGCAGCAACAAACATTTGAGCTCCAAATTGTGAATAAAGCTACTGTTTTTAGAATACATTCAAATCCATTATGCATTGAAGATCTAAATAAAATAGCTAGGCAACTAGAACATTACATAGAAAAAAAATAGGAAGGTAATGTGTGGGGACTAAATTATTGTAGCTTGGTGGAAACTGTTCTTCTAAGTGTTATCTCCATCTTCAAACTCTGTACAGGATTCCTGTTTGTTCCTGGACTCCTACCGACTGAGACTAGGATATAGGTCTTGGCCTTATTATCTGATAGTTTGTAATATCTACTACTTGATGACTTGATGAGAAATTACATTTTGAAAAGCTTGATGTTAATTTAAAACCTACAAGGTTTTGCTCATTATTTCTGAGACAGCCTATTCAACTCCCAGTCAGCAGCTACAGCAAAGTATGCTGACCCCATTGATGAGGTAATCAATTATGCTGGAACAAAACAAACTAGTAACTAGAAAGAAAGGAAGCCTATGGTTTTACACAGAGCCAGAGAAAAGAGGGAGCAAGAGCATTTGGCAAATGACACAGGACAAAACATTTCATTTTCAGGTTCCAATAAGTTATATTTTAAATTTGTGTTAAATATGATTTACAAAATCAATGTTCTTCTATGCTGGTCAGCTTTACTTGGAGTGAATGAAGACAAACCAAGGCACGCATCCAAAGCTGTGGCTCTACAGGCATGTGGCACTCTGGAACAGAGGTTTACATGCCAGCAACTGCAATTATCCCAACTAGCAATGATTTAGCATTCTGTGATGTCTAGGGTGTAAAAAATCCAGGCTGTACCTTTATATCACAACCATCCGAAATCCAGGTTTAAATTCTGCCTTTAAAGAGACTGCAGCACAGCTTGCTGCTGTGTGCACGTTGGAGAATAAAAATGATTAATTCTGCCCATCAGTGAAGTTTTCGCTTATGAGTATCACAAGCCTTTGCTGTGTGCAGCAGAAAAAAAAAAGAAAATAATTTTTATGCTTAGTTTCAAATCCTTATTCAAAACCATGTAACAGCGCTAATTACTAAACATGGGGAAGACTGAATAAAATATCATAAAATGCTGACTTAAAAAAAAAAAACAACCACAAAACAAAACACCTTAAACCTAAGTGCATTTACCACATTTTTTAGTGCATGATTTTACAATCCCAAGTTCAGAAAAGATTTTAATGTTAAAATTAGCAGAAGAAAGTAATTGGGAAAGAAGTAAATCAAAATGGACATATATCATCTAATACGAGCTCCCATGATGAGCTGAACATCTGATAAAAGAGCAGAATGATCAATTCCTCACCACAAGAAAGAGAAACACAAAGATTGGCTTGGGAAAAAAAAGATTTCCTTTTGGAATCACCACAGCAGGAGCCAGAGGAAGCTTTGCACCCAGAGACCTAATGTTGTCTGTTAAGCTAACAAAACTAGTCTGGAAGAAGAAAAAAAGTAAGACTTCATCTTTTCATCCCCTTCCACTTCACTGCTCATGTCCCTAGCGCTTATCTTGATCCCAGTTTTCTTTTTCTGAGGATTTTTTTCTGCCTCCCCCCCATTCATTTCTTTCTTTTTTTTGATGCTGACGGGGGGAGCAGCATGGGTGCCTGATGCCAGCTGCGTCCTAACAGGGACCCTGCCTTTCTCATTTGCATTGTCACATTCAGCAATTACAGAATATGCCACAAAGGACCCAGAAGGGGTTGGTGATAGAGAGAGCGCTACAAATTCAGCATGGTCCTCCAAGCCTCATGGAGGACGGGTACTCAGTACTGCGGCTGGTGTAGGCCAGCCCAAGTGCTTGCCAGTGCATCCAGTCATGCTAAGGGGATTAAGATCTCCAAAGAAGGGCAATGTCTTGTGCCACAGGAAAATTCGGAAAGAAAATATGGAAATAGTCTACCTAAGCCAGCTGCTTGCTGCCCAGTTTGCCACGAAGGTGTAACGCAAAACTTGGCGTGACTGAGGAGGAATCCCCAGTGGGGATTTCTGGAGAACGTGCTCTAGGATGCCTCACCATGAGGCAATGACAGTGTGGCTGTAGGGATGTTGCCAAAGTGCAACAGTCGCTCTCTGTACCAAACTAGAAACTAAACTAACTGTGAGAATACAATACGCACAACATACACATATTATTCTTGTATTTATACATGGAAAAATTTGAATTGAATGTATTATTCCTCTGAGGTTTTATGCCATATTCTTCTTTCAGTTATGCTACAGCAGACCTGCCCTGCATAACTCAGACTATAATTTAAACAGTAACTTTTATGCGAACACCACATAAGCAGCAATCAGCAATGGCTTATCATATTGGGAGAGTAAGGACAACTACAGGCTGTCTATAAGCTGTAGGGATACAGTGAGAGAGATCTCTCCGCACATCCCAGTCTGCACACTGTCCCCCTTAGAGTTCAAAACACTCTGGGGGCAGGACTCCATCCAGAGGGAAGGTGTTATAAAGTTCATAGACCTGAATGAAGTGCAACTAAAATATAGACTATCAGGTACAGCTCCACATTAGGCTGAAAATAACTGCATTTTCTAGTGTTCTTGTTATCTTAAAAAAGCATCTTGAATAATTACTCACACAATTAAAAGGAATAAAATCAGATATTCTTGGCCAAGTTAGCTTGGTGTATCATTAAGTAATTTGCCTCCTTTTATTTACTAATGGCATGTCTAGAAATAAGAAAAATCTGAATTTTAACCTTGAAATATGAACTCTACAAACCTGTATTTCAGTGTATGCATTGTAAGCCCACACCAGGGAATACTTTCAAAAATAAAAATAAACTTCCAAACTTTGAATGCACTTTAAGGGTCAAAAAGCAATGGGAACAAATGCATTATTTAACCATAAAAAACACACTTGATTCAGTGCAAGGCTGAGGAGGGAGCTCAGGCTCCCAGAGGCAAGTGAAGTGAGGACTGCTCTGAGGGACTGCTGCAAACGGGGCTGGAGCTGAGCTTTCCCTCAGCCCTGCCTCTGCCCGGGAGAGGTGGGGAGGTCGAAGAGCTGGAGAAGACAGGCAGCTCTTAATAAGAACGAGCTGCCATTTTCTCAGAAACAGTGAAGCAGAGAGGAAAAATGGTGGGGAACTTCTTGCTTACAAAAAATGAAGCCATTATTCAAAACTGAGAAGAAAGACCTTTAAAAGCATTGGCTACTCACACATTGCTTCAACTCCATGATAACATTCTTATCCTTTTTATTGGTGCGTTGTTAGCAGCTACATCTTTATTACAGTCTCTGTATTTCTCCTTCATCCTCATTAAGAGTAAGGTCCATTTCTTACCTGACTGACACAGGCTCTGCTCTCATTACCTTGACTCAAAGCTAACAGTAACTTTTAAAAAATGCTCACAATAATCATCAGCTATAGTATGCTTACCCTGAGGTAGTTGAGGGTGAAGTTTGTCAGACCCATTCGAGTGATGTTTTTGGACAGCTGCTCCAGCACCTGAGGGTCTTGTGCCTAAACAACAGAGGAAAAAAGAATTTTCACTTTGCTTTTTGTCTATTTGTTTTTCTCTCTGTGCTTGGTAGAGTGCAGGGAGGGTGCTCTGAAGAGAGATGCTATTCCTATGGAAAAAATACACATTGATGCTAAATTTATGGTATAAGCTACAAAGTTCTGTTTGCACAGGAAAATGCAAAACCTTATGAAATTGGAGCAGAATAAAGACTGTTTTCCAATATCTTCTTTCTGTCCCTACCCATTCAAGAGATAGACCTAGGAGGCCCGGTCATGCACAGGGGCACAAGCAAGCAGGGCCCACCAAAGAGCTTCCTGAGGGATGACAGTACACTTTGAGCCTTCCATTTGTTGGTTGGGAGTCCCAGGAGACTAAGCAGATAAAGGCAGGAATAAAGAAAGTATTGCTTTCTTTTTGTGCATAAGAAACTGAAGCAGAGAGAACTCATCAAGGCACCTTCAGCAGAGCTGATCACATAAGTGGCATCAAGTACAGGCTATTTTCCCAGAATTAAACAGGAAACATGCAAGCACAGTCCTTCTCTGACCCTAGCCAGGAGCTTTACCTGTGCAACCAGCCTCCTCTTTAAAATGAGATCAATCTCATTACTAAAATTAATACCTGCTGGTTGCTGCCTAACCTGGTCTACTCTCTTTGAATTGCAGCCCTCTAAATACATATTGGTGCTCACGGCCATCCACGTTGTCCCTTAATGGGATACTGTTGAAGAGTTCAGAAGATCAGCCCTCTAAAATAACTCTGAGACAGAAATGGTGGGACAGATTTTCAAAGGTATTTTCTTCAGGCCTGTAATAGCATTTTCAAAAAAGTCCAGGCTGCTTAAGTTATTTAAAATTCCTCGCTAAGTATATATCTTTATGGATATCTGAGTAACTTGATGTCAAAATATGGGCACATATTTGGACCTGTGTTCTTACCCTCTCTAAAACCATAGTCCTGCAATTAATTTTGTATATGCAGCACTACTAATCTGAATGATTCTACAGTGCAGAACTGAAAGTGGCAATAAGCCTCTGTCCTTTGTTTCTCCCCAACAATTTACTTTATAATAGTTTGACTTCAACCTGTAGAATTTTTAATATTGTAATATTCCATTGTGTGTGCTTTCATGCAATTACAAAAAAAAAAAAAAAAGTCTTGAAATGTGAAAAAAGAAGATCTGGATTAAAATTCTAAAGGTTTCTAAGTAAATATATGGTAATTACTTATTTTCTGTCTCATACAAGAGTAACAATTTGCTTAATTTAAAGTCTAAATATAATTCATACCTACAATGATGAAAATTCACTGAATTTAGTGTAGTTCATATCAATAAGAACAGACTATGGGCCCAAATCATACAGACCACCGAATGGGATTAAAAGGAAAACTATGTGCTAAAACAAAATGAAAACATAGCAACAGTGGCAACAATAGAGCACTGAGAAACAAGGGAGTGATGAAAGAACTTGTAAATGGATGCAGTTGCAGGCAAAACAAAATATTTATAGTTAATTGCCTTGGGTGTGAAATTTGCTGGAGTTCTTCATAAACCTAATCTCATCTCTTTGCATTAGGTCGAGTGAAAAAAGGATTACTTACATGCATGGCTAGAATGCTGCGTGGGATTAATTCTCTGTACTGTCTAATAGTAAAGTGCCATGTTTTTATTCTCATAAGATCATCAAAAGTAAACTCCAAGATAAGACGTCCTTCTGTGCATACCTAGAATACATAAAATGCATGAAATAAATTCCTGGGAATTTTGTTTTCAATGGTATTGTATCATTGATTAAACAACATTCAAAAATATCAGAGCAGTATTCTATTGTTCATCTCTGCTGTTTTTCTTTCTCTTGGGGAGAAAAAATGATGTGGGAAAATGACTTCATAGGCCTTGCCGCGGAGACAGTAACTTATAATATATAGATTTTATCGCATTTTACAAACATAGAATATTGTGTACGCTAGATCTTATTTATTGCATCAATTCTCTTTCCCTCGCAGTTCACTACTGCTAATTAATGACTGAACCTCGCAGTGGAGGTGGCTGTGGTGCAACTGCGCGCACTTGATGTCAAGTTGCTGAACCAGTCATTCCTAACTTGTTTTACGTTGCCCTTTCCTTACAATAGCTTGGCATATAAGCCTTCCTTTCATGTCCAGTTGGAGTACACAGAGCCCTGAATGCTTGTGGCCAAACCTGATTTTTTCCCTATTTTTTTCCTTCTTGTCTTTTCCAAGTGTTCTTGTCTTTTCCAGGCATTTTCTCCCATTTTCATTTTTCATTTCTTATCTACTTTTATTAACCCCACCCTTCCAAGGAAAGCCGGACGGGGTGTCTGCCATTGGGCTGTATGCGCTGCATTGCCACGGCAGGTTTGAGAGCCAGGGGAGCAGAGAAGAGGCTGCAGTCCTGGACAACGGAGCTGCTTCCACAGAAAGTGGCTCATGCAGCTTTGTGAGGGGTCTTGTCTGAGAAAGGAGAGCAAAGATGGGAGGAATAAATGCAGCAAGTGGGTACTACCTGGAAAGGAAAAGTAAAATAAATTAATGGGGACTTTTAAACAACTGTCCACAACTTTATGTGGAAAAATGCTGTGGCTGTGGTGGTCTTTAAGGTGCAAAATACATGCTTAGCATGGTGTCCTGACTGGAGTACTGTAAATGATGCATGATCTGAAAATTAACTCCCTCTGTTGCTGATTTTTGTCTTTAAATTGGATGTTTGCATAGGAGACTTACAACTCCTATGCAAAGTAAACTTGCAAGTGCAGGGTACAGAGGTACTGTGGAAATAGGGTGTAACAGCTTTCAAAAGAAAACGGTCCTGCAACTTTAATTTTAATACAACTAATATTTGATTGAGCAACTAGCCATCCTAGATTCAGTTGAGTCTGTTGAGCCTTTTTACAAGCCCCAACTCAGAGTTGGCTCGTTCCCATTTGGGCAATGTGTGGCTTTTCTGATTAACAGTTCACTTAACGGCATCATAGTTTTTCCTCCTGGTTGTTTTTGCAAAAAACATGTAGGTAATTTTAACAGGCATACTATATAGTCAAATTACTGTAGACCTATGAAGGAGAATCTTACAACAGGTTCTCATCTGCCCTTTTCAACATACTTTAGTGATGCCCTCAAATTTTTAATGTGACTTATTTTGTCATTTGACCCTGATTTTGATTTTCTCATCAGTTGCACTATGATAAGAAATTACACAGGGGTACACATGCGCACACATAAGGATTCATACAAGAAGAAAAACATTTTATATTAATGGTACTGTGTTGAGGCCAAAGATGCTGATTACTGACCAGTAAACATGAAAATATTTCAGGTTTAAAATATTTTTTTATCATAATACCTGTGGCTTCTCAAGTGTTTCTTCTGTTAAGCTCAAAACCCCACAGCTCTTAACAGATTTATTTTATGCACTGGCATTAACAAATTTTAATAGAAAAACTGAAACACATACCTCATATCACAGGGGTAAAAATGTACACATCTTATAAAGGAATTTAATTTCCTTATGTAGAGCATAATTTTACGCATTGCTTTTAATCAATAAAATTGGCGCAGTTCTTATTTAAACGGGCCTCTCTCTATTTTTTTTTTAAAGCTGCCTTTTACATAGAATCCAAAAAATCAAAAGGGTCTCCAATTAAGAAAACATTTTATGTTGTGCTGAATTCATGTTACCGTACTGTGAGCTCTGACATTTTGTTTCTGTGGTAACCAAAATCAGCTGATTAGTTGGCATGGCAACAGAAAAGATGTAATCCCAGCAGACACACTCTAATCAATGCCCCCAGCACAGATGGTCTCCGGAGGATCAACAAGAAAGAGGCTGGCAGGCATTCAGTATATCACGTGGTTGCTCTAGACTAGGCCAGGAAAAAACTAAAAAAGAACATTTCTCAAACTAACCAATAGCTTTTTAACCCCTTCACTGCACTTATTAATTGTAGGAATTTCAGCTGCTCGCACCTACGAAAACCAACTTTGGTCCTGCGCCTTATTGCTCAGAGTCTCGCTCTCCTAACACCGAGCATCTTTTAAAACTCTGCCCCTTCTATTAACGACCATTTCTCAAACCTGTCTGTATGCTTGAAAAGAAACCTAAAGCTTAGACAAATCTGGGAAATGCCCGAGATTGTTAGTAAGGATTAAAATTGCTGAGTTCCAAGGGCTTCAACTATAAAATCCAGCTGATGGCCCCACTGTTGGGCGCAGGAAGAGAATGGTTCAAACACGGGGTGCTCCCTGCTCTAGTGGTGAAGGCAAAGCTCGCCTCTGCCAGTCTACCGGGGAATATAAATAAGCATCGCTAACTGCAGAAAAACAGTTTGCCTACACATAAAGTTGGAGTGTCAGTAAACATGGTGAAAACAGAGACTTAGGAGGACTTCTCAAGCTTTCCTTTATCTGGAGAAAAAAATGAAGCATCTGCCAGGTAAACAAATGTGGTAGTTAGGGCTTCAGTCTCTTCTTTTCCCACATTTAATTCATGCCATTGAACTGTATTAAATTCTTTATAGTATTTATTTATACCTTGATAAAACAATTTTAAAGTGTGTGACACTTTACAAGGGCCTCTTGCCCTCTAAAGACAAGCTGGACTATTCATATTGTTACTGTTAGCCATGTTCTAGCCATATTTGTTTGAAAAAAAACTTGGAAATGCCATTTTATATATCCATCCAATACTGCAGTATGCAGTGAGTTGCTCTGACTAGGAAAATGTTGAAATGAATAAAATGCAGCTGTGGATTCCTGATTCAATACGTGATGAGAACTGTTTCAGCCCATTATATTAGAAGTTAGTGAATTTGTAGCTTACAAGTTGTGAAACTGAAACAGCTATTAACAAATACAGTTAGTTTGTACTTTTGCATGAAAAAAATCCATCGTGGTAGTTTTGCTGGGTCAAATTCAGACATGATCTAAGGAGCTACGCAGTCCATTGGAGTGCTGCTTATTATGGGAGGTCTGCTTTGTTCCACCACCGATGCTGTGAGAGTTAGGAGTTTACCTTTGGGTACAAGATCTGGGCCCTCAGTATCTCTGCTAGAAGTTACACACGCACAGCTGAGACAACATTTGGCTCTAACTTATTTCTGAGAGAGTAATATATTCTCTTCCCCCTTATTCCACCAACTACTGTGTTTTATTTCAAATTTGCTCTTCCTAGCACAGTCATATTTTAAACATACAGCCATTAAAACCCCCTAATTTTTCTCCTAGAATGCAAATCACATCCCCACCTGAACTGTTCTATCGGGATACAGAGGTTTATATTGGAATCCGCAACAGAAATGTCAGGGCTGAAGCAGGCCGTGCGCTGCCAGGGCTGCGGTGCACACGGAGGGTCTCACTGCGCGCAGCAGGACGGTGCTATGGGAGACGACGGTGGCCCCCCTCACACGAGGTGTGCACCCAGCCCGGTCCCTGCTGCTAGTCTATCTTTGACTTGCTGGATACTAGTCTCCTTTCCAAAGTAACAACACTGTAATGCGCTGTTATGATAAGTAAGATAAACTAATTGAATCAAGAAAAGTGTGTTTTGTTTACTGATTCAACCCCCCCCTTTTATTTGCTATTGCATTAAAGCTAACACAAAGGGAAATGACAGAAATCGCATAATTGTATGTGAAGAAGCAGCTACTGTATACCCTTGTCACATCCTCTGCACGTGGCCAGCACGCACAACTCCTTGTGGCAAAGAGGTGCTACCTAGGAGTATCTGGTCTCTTTGCATCTCTCTGTCGCTCTCTGTTTGTGTCTATGATGTAAGTCACAGGGCGCTGGAGTGGGAGAGCTGGAACGACGACACCATTAAAGGCACACCTCCCAGCTCACCAGTGCTCCGCACACCAGCAGCTTCCTCTCCTTCTTCTTTGAGCCCCACTCCAAGAGCCATGAAGGCGTCAGGGAAGACACTATGAAGGGATGGGACTCACATACACGCTAAAGCAGCATAAGCCATGTGGGCCATGGTCATGATACTGTCAACAGCTGGTGCCTTTTTTGACTCTAAAACCTCCATAGTCCTGCAGGCCAAGGGCAACATGGATGGGTTATCTCCTCCTACTGCCCCTTCTCCTTTTGTGCTTTTCTCCATGCAAAGGTTAAAATTCATACAGATGAACAGGTACAAGATGGAAAATAATAATTTTCTGTTAATTTATGAAAGGGTACATTTCCATTTCGAAAATCAGTTTACTGATTTTTTTAATATAAGAAAATTTTTGTTTTAATTTGTATTTTCCACCTTTTTGGTACTGTTTTTTATAAATATATGTCACTCAGTTTAATTACAGGACTAGAAGTGGCCAATGCATGAAGATAATTCAGTATCAATTACAAATATTGAATATTCACTAACTGCCTGATCCAGAGCATGTTTAAATCAATTTACTCCTTCCATTGACTTCAGTGCCCTTTGGACTGGCATCCTACTGTATTAAATCACTATTTTCCTAGAGATGTATAGTCCTTGGACTGGGTAAGTATCAAATGTAAAGCATACCATCCCAAATGGTAGGTACCAGCAATGTGAAATCTCGTTGCTTTAAAATCAAGCCCGGAGAAATCTCATTGTTGCTTTAAAATCAAGCCCAGAGGAAAGGAGATGGGCAGGTTGAATTTAATTCATGTACAACTGATGGTTGTGGCAACCTGGCATTATGTGCTTCTCTTGCAGTCTTTCTGGGAGAATTGCAGAGGATGCCCACAGAATTTTCCAGTCACGTAATGAATATAGAAAATAGTAATTAAATGGCTTCAAGGGTTTTCAGTATTAGAAATTATCTCAGTCTACCAGAAAAATGCAACAGCCAATATTTTTCACCCTTATATCACACTGAAAAAGAAAAAAGAACCAAAACAATAAAAAACCCAAACCAACAACATGCTGTATTGAGTCTTCCCTGTTACCTTGGTAAACATGGGTTTTCCATGCTGAGTGACCATGGTGCATTGATCACAGTCCACTGTGATGGATGAGTTGTGGTATGACTCTTTTGAGTGCTTGAGAATGTAATACAGGTCTGTTACACCTCCTTCAAAGACAGTGCTAAAATAACGAGGAATGAGGGTCCTTCCAATTGCTGTGAGGAAAATACAAAGCAGAATTCAGCAAAAGCTCTAGGTTATAAAATCGCAAACCATTTGCTAACAGAACATGAATAATTTTAAGTGCAATGAAATCAAACTTTCATTTAATGACTATAATACATGTTCTCTGTCTGCTGTAGAAATGAAGTTGTGCCTGCTCCCATTGAAATCAATGAAAATGGCTTACTCCATTCAGAGGGAGGGGGCTCATCTTATTTAATTTTTTTACATTGATGGTGAGTTAGAGTCACTCTTGAAACCATCTGCAAGGTTTTTTGTTCCAAAGTAATTATTATACAGAAAGCCACATGGTGTCAATTATGACTGAAAGTTGGATATTACTCATAAATATATAAATACAAGTGGTAAGCATTTACAGAAATATACTCGTACACCCAAAAAGGCAAAGCACATTTATATAGGGGGGTTGTGTACACATATATGCTTGTCTGTGTGTGGGCACATGTATATTTATATATACGCACCCACATACACACACACATGCACACACACTCTTGATTGACTAGGAGGGCTACTGCTGAGAAATCAGAGTCCTGGGGATTGAAGAAGGACCTGAGAATGCAATACGATATATGTTACACAATATACGACTACCCACAGGTCTATTTGAGATCTCTCTTTAGACCAGAAGTATTTATGTCATAGGCTAGAAAGTCTGAGCAGGCACCTGAACTAGCTTATGTGCACCACTTAAACCCCAAACTATGGACTCAAGGTACCCAATTCTGCAATATTTACTCGGCCAAAACTCTCACTGAAGTCACACCTCTCACTTCAATCGCAGTTTCAGGTAAGTACTACGAGGTCTAACTCCAAATACCTAATAGTAATAGTGAGCTTCTGGTTGTATTTCAGATGCACAAACTAGCAGAAGCACTGACATCAAAGGCAATTACCTCATATGCAACTAATGTTTTCCATCTCCCTTTTTACAGATAAATTTGGATGCAACCACAAGCCTGATATGACAGAACACTTCAGTTTATAATAGACCAATACTTCCATACCGAATGACTCATTGCTTTGCATGCATTAATCAATCCACAGTAATTCTGAGTGGTGGATACATAAAAATTGCCTCCCTTTTACAGAGGGAAAAAACAAGCCGTCTAAACTGTGTTTTGGAAGAATGAGATAGAAAAGTCCCCATCAACAGGCAAGATTAGAGTTTATTGGTTCCTAATTCTTATTTGTCTATTAGGACTATGCGGTGACTCATGCCTCCCTCATTTGCTGTATACTTTTGAGAGTAATTTCCAAAAAAATTTTTTTCATAGGAATTTTGCCAGCATATGAACAAAGGCTCCTGACCCTAAAAATGTATTTGCAAGTGGGTGTTGTAAATTAAAAAGTATGGTGTTTTCACAGTAGTTCTGTGAAAACTGTTTCTGCTCTGTGCATTACAATGTGGAATATTGCATGTGCAGTCATAATGCACATTATATAATGAAAATATACAAATGTAGAAAATTAAGACTTGTTAAAGCTTTTGCTGTAATTTTAGATATAAATGTAATTTAATGTACAAAAATATACCACAGTCTCTGGAAGTGGCTGACAATTCAATTAATACATTGAACGACTATTCTACGACTCTAGCACCTAAAAAACCCCACCCACTCACTATGCATATATTAATTTTCTACAGTCTTATAATTTAATTTAGAAAAACTGAAGTCCAGTGTATCATCACAGGACTCAACTCGGGCTTTAACTCAAATTTTTCCATGTTGGTATGGTATATAGTAAAATGTGAAATTTACCCATCAAGTTAATTTCTTGCTCCCCTAAGGCTAATTAGTGCAAATTAAATTTCCTGCTAATCATCCTAAGCAGCAAATGTGTGATATGAAAATCCAGCATTCCTACTGATTGTGATAAACGTCTATTCACGTGACTTATGCACTGCATAAATATCTTGAAACTATTTTAACTGCAGTTTATAGACTGTTCCCAAAGTAGCATGGTCATATGGTGTTGCTTTTTGCCTTGTATTCACAGCTACAACACATTAAAGAAGGCTAGAAATACATTAAATACCTTATACTTATTACTTTTCCTAGTAAGCATTATCTGTGTTTGCCACAGGGATATGCTACTGTGAGCAACAAAGTGGGGGACCAAAAGGATGAAGAGGAATAGAGATGCACACAAGGATATGCCCCATGGAACCTGATTTTCAATGACAGATGCACATGCAGACCCCCTCTGTCTGTAAAACTGAAAATAGCTAGTAGAAATGTCCAGCATAAACGATTATAGCTAATATTCACCTCCAGAAGAAACATTCATGGAAACCCATATTAATAAGCAGACCTGTCCTCAGCTCACCATGTTGCCTTGCCACAGAAGACTGAAGCGGTTTCAAGGTTTTGGTTCTCTTCCTGAAGCACTCAATGGCTTAAAAAGATCATTTCAGTTCTAGGATAAACATGAAACTCTCTACAGCAGTAACAAAGCTTATTTGTGCAGGAGACGGTATTTCCAAGAACAACAAAAGGCTGTGGAACAGCTCTTATAAAGTCTAGGGATCATCACAAACTCTGTGCATTTTAAGTGTGAAGGACTTCTCTCTGTTTTTTTTCTCCTCCAAAACATGATTGTGCACATGAGCATTCAAGCACATATGTGTGTGCACCCTCAGCTCTGCTGCATGCACACATACAATCCTTTCCTGGGAGTAGGAATATGAACGTGGCAAACATGCTTTTCCTTCCCTTCTTGCAGTAGATGGACATGCTTGGGTGTGCGTGTACACACTCCACCTGTGTCTGCCACTGTACATCTCAACAGGATTTCAGCAACACCATGTACCTTCTGCCAGAGTCAGCTGAAGGCTACTTCCCAGGAGGGCTCCAAGTAATATGAAGGCAGGATTGTGGGACAACTTGATACCTGTGGCCACTTCAGGATGTAGTTTAGCTATCCTTGCACCAGAAATGTGAACACACACCTTGCAGAGCGCAGAGCAAGCTGTACGCTAGCTTGGCCTTGGGTTTGCAATTCCCCAGAGGCAGTCACAGACAATAATGGCAAGTATAGTCTACATCGCATATGGTGTAATATCACACCAACAGGACTGAACGAAGCCTTATATGCTACTGCCATTGGAATTTCTTCATGTTTTAGCGCTTGGCTTTTAGTCCACAGAAT
The DNA here is from genome assembly GCF_034638445.1 of Ciconia boyciana. NCBI lineage: Eukaryota > Metazoa > Chordata > Aves > Ciconiiformes > Ciconiidae > Ciconia > Ciconia boyciana. Next base: position 17,706,535 of record NC_132938.1, read on the forward strand.
ACACTTTAAGAATGTATCTCTGTGCATGGTTTTGTAGTGCTTCTCCCTCCCACACCACGCTTTCCTAAAGGAGCATCATATGGACACCCTCAGAGCCAGAGCACAGATCTTTGCCACAAGAGCTCCAAGAGTGTTTGCAGTAGCAGTTTGAGTATGGGGAGACTCTTGTAATTTCCTTTCCTGGTGTCAGGGCCCTGAGAGCACCCTGAGAGGACCCCTGCTCTGGGGTTGGGCTGCCAGGCAGATTTTCCTTCCAGCTTCTCGGGGGGATCCTTGCCCAGCTACTGCAAGGCTTTCTGCCTACATCCTCATGGAATTCCCTGCAACTGGATCTCCTTCCAGTCATGTCTCCTATCCAGCTGTTGCTCTTTATTCTTTCTCCAATCTCTTTGGTCACCTACCACCATGGTCCAATCCTCCGTTTTTCCACCTTATGGTTGGTTGCTTTGCATCAGTTATCTTCAAAGTTCACTGTTCAACTCCCAGTATCTCCCTGTCTTCTCTTCTCTCCCCCTCCTTGCATACTGCCCCTTTTTCTCTTGCTCAGGGAGGCTCATTAACCCTTCCCAAACCCACCCAATTTCCTCATTCTCCTTACTTAAGCAGACCCAGCTATCTAGTCTCAGTCTCCCTGTTCTCCTCCACTCTCCCCAAAAACACCAGCTTCACGCCCACTTTCTTGGTGCCCTTCCTACCCAGCCAGGCTTCCCCAGCTCCTTGTCCCAGGCTCCCTGCCTCAGCAGTCTAAGCCCTCCTTCTGGATCTTGATTTTGTGGTTTTTTTCTCCCCAAGATTCTCTCTCTGCCCTTTTCCCCACTCTGTCTCCTCCTAACAGCAGATTCTTTCTCCATACGAACCCCATCTCTCCTTCCTTCCTTCCTTCAGCTTCTCATCCAGCCAGGGACCAGGCAAGAGGACCTCTTCCCTCTGTGCCTCCCACCCAGCCAAACACCTCCCCATTCCCTGTGTTTTTCTCATTGACTTCCAACTCTCCCTTACTTAATCATCCTCCATCTTCTCCTTTCACCTCCCAGTTACTATTTTTCTCGTCTCTCCTGCGTCAGTGTCATCTTGCCCTGATTTAGTCCCTTCTCTTTTCTTTTCTCCTCTTCCCTCTTCTTTCCTCTACATTCAGGTCAAGTTGCTTCCTTTGCAGGGCCACCTGGATCCCAGGTGCATCTGCCGGGAGCACAGGAGAAGGAAGGGCCTCCTGCTCACGCATGCAGCACTGGCTGAGCCTTCCCCGTGGGCTTTGCAGCAGCAATGTCCACAAGTCCACATAGCCCTGAGCTGCAACATGTCTAGTTACTCTTTGCAGCTGGCATGTGGATTGCCCCATTGGGCTGCTACGAGGAGCCTTACTATGCTCCTGGGAAAGGGAGTCCTTGGAAATTTTAGCTGTCAAACTCTAGTAAAGCCTGCACTGAGTACTTGAGAATGGGTGCTTTTTTTTCCCCAAAGATTTATAAATTTGCTAAATTCAGTCAGATTTCCACAAAGAGGACAAAAGGGAAACCCCTGCCACAAAGGTGAGCAACCCTACTCCAGAGCACACAGATTCTTGGGCATTTAAAAAACAAAGTTGCAAGACCTTTGTAACACGGACAAAACAATATTTTTCCATTTGTGGGGAAAGAATAAATCCCTTTTGGCTTAAATACAAGAGAACTAGCTAAAAGCAAAAACAATTTCAGCTTTATTGGGTCAAGTTTGGCAAAATTATAAATAAGTAGAAAGAAGGCCTTTTAATGGGACTTATCAAACAATATTAATAAAAGATGCTATATCATCTGCCTGCAAGAATATATTGGAATTGCCATGACCGCAGATGCTGAGGCTCTGAGCCCAATACTCAGGCTTAGGAAAGCAGACGTAGGTTCATACCTGCATCTATACAAATACTAACAGGCTCTTGCAGCCACATTACCCAGAAAAGACCTTTTTATAGTGTGAAATGTGACACCCTGCATTGTAAGATATTGGATATACTAGAAGGAAAATTCACCTGCCCCTCAGCATTCAGGCATTATTCCAGATCACTGGAATGCTGCTTTAAATTATCATTTTGTCCTGGGCAGCATCCTTCAACTCTAGCTGAGTATCTGAGGATGTACTATTTCCCATGAGAAGCGGGCACTGCCCCTTAAAGTTTGCTTCATTTGTGCTAGCAAATCCCCAGATAGCAAAGCAGACTGACAAAGATCAGCTGGATTTAGCAACAGGTAATAGTTATTTGTATGAAAATGTCTATAAGAAAGACATATCTGAAGTGACTATTTTGCACAAAATATAATGCTGTCATCTGCTGAATGACATACCTTTAGCCTATTCAGTGGTGTAACAGCTTGGCTGCATGTGATTTTGTATACCTTTCTGGCAGATCAGTGACCTAAATACGATTTTAGAATTTCAGTAAGACAGGTAGATTTGTGACTGCCCCAAATATGAGCGGTCCAGAAATCAATTAATTCAATCTATGAACATAGGCAAGAAGCTTTATAGGTCAGTAACAGTTATATTATGTATAATTTCTTAAGTATCATTCCTGGGGAATTCTAAAGAAAAGAATGAAACCATCTGACATATTAAATGGCCCAAGGCCTGCCTCTTGGGGAGGGAGGCACTTAGGTCACACTCCTGCTTTTTGGCCTGGGCATGCAACGATAATGATTAGGGTGCCCCTCTGTCATCCTGATCCTAGCAATCATTATTTTCATGCTGTCCTTCCATTTATTTCCCCTTTTAAATATGCTTGCCTAAGTGTAAAATACTTTATTCTCTCAGGAATATGTTTACGTCTAAAATTTTTTTTCCACCCCAAATATGAGCCAAAAAATCCGACGATCTCTAGGTGGGAATGGCCAGAATTTGTGAAATTTAGGATTTTTGCAAGCCTCAGACTAGCTATGGGCAGAAAGCCAGTTAAAAAAATAGTTTGTAATATGATTGTGGTACCACCACACACCATGTGGTGGTGATGGTACTGTTGGCTTTTTTTTTCCCCAAGGAAGATTCGAATAAAATAGAAAGTAAACATGTTTTTCTAGTTCACAGGAAACTGGTATTATTTGTGGGTTAGGAATAGAAGAACACTTCCTCCCTTTGTCTCCCAAAGATAGGCTGTCAAAATCTCAATGCCCTCTCTACAGAATGAAGGTTCACAGCCTCTTTGCAGAAGCAGGGCTTGATAGCAAACCCCTCCTTGCTCACTGAACTGCTCATGTGTTGCCTTTACAGTAGAAGCTCTCAGGGGCAGAGACTTGGATTTAGCATATACATATACACCACGTAAGATAACTGCCAAGTTGGTATAGAAGTGAAACAATGGAAGTGTTAATCAGTGAAATAAAAATATTGGGTTTATTGCTTCCAGGCTGGTTTTTGCAGCTCTGAATCCTGTCAAGTCCTATGTCTTCAATTAGAGCTAGGACATAAAATAGGTAATAAAACAGACAAAAATATAAAACCATAAAATATAAAAAGCCTTTAAAAGTTCCACAGAATCAGCAACAGAATGAAAAAACCACCCTGTGCCTATAGCTTAAAGGAGCTCTGCCTGGAAGCTCTGGTGCAGCCTGCAGCTGATTATCTCATCAACGTGCTATAGATGGGCTTGAGGATGGGCTTAGATGGTTGGGGCTGTGGGTTTTTTTGGCTACCAACACAAAATGTTGAGCTGTCCTGTAAAGCACTAGGCAGACCATGGAAGTCTCTTGCTTGAGAGATTATCACAGTTGGATCTCAGCAATTAAATGGAGATGCTACAACTAACTCTCCCCCAGCCAGATGTAAGGGCTACGGAAGCCAGGAGAAGACTTCCCATTGATTGCAAATGAGATTTCCCGAGCACCGCAGAAGAAAGCCTGTGCTTTCTGTTAATTATTAATTGACATCTCTGGGCATGGCTAATTGACATCTGTGTGGGCCAGAGCTTGGCATCTTCATTTACATATGTTTTTTTAACTGAAATAAACAAATCAGTACACACAAAGCAAAACTTCATAGAGTTACATAGTGATGTCATTGCTGTTATTCTGCCTATAGTTCTATTTGCCCAAATTTGTGCCAGTGAAATAGCACATCAGGTGTGTTCCCTCCCAGACACAGTCCATCTGGCTGCTACGTGGAGGGAGGGATCCGTCCATGAAGCTGGACAACAGTAAAGCTCCAGTCTTCAGTACTGTGACCTGCTCTCAGGAAGAGCTGCAAGGCAGGCTGCTTGTGGGAACGCCCCTCCACCTTTGTAAGACCTTATCTGGTGAGTGGATTCAAACCCAAACAGCATGAATCTGTTAATTCCCAGGAAAAGCTACTGTTAGATTTGATAGTATGGCATGAAAGGCAGTGAAAAGACAGTCTAATAAGTCCAAATTCTGTCTTAGAGACGTGTGGGCCATGTTGATTAAACCAGCCACATGTATCCAAGGCAGAATCTGGCACACCCAGACCTGTCCTTTTTTTCTCCCTATCTAGTGGGTAAGACTGGGGTCTTATCATATAGACTACTTATAGAATAAAAATTATAATATTTGATTAATCTCCACTTATCGGAAATGTCTAGTTATTTATACAAATTAAATATTAAGTAAAATTAAATTTATGATTTAAAATCTATTACAACTGTAGTAATAATAATATACTACAGTATACTAGTATACTATTAATAGTAGTATACTAGTAATATACTATATTGTATTTAAAGAGTCAGAAAACATCTGTATAATCTACAGACATTACAGTTTTTAAACTCCATGAAGTTTGGAAGACAGTGGAAGTACTACCTCCATATTGCTAATAAAGCACAGCTTTTTGATGAGTAAAATTAGCCATATACACATTCTTCCCATGTCCTTACAATTTTGTTTTTATCTTCAATAATCTACTTAGCACTTCATGGAAATTGCGGAAATCTAAGGTTTCCAACCATTTTGCCTTTGTTCTCAATTTTGGAAGAAAACTGCAAAGTGGGATGAGTAACATGGATTCAGCACTGTGACTGAGTGACTTGAATCCTTCCCACATCCAGAACCCAATGTTCTGGGGTGGTTTTGTTTTGATCCATGATACTTTCATGGTATCTGCAATACCTTATTTATTTTATGTCAATAATATTGCCTGCAGTTAAAAGCTATAACCCAAAATATTAAAGCTTATACAATTGTAAATATCTAGGTTTCCCTCTCCAGTTCCTTCTATCCTGTGTAATTCAAACATTGTGTTAGGTTTGACTCTGCCTTTTCTCCAATAATTCTTTTCTAACAACATTTTACTCTGGTGAGGATTTGCCTGTATAATTTTGATTCCGTTGACAGTGTATTTCCTTTTCTCAAAAGTCTGTAACTAGCACTTCAATCCTCTAAAACACACTTGAGTCAAGAACAAGTAACAGAAACTTCATGACAATGAGATCTCAGCTTAACTCCCCACACCTTATGACCCTTATTCTCACAGACACATAATCTGCAACTCAGTCTTAAATCCATCATCTCTCTGAAGAGAGACAATATTTTACTATAATTCATTTTGGTAAAAATAGCCAGAAAACAACTATAAAAAGCTCTGTATGTCTCAGTACAAAGCTAAACTGCATCAGCCTAGTTTTTCACTAAGGCTCAGCCAGTCTACCTATTACAATAAAATTTCCTCCCAGCCCTTTCCTTATTATACTGGCAGCACACTACCAGTCTTTAAAGAATTGCTTACCACAAAATTCAGAGTCTTCAGATCTAGAGTATTACAGCCTCAGGCTAAGACAGTGTGGACCAGGGGATGTGGACAGCAAGCGGCAGAGTCCAAGATCCCTTTCACAAGATGGCATTGGAAGGCACCTCTGGGGATCGTCTGGTCCAACCCCTCACTCAGAGCAGGGTCACCTGCAGTGGGTCGCCTAGGACTGTGTCCAGTCGGGTTTTGAATATCTCCAAGGATGGAGCCTTCACGACCTCTCTGGGTAACCTGTGCCAGTGTTTGACCATCCTTTGAGGAAAATGCTTTTCCTTATGTTTAAATGGAATTTTCTGTGTTTCACTTTGTGCCCAGTGCCTCTTGCATTTCACTGGGTGATACTGAGAAGAGTCTGGCTCTGTCATCTTTACTCCATCCCCATCATATATTTGCACACATTGATAAGATGCCCCTTCTCCAGGCTGCAAAGTCTCAGCTCTCTCAGCCTCTCCTCGTATGGCAGATCCTCCAAGCCTTTAATCATATTCACAGCTCTTCTCTGGACTTGCTCCAGTATAACCATGTCTTTCTTCTAAATGGTGAGCCCAAACTGAATGTGTGTCCAGATGTGTCTCGCCAGCACCGAGGGAAGGATCACGTCCCTCAAACTTTCCCTAATGCAGCTAAGGAGGCTGTTGGCTTCTTTGCTGCAATGGTACATCGCTGGCTCACAGTCAGCTTGAACTCTCCGCTCCTTTCCTGCAGGTCTCATAACCAGCACCTCAAATTCAAGCACAAATAGCAGAGCACTGGCCCTCCACAGCTCTGTACCAGCTTCAAGCTTTAAGTTTTCGCTCTGTATCCAGTGACAACACTCTAAGAACTCAGGGAGTCTGCTAACCGATCATAAAATGAAAACTCAGAGCCCATACAGTTTGTTGTTTAAACAACTGAATTAGGTTTCCAGTAGTAGAGAGCAGGCCAGACCCTTACCCCACATTGAAAAATTCAGACTTTCTCATGGCAGGCACGTTTCTGAGGAAGCCTATGGTCTAAGCTGATTTTTTAGGCTGGAGGGGAGAAGTGTTTGAGAGGGTTACCCATACTCTTTTTCCACAGACAAAAGACATATCTTCTATGAGGAAGCTCCAGTTTTCACTGTAAAACTTCCACATCTTATAGATCAAAACCATCACTCCCCTCAAAGATCTATACATGAATATTTTAGCGAAGAGAATATTTATATTTGCATAAAAAATCTGCACTCTAAATGTGAACAAAGCCAGAACAAATGGTTTGCCTGGTTGCAGTATACAACCACTGACACTTCTGTCTGTGCTAATCATTCTGTTTGAGGAAAGAGTATTTCAGTTGACTTTATTCAACAACTGCAAAGAAGAAAGTTTTAAAGGCAAGCCAAAGAGTTTATTCACAGCTGTATGACAAACCACTGTCAAAACATAATAAACCACAACCAAACTCAAGCAGAAAATGACAAAATGTAAGACCGTAAAAATGATGGAAATTGTGGAGGACAGGCATTTTAGATGAACAAATGCAATCTGTACCAGCATAAAGGACCAACACAGCGCAGAAAATGATACCCAGAAAAGTCGTCTCAAGAAATAAAGGCAAAAACATAAAATTCAAATGACAGGACACCAAAAGGAACAGACAAAAAACAGGCAAACCATCCAGTTGTATTAAATCAAGCACACCCCTGACCCCTGACTTCATCTGACCTAGCAGAATACTAAACAAAAAATTATGTAAAAGCACAAGCAAAATTACATTAAGATAAAGTCATATAGGCCATACCCTCACATACTGCCACAATTCTTTTATACAGGTACCCAAGATGGTCTGGGGCAGAACCTAGCCAGAGAGCTCAAAACCAAAGCTTAGTTGCTGCCGAAAATGGGTGTCTGCCTTTCTGTGGTGTGTTTGTGCTGGTGGTGGGTTAACTGACCAATGCACACATTTCACAGCAATCGACTCGATTAATCTCTTGTTGATCTGAATCCAAACAGTTCCACGAAAATTAAGCAAGTCACTGGAACCACACCAATTACCACCTGCAAAGAATTCAGCCATTATGCTGGGGATCTTTCCCCTCCCCCCCAACTGTGTAAATATTCAAGCTATTGCTACGAAAGCATGTAGGAAGATCTGTTGTGATATATTTGCTGGTGCAAAGTTGTTCTGAAGACAGATGTCTACAAACATAATTCTACCAGTTTCTGATCTCTACTCTCTCCTCTGAACCATGTTGAGACGGGAAGCTGAGGCAGAAAAAAAAGAAAAAAAATCTTGCATGTATTCTAGAAATGCTATTAAACATTTACAGCCTATATGAGGGAAGAATAAACAACTGACAAAGTACTGATCTGAATAATGCATAGGTCCCTTTCACCCTTAGAAACATTAAAAGAGAAGCTGTGAGTGACTGAGACAGGGTACCATGTGTACTGGATAACTTTTTCATTTCTACAGCTCCTGATTTACACCCAGGCAAAATCAGCAGCAACATACACCTTTCATTAGCTGCAACTCTGATAAATCCTGTTTTTGGTTTCAGTCCAGTTTGTATCTGCCAGAATAGCACCTCACACCACCACCACGATGCCTGGTGAAAAGCCTGAGGACAAGCACAGGCTGCCAGGACCTCACAGGGCTCAGCTCAGGCAGAATTTACCTTTCTTGGATGCTTTCTGCAGCTCTCCACAAGCTCCCTTCTGCTGAGAGAAAGCTACTAACAGTACTTATGGCAGCTAGTTTAAGTTAGTTAAAGCTACTCCTTTGCTGTGGTTAGTACCGTGTAAACATAGCCATGAATGTGTCTATAAAACATATTGTAGGCAGACACCAACTTGCTCTGCTAACACTCCAGGTAACCCAAAAGCTACATGTTTGCATAGTGTGGCATCACGTCTGAGCAAGTAAATCCCGTGAAGAGGCAGGATATATTTGTTTGGGCTCCAAGCCAGATGAAAATGGCCACGCAGCACCTGGTCAGCTCGGCGTGTGGGCAGATCGGGCTCATATAGGCATTTGCCATGTAGGCATAGCTGACCTCCTCAACACTGGCAGACTTCTTTTCATGGCAAGACTGAAGCCCACGGGTAGGCAATGTGAAGGAGAAAGATAGTCCCTTCCCTGAACACAGGACTTCGTGCTCAAGCACTGTCAGTCAAGCATCACAGCACGGTCCACATTCAGGTGAAAAATATCAGAGGTGAAATGTGTTGATATGTGCATCAAAAGGGACATAACATAGTGGGGAGTGTGTCTGGAGAACTGGTGGGAGGTGAGGGGTTACGGTGATATGATAAAAGATACACATGGCATTCTCAAAATCCTCAAACTGCATTGAGCACATGTGGATTGATAACCAGCATGATTTTTCTGGTAATTTTATGCTGTAGACGTATGAACAATATCTCACCAGTGGATAATATCAGTTGTCGGTTATATACATGTTTTATAACAACCAGAACACTCTTTTTCAAAAAGCTGTTGGTGGTTGGCTTTGATTTCTTTTTTTCTGCAGCAAAGCTTGCTTTCCCACTCTCTTTCGCTTTCTCTTTCAAGCTCATGGAAGCTAACTGCAGAGAAAGTAAAAAGGTATTCAACACACTAGACAAAATAATTAGGAAAATATTACCATTTTAAAATGTTTTGGTGGTTTTAAAAGTGCAGCTTGTCTACTACCCTTAAAATGAAGGCAAGTGCCCTGTGTTCAGCTATACAAATCAGATGTCTGACAAAATAACGTCAAATAATAAAGAACCACTTTCAGAAAAGGGCAAGCAATGTAACACGTTTACAAGCTTCAGTCAGAACACACGTTATACGTAGCTTTTAATAAAATTTTACGCAGCAAGTAATGCAGAATGCTCTTAACTTGAAAAAGGTAACATCAGTAATAAGTGCTGTAACAAATTTGTGCTGAAGTTGAAATAGCTTCTTCCTATGTTTTCTGTCCTTTTAGCTGTATGATACATTTTTTCCACATTTCACAGAGAGTCATTATATCATCTTCTTGATATATTTTTACTACAATGACTCACTGTGATTTCTGGAACCACTACAGGTAAGATGCAGGTCCTGTGACAATGCTGAATTGTCACTGTCAGGACAGCTTCAGGGACCCCCTGAATATAAAATACAACCACCACCACACAGGATCAACCCAAATGCCCACCCAGACCAACACCTGTGCCTGACAACAGCCAAACTAAAAACCTAAGAAAAAAATGGGAAAAAAAAAGGACAAGTGTGACATGATCCTTGCCCTGGTCCATCATACCTGCTTCCAAAAGTGAACAGGTGGAAAGCTACAAAGGTGATGGTTGCATTCAATTACACATGGAATTCTTGGCTATTAACAGCTATTAACATCCAAGTAGAATGAGATTGCAGGGAACCCCACGCTTCAAATATCAACCTAACAACTCTTAATTTAATTACAGAAAGAGATATACAAACTTTATGATCCTGGACTGGAAACATATAAAAAAAATTCTCTTGGAACATATTTTCTTACAGAACTGAAGAAACTCAAGGTGGGAAGTTCTTCTCTAAAGGTTTAGGAATAACATTTATCTTTCAGCAGTGTTGATTGATAGGGTTACAGTGCAACGCTGCCCATAAGTATCCCTGTTGACATCAGGGAGAATGATCCAGATCAATAACTTTGTTCTGATATCTTAACATGAATATGACTATCTAATTCAAAATACTTCTTTGACAAATTAAATATATTTTTTCAAAATCTACCAAATTTGAAAAATGTACAGAAATCACCTAATGTGGGAAAACCAATTTAATTTGGTACCTTTCACATTCATTACAGTCAAACAGGACTCTGAATAAAAAAAAAAAAAAGATACTCCACCTTGCAATGTAAACAGGCAAATATGGTGCTGTATACATACACATTTGAAATATCCCCCTGACTTTCAAATAATTTGTACATATTTCACAACTAAGAATATATTTTTTAACAGCAGTATTGCAAACTCAACTCAGGATCTGGAAACAAATTTGTGTGGTGATTACTGCAGTGAATAGTTAGCTGACTTATTTGTTTACACAACCTAACACCATATAATAGTAAGTTTGGTAGGAGCCAATTCATACTTTTGTTTTAAGAGAAATAAAAAAGGTGCTGGAATAAAATGCAGAAAATGCCAGTCCAAAATTGTTATGTTGTTGGCATCCATTACACAGAAGAGTAATAGAAAGTAACACTCTTACAAGGTCATTTTTTCACCATAACCATAGAAAAATATCTCTACCTAAAGTCAGTCTTCCTTCACTACACTCATACATGAATATTTTCAAATGATTTTTCCCCCCGTTAATCCTGATCTTACTTCAGGCATTATTCAAGGACAAATCCTGGTCCCCCATGGATCTCCACTTAAACAGCAGGAATTTTGCCTGCATAACGAGAAGAAGAACTAAAGAAAATTATCTTCATTTTTGTGAAGTTAGTCATCTAAGAGGTAAGGGCAGAGGAGGAGTGCTGTACTCTGATGCAGGACAGGTAGCTGCATTGTTTCTCCTCCCCATGTGTCTGGATCATGTCAACAAAGCACACTGCACGCAACTTGAAAACCTCAGAAAACATGGGCTTTGCTCTGCAACTACTCACTAACACAAACTGAATTCTGTAATTTTTTTTCAGCAAAATTGTGGATTAATTCAAAACTAAAATGTCATTTTGCTACAAAAAATAGAAAAGGAGGGAAAATCACCCACAGTGAGGCAAAAGGAAAGCAATTTAGACAAATAAGAGCTGTTCCCAGACCTCTGCACAAACCTTGGACTGAACATGACATTTAAATTTTTTTTGGATCAGCACTCTTGTATTTTATACAGTACTTTATCCACATCCCTCCTATCCTCCTGTTCCTAGAATCAGCACAGCTAGAAATATAAATTAAAAGGTTATTCTTGTATACCTCACATCTGGTTAGAGTTAGGAAGTGCTAAAAATCATATGAGGGAGTTTATTCTCACAGGCTTTTGAGCCTGAAATTCTTGTTGTTTCCTGCCTTTGCAAGAACTTCGGAGGCATGTAGTTCTTAAAAAGAGATGGCTATTTTGCTTGCCATTGGAAAAAAGTGAAATGACTTTGATGGTCTGAGCTATGGCTTGGAACTTAAAACTAACTCATTAAATATTTGAATGTATGCAAGTTAACATAGAAAACAATTCACAGCAACCAATGTGATACTAAAGACTCTTCTCCCCTGGGCTTCATACCCAGTAGGTGCCCACACTGACTGCACAACATAACACAATACATGTCACATAACTGCAGAAAAGATTCATGGGGCGGTTTGGTTTTGCCC